>NC_042975.1:10688698-11016198 GCF_901001165.1 Salmo trutta | reverse complement strand
GATGGCTTCCTCCGATGGCTTCCTGCGGTCTTCCTCTCTATCGGAGGAAGACCGATGGCTTCCTCCGAATGGCTTCCTGCGGTCTTCCTCTCTATCGGAGGAAGACTGATGGCTTCCTCCGATGGCTTCCTGCGGTCTTCCTCTCTATCGGAGGAAGACTGATGGCTTCCTCCGATGGCTTCCTGCGGTCTTCCTCTCTATCGGAGGAAGACTGATGGCTTCCTCCGATGGCTTCCTGCGGTCTTCCTCTCTATCGGAGGAAGACTGATGGCTTCCTCCGATGGCTTCCTGCGGTCTTCCTCTCTATCGGAGGAAGAGCGCAGGCTGGGGTTTCTCCATTCATGCCAACGTAGTGTTCTACTACTCCCCGGCCAGGTAGTGTCCAGCACGGTTTTATTACAGCATGGTGTACATGGGGTTATGTAAGTACAGCCTGTGTTCAGTACACAGATAGGCGTTTGAGACTGGTGGTGCTGGCGGTAAAGCTAAGCGGTGTAACCATGGTAACCGGGCGTTTCTGTTCCTTCCAGGTCTATAACTTAAACAGAGACAGCCAGAGTGAAGGCAGTAAGTGACTCATTGGTATTCATTACCTTTACTCTACCATCTGTCCAGATCAATGCTCACTGATAATTGATGGGATTCATTTTCTTCTTTACCTCTGTTTCTCCTTCTCTTTTTTTCTCTTCCCTCCCTCCCTCCCTCCCTCCCTCCCTCCCTCCCTCCCTCCCTTCCTCTCTCTCCATGTCACAGTGGTCCAGCTGGATGTGGTTGGCTTCAACGTTGTGAAGAAGTTCATTTATGCTGTGGAGACGAGAGGTATTGAACTAAGGCTTGGCTGCTTACAGCCCACACAGTCGTACGCTCTAATCCTACTGTACTGTCAATCTGATGTCACTGGGCAGTGTGACTCTTATAGGTCCTATAAGATCTTTATATACAGTGCTTTCGGAAAGTATTCAGACCCCTTGACTTTTTCCACATTTTGTTACGTTACAGCCTCATTCTAAAATTGATACAAATATTTTTTCCCCTCATCAATCTACACACAATATCCCATTCTGACAAAGATAAAACAGTTTTTTAGAAATGTTAGTTAATCTATTCAAAATAAAAAACTGAAATATCACATTTACATAAGTATTCAGACCCTTTGCTCAGTACTTTATTGAAGAACCTTTTGCACCGATTACAGCCTTGAGTCTTCTTGGCTATGATTCTCCTGCTCTGTCAGGTTGGATGGGGAGCGTTGCTGCACAGCTATTTTCAGGTCTCTCCAGAGATGATCGATCGGGTTGAAGTCCGGGCTCTGGCTGGGCCACTCAAGGACATTCAGAGACTTGTCCTGAAGCCACCCCTGTGTTGTCTTGGCTGTGTGCTTAGGGTCACTGTCCTGTTGGAAGATGAACCTTCACACCAGTCTGAGGTCCTGAGCTCTCTGAGCAGGTTTTCATCAAGGATCTCTCTGTACTTTGCTCTGTTCATCCTGACTAGTCTCCCAGTCCCTGCCGCTGAAAAACATCCCAACAGCATGATGCTGCCACCACCATGCTTCACCGTAGGGATGGTGCCAGGTTTCCTCCAGACGTGACACTTGGCATTCAGGCCAAAGAGTTCAATCTTGGTTTCATCAGACCAGAGAATCTTGTTTCTCATGGTCTGAGAGTCCTTTAGGTGTCTTTTGGCAAACTCCAAGTGGGCTGTCATGTGCCTTTTACTGAGGAGTGGCTTCTGTCTGGACACTCTACCATAAATGTCTGATTGGTGGAGTGCTGCAGAGATGGTTGTCCTTCTGGAAGGTTCTCCCATCTCCACAGAGGAACTCTAGAGCTCTGTCAGAGTGACCATCAGGTTCTTGGTCACCTGCCTGACCAAGGCCCTTCTCCCCCAATTGCTCAGTTTAGCCGGGCGGCCAGCTCTACTAAGAGTCTTGGTGGTTCCAAACTTCTTCCATTTAAGAATGATGGAGGCCGCTGTGTTCTTGGGGACCTTCAATGCTTCAACACAATCATGTCTCTGGCCTCTACAGACAATTGTCCTTCTGGGGTATTGTGTACAGATTTTCTGTATCTCTGTTCTGTTCCCTCCCACAGGCATCGATGAGCAGGGTCTGTACAGGATTGTTGGGGTGAACTCCAGAGTACAGAAACTACTGGGTCTTGCCATGGGTAAGTCAGAGTTAACTTGGAGTAGAGAGAGAAAGAGAGAGAGAGAGAGGGAGAGAGTATGAGAGAAAGAGAGCGAGAGAGAGAGACAGAGAGAGAGCGATAGACAGAGAGAGAACAAAGAGAGAGAGAAAGAGAGAGAAAGAGAGAGAGAGAAAGACAGAGAGAGAGCGATAGACAGAGAGAGAGCAAGAGACAGAGAGAGAGTGCGAGAGAAAGAGAGAGGGAGAGAGAGCAAGAGAGAGAGCGAGAGAGACAGAGAGAGACAGCGATAGACAGAGAGATAGCAAGAGACAGAGAGAGAGCAAGAGAGACAGAGAGGGAGAGAGAGCAAGAGAGAGTGAGAGAGACAGAGAGACAGAGAATGACAGAGAGAGATTGATAGACAGAGAGAGAGGAAGAGAGTGCGAGAGAGAGAGAGAGAGAGGGACAGTGTCTGACAGACCAATAAACCTGCACATGTCCTCTACTGTATGCTTATTGTTATTGTTGAATGTATGGTTATTTGACCTTTGGTTATTGTTGTTACTGTTGTCCTGTTGACAATTTGGATTCTCATTTTTCTTTTCATATTGTAAATATCCAAAATAAGCTTTGGCAATATGTACATTGTTACGTCATGCCAATAAAGCAAATTGAATTTAATTTAATTGAATTGAAAGAGAGAGCGAGAGAGAGACAGAGAGAAAGACAGAGAGAGAGAGAGAGCGATAGACGGAGAGAGAGAGAAAGAGACCAGATTGAACAAATCCAAACAGGTATATATTTGGGGAGAGATTGAAGTGAATGTATTTCATATTTATGCAGTAGTTTTGTTTACACAACCTCCACTCACACACACACCTGTCTTATTCTGATTGCTGAAACTTCTGCCTGTAAGGGGAGGCTATACTGTAGCAGAAAACCAACCTGCGGGTTTATGTGACTAGCTATGGGGAATAGCTAGATAATTTATGAAACTACAAAAATAATGCAAAAGGAGTTAATTTACTGTAGATATACCAGCTCTGAGACTGACAGACAGAGACATGGAGGAGATACTGTAGCTCTGAGACTGACAGACAGAGACATGGAGGAGGAGATACTGTAGCTCTGAGACTGACAGACAGAGACATAGAGGAGGAGATACTGTAGCTTTGAGACTGACAGACAGAGACATGGAGGAGGAGATACTGTAGCTCTGAGACTGAGAGACAGAGACATGGAGGAGATACTGCAGCTCTGAGACTGACAGACAGAGACATGGAGGAGGAGATACTGTAGCTCTGAGACTGACAGACAGAGACATGGAGGAGGAGATACTGTAGCTCTGAGACTGACAGACAGAGACATGGAGGAGGAGATACTGTAGCTCTGAGACTGACAGACAGAGACATGGAGGAGATACTGTAGCTCTGAGACTGACAGACAGAGACATGGAGGAGGAGATACTGTAGCTCTGAGACTGATAGACAGAGACATGGAGGAGATACTGTAGCTCTGAGACTGACAGACAGAGACATGGAGGAGATACTTTAGCTCTGAGACTGACAGACAGAGACATGGAGGAGATACTGTAGCTCTGAGACTGACAGACAGAGACATGGAGGAGGAGATACTGTAGCTCTGAGACTGACAGACAGAGACATAGAGGAGGAGATACTGTAGCTCTGAGACTGATAGCCAGAGACATGGAGGAGATACTGTAGCTCTGAGACTGACAGACAGAGACATGGAGGAGATACTTTAGCTCTGAGACTGACAGACAGAGACATGGAGGAGATACTGTAGCTCTGAGACTGATAGACAGAGACATGGAGGAGATACTGTAGCTCTGAGACTGACTGACAGAGACATGGAGGAGGATATACTGTAGCTCTGAGACTGACAGACAGAGACATGGAGGAGATACTGTAGCTCTGAGACTGACATACAGAGACAAAGAGGAGGAGATACTGTAGCTCTGAGACTGACAGACAGAGACATGGAGGAGGAGATACTGTAGCTCTGAGACTGATAGACAGAGACATGGAGGAGATACTGTAGCTCTGAGACTGACAGACAGAGACATTGAGGAGATACTGTAGCTCTGAGACAGAGACAGAGACATGGAGGAGATACTGTAGCTCTGAGACTGACAGACAGAGACATGGAGGAGACACTGTAGCTCTGAGACTGACAGACAGAGACATGGAGGAGATACTGTAGCTCTGAGACTGACAGACAGAGACATGGAGGAGATACTGTAGCTCTGAGACTGACAGACAGAGACATGGAGGAGATACTGTAGCTCTCAGACTGACAGACAGAGACATGGAGGAGATACTGTAGCTCTGAGACTGACAGACAGAGACTTAGAGGAGGAGATACTGTAGCTCTGAGACTGATAGACAGAGACATGGAGGAGATACTGTAGCTCTGAGACTGACAGACAGAGACATGGAGGAGGAGATACTGTAGCTCTGAAACTGACAGACAGAGACATAGAGGAGAAGATACTGTAGCTCTGAGACTGACAGACAGAGACATGGAGGAGGAGATGCTGTAGCACTGAGACTGATAGACAGAGACATGGAGGAGATACTGTAGCTCTGAGACTGACAGACAGAGACATGGAGTAGGAGATACTGTAGCTCTGAGACTGACAGACAGAGACATGGAGGAGATACTGTAGCTCTGAGACTGACAGACAGAGACATGGAGGAGGAGATACTGTAGCTCTGAGACTGACAGACAGAGACATGGAGGAGGAGATACTGTAGCTCTGAGACTGACAGACAGAGACATGGAGGAGATACTGTAGCTCTGAGACTGACAGACAGAGACATGGAGGAGATACTGTAGCACTTAGACTGATAGACAGAGACATGGAGGAGATACTGTAGCTCTGAGACTGACAGACAGAAACATGGAGGAGGAGATACTGTAGCTCTGAGACTGACAGACAGAGAAATGGAGGAGGAGATACTGTAGCTCTGAGACTGACAGACAGAGACATGGAGGAGATACTGTAGCTCTGAGACTGACAGACAGAGACATGGAGGAGGATATACTGTAGCTCTGAGACTGACAGACAGAGACATGGAGGAGATACTGTAGCTCTGAGACTGACAGACAGAGACATGGAGGAGATACTTTAGCTCTGAGACTGGCAGACAGAGACATGGAGGAGATACTTTAGCTCTGAGACTGACAGACAGAGACATGGAGGAGACACTGTAGCTCTAAGACTGACAGACAGAGACATGGAGGAGGAGATGCTGTAGCTCTGAGACTGACAGACAGAGACATGGAGGAGATACTGTAGCTCTGAGACTGACAGACAGAGACATGGAGGAGATACTGTAGCTCTGAGACTGACAGACAGAGACATGGAGGAGATACTGTAGCTCTCAGACTGACAGACAGAGACATGGAGGAGGAGATGCTGTAGCTCTGAGACTGACAGACAGAGACATGGAGGAGATACTGTAGCTCTGAGACTGACAGACAGAAACATGGAGGAGATACTGTAGCTCTGAGACTGACAGACAGAGACATGGAGGAGGAGATACTGTAGCTCTGAGACTGACAGACAGAGACATAGAGGAGGAGACACTGTAGCTCTGAGACTGACAGACAGAGACATGGAGGAGATACTGTAGCTCTCAGACTGACAGACAAAGACATGGAGGAGGAGATACTGTAGCTCTGAGACTGACAGACAGAGACATGGAGGAGATACTGTAGCTCTGAGACTGACAGACAGAGACATGGAGGAGATACTGTAGCTCTGAGACTGACAGACAGAGACATGGAGGAGGAGATACTGTAGCTCTGAGACTGACAGACAGAGACATGGAGGAGATACTGTAGCTCTGAGACTGACAGACAGAGACATAGAGGAGGAGATACTGTAGCTCTGAGACTGACAGACAGAGACATGGAGGAGATACTGTAGCTCTGAGACTGATAGACAGACACATGGAGGAGGAGATACTGTAGCTCTGAGACTGACAGACAGAGACATGGAGGAGATACTGTAGCTCTGAGACTGACAGACAGAGACATAGAGGAGGAGATACTGTAGCTCTGAGACTGACAGACAGAGACATGGAGGAGATACTGTACCTCTGAGACTGACAGACAGAGACATGGAGGAGACACTGTAGCTCTGAGACTGACAGACAGAGACATAGAGGAGATACTGTAGCTCTGAGACTGACAGACAGAGACATAGTGGAGGATATACTGTAGCTCTGAGACTGACAGACAGAGACATGAAGGAGATACTGTAGCTCTGAGACTGACAGACAGAGACATTGAGGAGATACTTTAGCTCTGAGACTGACAGACAGAGACATGGAGGAGATACTGTAGCTCTGAGACTGACAGACAGAGACATGGAGGAGATACTGTAGCTCTGAGACTGATAGACAGAGACATGGAGGAGATACTGTAGCTCTGAGACTGACAGACAGAGACATGGAGGAGGAGATACTGTAGCTCTGAGACTGACAGACAGAGACATGGAGGAGGAGATACTGTAGCTCTGAGACTGACAGACAGAGACATGGAGGAGATACTGTAGCTCTGAGACTGACAGACAGAGACATAGAGGAGGAGATACTGTAGCTCTGAGACTGACAGACAGAGACATGGAGGAGATACTGTAGCTCTGAGACTGACAGACAGAGACATGGAGGAGGAGATACTGTAGCTCTGAGACTGACAGACAGAGACATGGAGGAGGAGATACTGTAGCTCTGAGACTGACAGACAGAGACATGGAGAAGATACTGTAGCTCTGAGACTGACAGACAGAGACATGGAGGAGGAGATACTGTAGCTCTGAGACTGACAGACAGAGACATGGAGGAGATACTGTAGCTCTGAGACTGACAGACAGAGACATGGAGGAGGAGATACTGTAGCTCTGAGACTGACAGACAGAGACATGGAGGAGATACTGTAGCTCTGAGACTGACATACAGAGACATAGAGGAGGAGATACTGTAGCTCTGAGACTGACAGACAGAGACATAGAGGAGGAGACACTGTAGCTCTGAGACTGACAGACAGAGACATGGAGGAGATACTGTAGCTCTGAGACTGACAGACAGAGACATAGAGGAGATACTGTAGCTCTGAGACTGACAGACAGAGACATGGAGGAGATACTGTAGCTCTGAGACTGACATACAGAGACAAAGAGGAGGAGATACTGTAGTTCTGAGACTGACAGACAGAGACATAGAGGAGATACTGTAGCTCTGAGACTGACAGACAGAGACATGGACGAGGAGATACTGTAACTCTGAGACTGACAGACAGAGACATGGAGGAGGAGATACTGTAGCTCTGAGACTGATAGACAGAGACATGGAGGAGATACTGTAGCTCTGAGACTGACAGACAGAGACATTGAGGAGATACTGTAGCTCTGAGACAGAGACAGAGACATGGAGGAGATACTGTAGCTCTGAGACTGACAGACAGAGACATGCAGGAGATACTGTAGCTCTGAGACTGACAGACAGAGACATGGAGGAGATACTGTAGCTCTGAGACTGACAGACAGAGACATGGAGGAGGAGATACTGTAGCTCTGAGACTGACAGACAGAGACATGGAGGAGATACTGTAGCTCTGAGACTGATAGACAGAGACATGGAGGAGATACTGTAGCTCTGAGCCTGACAGACAGAAACATGGAGGAGATACTGTAGCTCTGAGACTGATAGACAGAGACATGGAGGAGGAGATACTGTAGCTCTGAGACTGACAGACAGAGACATGGAGGAGATACTGTAGCTCTGAGACTGACAGACAGAGACATAGAGGAGGAGATACTGTAGCTCTGAGACTGACAGACAGAGACATGGAGGAGATACTGTAGCTCTGAGACTGACAGACAGACACATGGAGGAGGAGATACTGTAGCTCTGAGACTGACAGACAGAGACATGGAGGAGATACTGTAGCTCTGAGACTGACAGACAGAGACATGGAGGAGGAGATACTGTAGCTCTGAGACTGACAGACAGAGACATGGAGGAGGAGATACTGTAGCTCTGAGACTGACAGACAGAGACATGGAGGAGGAGATACTGTAGCTCTGAGACTGATAGACAGAGACATGGATGAGATACTGTAGCTCTGAGACTGACAGACAGAGACATTGAGGAGATACTGTAGCTCTGAGACAGAGACAGAGACATGGAGGAGATACTGTAGCTCTGAGACTGACAGACAGAGACATGGAGGAGATACTGTAGCTCTGAGACTGACAGACAGAGACATAGAGGAGGATATACTGTAGCTCTGAGACTGACAGACAGAGACATGAAGGAGATACTGTAGCTCTGAGACTGACAGACAGTGACATGGAGGAGATACTGTAGCTCTGAGACTGACAGACAGAGACATGGAGGAGATACTGTAGCTCTGAGACTGACAGACAGAGACATGAAGGAGATACTGTAGCTCTGAGACTGTCAGACAGTGACATGGAGGAGGAGATGCTGTAGCTCTGAGACTGACAGACAGAGACATGGAGGAGGATATACTGTAGCTCTGAGACTGACAGACAGAGACATGGAGGAGGAGATACTGTAGCTCTGAGACTGACAGACAGAGACATGGAGGAGGAGATACTGTAGCTCTGAGACTGACAGACAGAGACATGGAGGAGATACTGTAGCTCTGAGACTGACAGACAGAGACATGGAGGAGATACTGTAGCTCTGAGACTGACAGACAGAGACATGGAGGAGATACTGTAGCTCTGAGACTGACATACAGAGACATAGAGGAGGAGATACTGTAGCTCTGAGACTGACAGACAGAGACATAGAGGAGGAGACACTGTAGCTCTGAGACTGACAGACAGAGACATGGAGGAGATACTGTAGCTCTGAGACTGACAGACAGAGACATAGAGGAGATACTGTAGCTCTGAGACTGACAGACAGAGACATGGAGGAGATACTGTAGCTCTGAGACTGACATACAGAGACAAAGAGGAGGAGATACTGTAGTTCTGAGACTGACAGACAGAGACATGGAGGAGATAATGTAGCTCTGAGACTGACAGACAGAGACATGGACGAGGAGATACTGTAGCTCTGAGACTGACAGACAGAGACATGGAGGAGGAGATACTGTAGCTCTGAGACTGATAGACAGAGACATGGAGGAGATACTGTAGCTCTGAGACTGACAGACAGAGACATTGAGGAGATACTGTAGCTCTGAGACAGAGACAGAGACATGGAGGAGATACTGTAGCTCTGAGACTGACAGACAGAGACATGCAGGAGATACTGTAGCTCTGAGACTGACAGACAGAGACATGGAGGAGATACTGTAGCTCTGAGACTGACAGACAGAGACATGGAGGAGGAGATACTGTAGCTCTGAGACTGACAGACAGAGACATGGAGGAGATACTGTAGCTCTGAGACTGATAGACAGAGACATGGAGGAGATACTGTAGCTCTGAGCCTGACAGACAGAAACATGGAGGAGATACTGTAGCTCTGAGACTGATAGACAGAGACATGGAGGAGGAGATACTGTAGCTCTGAGACTGACAGACAGAGACATGGAGGAGGAGATACTGTAGCTCTGAGACTGATAGACAGAGACATGGAGGAGATACTGTAGCTCTGAGACTGACAGACAGAGACATTGAGGAGATACTGTAGCTCTGAGACTGACAGACA
Organism: Salmo trutta; assembly: GCF_901001165.1. Taxonomy (NCBI): domain Eukaryota; kingdom Metazoa; phylum Chordata; class Actinopteri; order Salmoniformes; family Salmonidae; genus Salmo; species Salmo trutta. The sequence continues at coordinate 11,006,348 of NC_042975.1, read as the reverse complement.
GAGACATAGAGGAGGATATACTGTAGCTCTGAGACTGACAGACAGAGACATGAAGGAGATACTGTAGCTCTGAGACTGACAGACAGTGACATGGAGGAGATACTGTAGCTCTGAGACTGACAGACAGAGACATGGAGGAGATACTGTAGCTCTGAGACTGACAGACAGAGACATAGAGGAGGAGATACTGTAGCTTTGAGACTGACAGACAGAGACATGGAGCAGATACTGTAGCTCTGAGACTGACAGACAGAGACATGGAGGAGGAGATACTGTAGCTCTGAGACTGACAGACAGAGACATGGAGGAGGAGATACTGTAGCTCTGAGACTGATAGACAGAGACATGGAGGAGATACTGTAGCTGTGAGACTGACAGACAGAGACATGGAGCAGATACTGTAGCTCTGAGACTGACAGACAGAGACATGGAGGAGGAGATACTGTAGCTCTGAGACTGATAGACAGAGACATGGAGGAGATACTGTAGCTGTGAGACTGACAGACAGAGACATGGAGGAGATACTTTAGCTCTGAGACTGACAGACAGAGACATGGAGGAGATACTGTAGCTCTGAGACTGACAGACAGACAAGGAGGAGATACTGTAGCTCTGAGACTGACAGACAGAGACTTAGAGGAGGAGATACTGTAGCTCTGAGACTGACAGACAGAGACATAGAGGAGGAGATACTGTAGCTCTGAGACTGACAGACAGAGACATGGAAGAGATACTGTAGCTCTGAGACTGACAGACAGAGACATGGAGGAGATACTGTAGCTCTGAGACTGACAGACAGAGACATGGAGGAGGAGATACTGTAGCTCTGAGACTGATAGACAGAGACATGGAGGAGATACTGTAGCTCTGAGACTGACAGACAGAGACATGGAGGAGATACTGTAGCTCTGAGACTGATAGACAGAGACATGGAGGAGATACTGTAGCTCTGAGACTGACAGACAGAGACATGGAGGAGATACTGTAGCTCTCAGACTGACAGACAGAGACATGGAGGAGATACTGTAGCTCTGAGACTGACAGACAGAGACATGGAGGAGATACTGTAGCTCTGAGACTGACAGACAGAGACATGGAGGAGATACTGTAGCTCTGAGACTGACAGACAGAGACATAGAGGAGATACTCTAGCTCTGAGACTGACAGACAGAGACATGGAGGAGGAGATACTGTAGCTCTGAGACTGTCAGACAGTGACATGGAGGAGGAGATACTGTAGCTCTGAGACTGATAGACAGAGACATGGAGGAGGAGATACTGTAGCTCTGAGACTGTCAGACAGTGACATGGAGGAGGAGATACTGTAGCTCTGAGACTGACAGACAGAGACATGGAGGAGATACTGTAGCTCTGAGACTGACATACAGAGACATAGAGGAGGAGATACTGTAGCTCTGAGACTGACAGACAGAGACATGGAGGAGGAGATACTGTAGCTCTGAGTAATGATGACATCTATCCTCTCCGTGTGACAGATCCTAAAACCTGTGCTGACGTGGAGCTGGACAGTACAGAATGGGAGATCAAGACCATCACCAGTGCAATCAAGTTCTACCTCAGGTACGGAACTGTGAAGTACTACCTCAGGTACGGTACTGTGAAGTACTACCTCAGTTACGGAACTGTGAAGTACTACCTCAGGTAGGGTACTGTGAAGCACTACCTCAGGTACGGTACTGTGAAGTACTACCTCAGGTACGGTACTGTGAAGTACTACCTCAGGTACGGAACTGTGAAGTACTACCTCAGGTACGGTACTGTGAAGCACTACCTCAGGTACGGTACTGTGAAGTACTACCTCAGGTACGGTACTGTGAAGTACTACCTCAGGTACGGTACTGTGAAGTACTACCTCAGGTACGGAACTGTGAATCCATTCCCAGGTCCAGTCTTGGAGATGACTGAACACAGTAAAGATACAGCCCTCTGTGGGTACTGCAGTGTGGTCAGTATAATAATGCTGCAGAGAGAGAGAGCATGTGGTTGTGTAGTATGGTCACGGCCTGCTGAGTGGAGCTAGAGGCAGAGGAGTGACGTAACTAGAGGCAGAGGAGTGACGTAACTAGAGGCAGAGGAGTGACGTAACTAGAGGCAGAGGAGTGACGTAACTAGAGGCAGAGGAGTGACGTAACTAGAGGCAGAGGAGTGACGTAACTAGAGGCAGAGGAGTGACGTAACTAGAGGCAGAGCAGTGACGTAACTAGAGGCAGAGGAGTGACGTAACTAGAGGCAGAGCAGTGACGTAACTAGAGGCAGAGGAGTGACGTATCTAGAGGCAGAGGAGTGACGTAACTAGAGGCAGAGGAGTGACGTAACTAGAGGCAGAGCAGTGACGTAACTAGAGGCAGAGGAGTGACGTAACTAGAGGCAGAGGAGTGACGTAACTAGAGGCAGAGGAGTGACGTAACTAGAGGCAGAGGAGTGACGTACTAGAGGCAGAGGAGTGACGTAACTAGAGGCAGAGGAGTGACGTAACTAGAGGCAGAGCAGTGACGTAACTAGAGGCAGAGGAGTGACGTAACTAGAGGCAGAGCAGTGACGTAACTAGAGGCAGAGGAGTGACGTATCTAGAGGCAGAGGAGTGACGTAACTAGAGGCAGAGCAGTGACGTAACTAGAGGCAGAGGAGTGACGTAACTAGAGGCAGAGCAGTGACGTAACTAGAGGCAGAGCAGTGACGTAACTAGAGGCAGAGGAGTGACGTAACTAGAGGCAGAGGAGTGACGTAACTAGAGGCAGAGGAGTGACGTAACTAGAGGCAGACCAGTGACGTATCTAGAGGCAGACCAGTGACTAGCTGTGCTCACTCACCTGAATGACCTGGGGCCTGTACATCCAGCCCAGTCAGGCCCCCCATTCACACAACCAGCCAGGGCCCATTGATATCTATGGGAGTAATTCATCTGCCCCCCACTGTGCCTCCAGCCTAAACACCACAGGGCTCGCTACAGAGCCATAGGTCTCACCCAGGCTGGGTCTCAGAGCCAGCAAGAGGAGAGAGGAATGGGAGAGAGCCGGGGGAGTGGAGACGGCCAAGAACAAAAGGGTAGAGGGGAGACAAGTGGAAAGGGGAGATGGGAAATGGAGAGAGGGAAAAGGAAAGGATAAAGGGCCATGGGGAGAGGAACGTAGAGAGGGTGATGGGGGAGGGTGGAGGAGACGGCTATTAACAGGGAGATCCACGTAGAAACAGCCCACGCTTTTGTCTCTCTAAAGGAGAGGACAATCAGCTTGATGGGTGGAGGGCCACAACTCTCTCTCTCTCTCTCTCTCTCTGTCTCTCTCTCTCTCTGTCTCTCTCTCTCTCTCTCTCTCTCTCTGTCTCTCTCTCTCTCTGTCTCTCTGTCTCTCTCTGTCTCTCTCTCTGTCTCTCTGTCTCTCTCTGTCTCTCTGTCTCTCTCTCTCTCTCTCTCTCTCTCTCTCTCTCTCTGTCTATCTCTGTTTCTCTCTCTCTCTCTCAGTATGAGATTGCGTTTGGAGTGTCTGCAAGTTTAAAAAAAATCGTATCGCTGTATGGCAGGAAGTGATAAACTCTCGTCTGTTGAAAACACACAGCCTGTTGTCCAATTGGCTCCCTATTCCCCTTATAGTGCACTTGCACTCTAGTCCCGTATTATAGTTCACTATATCAGGAATAGGGAGCCATTTGGAACGAACCCACCGAGATGGAGTGAGTAAGAAGAATGATCTGTAAATGAATATTTAATGTGGATGTGGATGGCTTTCTTTCCCTTAAGGGTGGGGATTATGACAGTAAATGGCTTGATAATCCATCAGTCGATTGTTGCATCTGAGCATTGTGCATATAGAACGGTGGCTGTACAGCCTGTAAATGCAGGCTGGGGTCTGGGCGTGTGTTGGGGCACATGCATGACCTGGTGGAGAGTGCCGTGTGTGTGTGTGTGTGTGTGTGTGTGTGTGTGTGTGTGTGTGTGTGTGTGTGTGTGTGTGTGTGTGTGTGTGTGTGTGTGTGTGTGTGTTGACACTGGAAGTGGATTGCGGTGGTGAGGTGACAGAGAGGGTTTGATGTAGTGTGTCCACCGGTGCACTCTCTATCGACTTGCCTTGCGGTGACTGATGGGGCCTTCCATCAGCTGCCTGCTCTGCTCCTTGGGACCTGGCTGACTGGCTGGGACCTGGCTGACTGGCTGGAACCTGGCTGACTGGCTGGCTGGGACCAAACTGACTGGCTGGTACCTGGCTGACTGGCTGGAACCTGGCTGACTGGCTGGGACCTGGCTGGCTGGCTGGCTGGCTGGGACCAAACTGACTAGCTGGGACTAGGCTGACTGGGACCTGGCTGGCTGGCTGGGACCTGGCTGGCTGGCTGGCTGGCTGGGACTTGGCTGGCTGGGACTTGGCTGGCTGGTACCTGGCTGGCTGGGACCACGCTGGCTGGGACCTGGCTGGCTGGGACCAAGCTGGCTGGCTGGCTGGCTGGGATTTGGCTGGCTGGGACTTGGCTGGCTGGGACCTGGCTGACTGGCTGGCTGGCTGGCTGGGACCAAGCTGGCTGGCTGGTACCTGGCTGGCTGGCTGGGACCTGGCTGGCTGGTACCTGGCTTGCTGGCTGGGACCTGGCTGGCTGGCTGGGACCAAACTGACTGGCTGGGACCTGGCTGACTGGTACCTGGCTGGCTGGCTGGGACCAAACTGACTGGCTGGGACCTGGCTGGCTAGCTGGGACTTGGCTGACTGGGACTTTGGTGACTGTTTGGGACCTGGCAGACTGGGACCTGGCTGGCTGGCTGGGACTTGGCTGGCTGGCTGGGACTCGGCTGACTGTTTGGGACCTGGCAGACTGGGACCTGGCTGGCTGGCTGGGACTCGGCTGACTGTTTGGGACCTGGCTGACTGGGACCTGGCTGACTGGGCCATGCTGAATCAGAGCCCAGGAGACAGTAAAAAAGCCAAGGCCAATAGCATAGTGGTAGGCATGGCTAAAAGCAGTCTCAACATTATATAGTCATTCTGAATTTCGTATGCATGCATCACTACAGACGTTGGTAAATATGAAACTGGTACAACTTCCAATTGAACAATGAGGCATTGCTACATTGTCATGTTTTCTGGTACAGAGAGTGAAATTCAGCAGTTTAGCAAGTGCAAGGTTGTGTTGTCCTGAGACAGCACAGTACACAGACCTGTAGACACACAGACCTGCTCTGAGACAGCACAGTACACAGACCTGTAGACACACAGACCTGTAGACACACAGACCTGTAGACACACAGACCTGTAGGCACACAGACCTGTAGGCACACAGACCTGTAGACACACAGACCTGCTCTGAGACAGCACAGTACACAGACCTGTAGACACACAGACCTGTAGACACACAGACCTGTAGGCACACAGACCTGTAGACACACAGACCTGTAGACACACAGACCTGTAGACACACAGACCTGTAGACACACAGACCTGCTCTGAGACAGCACAGTACACAGACCTGTAGACACACAGACCTGTAGGCACACAGACCTGTAGACACACAGACCTGTAGACACACAGACCTGTAGACACACAGACCTGCTCTGAGACAGCACAGTACACAGACCTGTAGACACACAGACCTGTAGACACACAGACCTGTAGGCACACAGACCTGTAGACACACAGACCTGTAGACACACAGACCTGTAGACACACAGACCTGTAGACACACAGACCTGTAGACACACAGACCTGTAGGCACACAGACCTGCCCTGAGACAGCACAGTACACAGGCCTGTAGATCTGGGTTCAAATAGCATTTGTCTTCTTTAAATATATATGTACTTCAAAAATCATCTACGCTTGATTGAGGTTGTCTGGCCGGCACAATGGACCCAATCTAATAGCACCATATGGTACTCCAGGAGGGGAAATGACACTCAAAGTATTTGAAAGGTAACCAACTGTATTGGAACCGAATTGGGCAGCCCTGTCCCTGGCCTGAAGACAGAAGGAGAAGGAGACAGGTAGCCTCATCTCCAGCTGTTGTACAGTGTTGACTGGTATTGTGAGAATAGGACTTCTGTGGAGTTCAGTAGTCAAGGTGCTCTGAGGCAAACCTCTCTCAAGGTAACGGAGTATAATGACGGAAAGTAGGGATAACTGCCGGCTGTATTACTATAGTATATTTGCCTCTCCAGGTAATCAATGCTTTCATAACATATAGTATGATAAGCTCTTGTGGTAAGCTATAAAAACAGCATTATAAACTGGGTGGTTCGAGCCCTGTATGCTGATTGGCTGACAGCCGTGGTATATCAGACCACGGGTATGACAAAACATGCATTTTTACTGTTCTAATTACGTTGGTAACCAGTTTATAATAGCAATAAGGCACCTCAGGGGTTTGTGATATATGGCCAAGGGCTGTGTCCAGGCACTCCGTTCTGCATTGGGCATAAGAACAGCCCTTAGCCATGGTATATTAGCCATATACCACACCCCCTCGGGCCTTATTGCTTAAGTATAGTATATAGTATGTGTGTGCAGTTCCCACATGAAAAAATACTATAGTATACTATGGTATAAATACTATAGTATTCACTGTAGTGTTTTTGCAGTATTTACTGTAGTATATTGTAGCATTTATTGTAGTATACTGTAGTATTTACTGTATTATTTACAGTAACTATAGTATAAAAACTGTTGTAAAAGTAAACGGTAGTATATACTATAGTGATGCATGTAGTGTTTTTGCTGATTGTAGTATACTGTAATATTTACTGTAGTGTTTTTATTCAGACATATACTACATTACTGTAGTATTTACTATAGACTAGTTGGTTCATTAGGAACAAAAACAGCATGCCCTAAACATGGGGCAAAACAGATGAGGTTGGCTTAGATTGTTGACAACATGTAAGCTATATTTTGTCTCCAATGTTTATTGAAAACATAAATACATTTGCACAATGACCACTTGTTGTCTCTCAAATCCATTGTTACATTTGTTGGTTTGCTAGCTAGCGAATTTGAGCCATATTAGCATTGACATGAAATCTGTCAAAACCGCTCAAATCAAGACACAGTATCAATAAGATGAAGCTAGCTGAAACGAGCCCCTTACGATTCCCCACATGGCAGTGTGTTGTCATTCATGCTAGTAGTCTGGCCATCCAGAACCACAACACCAGGCTGATTCTGCTGCATGGAAGCACGCACACATCGTTTTAGTGAATTTATAGTGTTTTTGTTTTATTGTCTTTGGCATAGAACTGGAGGCTTTCTCCTTGAGGAAACCTACTGGAGAAATACTAATAGAGCAGGTTTTTAAAAGGTTTTCCATAACCTGTCGGTAGGTAGGTCTGAACAGAGAGTTCAGAGCTTCTGCTCTTTTCTATAACCTGTAGAGAACATAATATATGGTGTATACTTAGCATGTTGGTTTCTCACTTATGGGTGCCATAAATTGGGATACGGGGGGGAGGGGAATGGACAGGGTATATGCAAAATAAATACTGTAGTATTTAATAGAGTTTAAAAAAAACTGTAGTGGTTTTGCGGACTGTGGTATTTTTGCAGACATTACTGCAGTATTTACTACAGTTTATTTTCCGGATAATACTATAGTATTTACTATTGTATTCTACAGTATACCACAACATTATACAGTAAGTACTACACATGATCGAGGGATACTACTGTACACTGTGGTGTAGTGTAGTATTCTACAGTATATTACAGTTTACTACAGAAATCTATAGTAAGTACAGTAGTATTCTATTGTGAACTGTAGTATTTCTTCATGTGGGTTGAAAGGAGATTGAACCAAGGGCAGGTATTACATTATTATTTTCACCAGTCTTCTGGTAAATGCAACACTGTTGTTGTGATAATGGCAATAGCTGGAAATCCTTATTAGGGATTCTGAGGAAACGGATGTTTTGGGTAGTAGGATGTCTAGAAACACATCTGAGTGTTCTACATGACGTTGTCACTGTTATTTAGACAGCGTCCTTACCTCACCTTACCATCTCTCTCTCTCTCTCTATCTCTTCTCTCTCTTTTTTTCTATTCTCTCTCTCATCTCTCTCCTCTCTTTCTTCTCTCTATATTTTCTCTCTCTCTTCGCTTTCTTCTCTTCTCTCTCTTCTTTCTCTTCTCTCTTCTCTCTCTCTCCCTTTCTCTCTTCTCTCTCTAGAACGTGACAATCAGGAGGCGAGGATCACAGAGATCCATAGCATCGTCCACTGGCTCCCAGAGAAGAACCGGCAGATGCTGGATTTGCTTACGAAACACTTGGCAAAGTAGGTTTGGTTTAGGCCCACTCCCCTGGGGTCTCCCATGTACTGTTTTACAAATCCTCCTGACTGTACCGCGCTGACGGCCATGACCGCAACTGACTCCCAAATGCACCCTATTCCTTATATAGTGCACTATTTAGGGAATAGGGGGTCCATTTTGGATGCATACCATGTTACAAATCTCCCACCCATGCCGAAAGCCACTACCACACCCACCCATGCCGAAAGCCACTACCACACCCACCCATGCCGAAAGCCACTACCACACCCACCCATGCCGAAAGCCACTACCACACCCACCCAGGGCCGAAAACGCCACTACCACACCCACCCATGCCGAAGCCACTACCACCACCAACCCATGCCGAAAGCCACTACCACACCCACCCATGCCGAAAGCCACTACCACACCCACCCATGCGAAAGCCACTACCACACCCACCCATGCCGAAAGCCACTACCACACCCACCCATGCCGAAAGCCACTACCACACCCACCCATGCCGAAAGCCACTACCACACCCACCCATGCCGAAAGCCACTACCACACCCACCCATGCCGAAAGCCACTACCACACCCACCCATGCCGAAAGCCACTACCACACCCACCCATGCCGAAAGCCACTACCCACACCCACCCATGCCGAAAGCCACTACCACACCCACCAGGCCGAAAGCCAACTACCACACCCACCCAGCCGAAAGCCACTACCACACCCACCCATGCCGAAAGCCACTACCACACCCACCCATGCCGAAAGCCACTACCACACCCACCCATGCCGAAAAGCCACTACCACACCCACCCAGGCCGAAAGCCACTACCCACACCCCACCCAGGCCGAAAGCCACTACCACACCCACCCAGGCCGAAAGCCACTACCACACCCACCCATGCCGAAAGCCACTACCACACCCACCCATGCCGAAAGCCACTACCACACCCACCCAGGCCGAAAGCCACTACCACACCCACCCAGGCCGAAAGCCACTACCACACCCACCCAGGCCGAAAGCCACTACCACACCCACCCATGCCGAAAGCCACTACCACACCCACCCATGCCGAAAGCCACTACCACACCCACCCATGCCGAAAGCCACTACCACACCCACCCATGCCGAAAGCCACTACCACACCCACCCATGCCGAAAGCCACTACCACACCCACCCATGCCGAAAGCCACTACCACACCCACCCATGCCGAAAGCCACTACCACACCCACCCAGGCCGAAAGCCACTACCACACCCACCCAGGCCCGTAAGAGGATTGGCTTAGTAATGAACTCAGGACTGTAGTGTTGACACCAGTAATGGCTCCTAGCTTTCCCCTGTGTTCCTCCTACACTACCACCGAAAAACAACACACGTCATTAGTTTGGTGGCCAGACTCATCCTGTTCTTCTGGGTATTGTTGTCCAATGGAGGCGGTGCAGTTTGCCATCTGTCTTTCTCAGTACTACAGTGAGGGAAAAACGTATTTGATCCCCTGCTGATTTTGTACATTTGCCCACTGACAAAGAAATGATCAGTCTATAATTTTAATGGTAGGTTTATTTGAACAGTGAGAGACAGAATAACAGCAAAATAATCCAGAAAAACGCATGTCAATAATGTTATAAATTGATTTGCATTTTAATGAGGGAAATAAGTATTTGACCCCCTCTCAATCAGAAATATTTCTGGCTCCCAGGTGTCTTTTATACAGGTAACGAGCTGAGATTAGGAGCACACTCTTAAAGGGAGTGCTCCTAATCTCAGTTTGTTACCTGTATAAAAGACACCTGTCTACAGAAGCAATCAATCAATCAGATTCCAAACTCTCCACCATGGCCAAGACCAAAGAGCTCTCCAAGGATGTCAGGGACAAGATTCTAGACCTACACAAGGCTGGAATGGGCTACAAGACCATCGCCAAGCAGCTTGGTGAGAAGGTGACAACAGTTGGTGCGATTATTCGCAAATGGAAGAAACACAAAAGAACTGTCAATCTCCCTCGGCCTGGGGCTCCATGCAAGATCTCACCTCGTGGAGTTGGAATGATCATGAGAACGGTGAGGAATCAGCCCAGAACTACACAGGAGGATCTTGTCAATGATCTCAAGGCAGCTGGGACTATAGTCACCAAGAAAACAATTGGTAACACACTACGACGTGAAGGAATGAAATCCTGCAGCAAGAAAGCACATATACATGCCCATCTGAAGTTTGCCAATGAACATCTGAATGATTCAGAGGACAACTGGGTGAAAGTGTTGTGGTCAGATGAGACCAAAATAGAGCACTTTGGCATCAACTCAACTCGCCGTGTTCGGAGGAGGAGGAATGCTGCCTATGACCCCAAGAACACCATCCCCACCGTCAAACATGGAGGTGGAAACATTATGCTTTGGGGGTGTTTTTCTGCTAAGGGGACAGGACAACTTCACCGCATCAAAGGGACGATGGACGGGACCATGTACCGTCAAATCTTGGGTGAGAACCTCCCCTCAGCCAGGGCATTGAAAATGGGTTGTGGATGGGTATTCCAGTTCAAATAAACCTACCATTCAAATTATAGACTGATCATTTCTTTGTCAGGGGGCAAACGTACAAAATCAGCAGGGGATCCAATACTTTTTTCCCTCACTGTATGTCAGAGTGACGATAGGTTACTATCAGAGGCAGACAGCAAAGGTAAAACTCTTACCCTATTTATTGTTGTCCAGCATGCTGAGAGAGGATTATGGGTAATCCTAAACCGGTCGTCATGGTTTAACTTAATGACAGTGTTTTTCAAATTTTTCGAATTTCTATGGTGACATCACCATACGGTAAACTGGTTAATAGACCAATAACAACGAGAGTACCAAACCTCTCTACCAGTTTTTCCCTCCCCACTCAGACAACTCCCAGACACTACTAGCAAAATTCTTGCTTGAGAAATAGTTTTTTACTTTAAAGCTATTTATGCCCATTTTAATGGAAATCTATTACAGTAAGGTACTTAATTGTTACACATAAATTCTATGATATTGATATAAAAACTGCTGCATTGGGCCTTTAAGTGCCAAATAAAGTAACATGGTTGACGATTTCTTCTTAAATCACCCAGAAATCCCCACGTGACAGGGGGAACGGAAGCTTGTTGTGTGCAACAGGGAGGGGCCATTGAATGCAAACTTCACTATTTTTTTTTAATTGTTCAAACATTTTCAAGCCTGTCTATCTATTGGTAACAGGGTTGACGTGTTATGCTCAACCTGCTCAGTTTTCCACCACAAAACACCAGAAAATGACAAACTGCTTTTACTCTATGATTTGACTATTAGATGTTTAATGTTAGATGTTTAAATTAGATGACTATTAAATGTTTAATGTTAAATGTTTAATGTTAGATGTTTAATGTTAGATGTTTAATGTTAGTGTCACGGGCTGGCTCGAAGAACAACAGGAGAGGTAGAGTCAGGCGCAGGAGACAGCGAGTTCGTGACCACACTTCTTTATTTGAAGCAATTGGATGTGGTCGCCAAAGTATAGGGGCGCAGCCCTTAAATATTCTGCGATGGTGTACACAAAGAAAATAAACCACTGGCAGAAGGAAAACTCAGTACACGTTCTTTTCGCACAAAAAACCCGGACAAGCAACACAATCACGTACAACCACATACATCCTACGCTAACCTAAATAACCCCCCCTTAGTAATGACTAACCCAAAACAGGTGCGTGCCTACCTAGACCTAACCAAACGAAAGTGAAACAAAAAGGGATCGATGGTCGCTAGTAGGCCGGGGACAACGACCGCCGAGCTCCGCCCGGCCGAGGAGGGGCGCCACCATCCGTCACTATCGTGACAGTTAGATGTTTAATGTTAGATGTTTAATGTTAGATGTTTAAATTAAATGACTATTAGATGTTTAATGTTAGATGTTTAATGTTAGCTGTTTAATGTTAGATGTTTAAAGTTAGATGTTTAATGTTAGATGTTTAAATTAAATGACTATTAGATGTTTAATGTTAGATGTTTAATGTTAGATGACTATTAGATGTTTAATGTTAGATGTTTAAATTACATGTTTAATGTTAGATGACTATTAGATGTTTAATGTTAGATGTTTAAATTAGATGTTTAATGTTAGATGACTATTAGATGTTTAATGTTAGATGTTTAAATTAGATGACAGTTAGATGTTTAATGTTAGATGTTTAATGTTAGATGTTTGAATTAGATGACTATTAGATGTTTAAAGTTCCACCATATTAAAACAAGATTTCAGTTCACGTAACAGGGTTGACCTTAAAATGAGGGACAGACCTAAATGAATCACTAACCGCATAAAATAAATAATGATCTTCAGAAATGACTGTCGAAGCAACAAAATAACTAAGGCTGAATTAAGTGGGTTAAAATCTTCCTAGAAGTGACACGGGGTTGACGGAGGGACATGTGAAAATGCAGAATTTTGGCACTTTAGCAAGCCTTTATTCATATTCATAAAAAATCTGATTTATTGAATTTTCCTTGTGGCCTATATTAAAGGGTGCTTCATTTAATATAACAGCCTTTTAAAATTCAATATTGGTGCACAATCTCTATTTAGAATATCAAAGGTACACAAAAGGCAGTCATTTCATGGAACGACCCAGCAGTGTTTGTCACTCAGAAAGTAGCAACACCATGCAACACTAACACTGGACAGGGCCAAAGAGAATTGTATTTTTCATTTATGGAGTTTAGCTGATATCAGCAGTGCAAAACTCCCATTTGCGATTTAATTTGATTGGGAAGAATGTGTGCCCTCAATATGAATACCAGCAAGCTGGCATTAGTGAGATGTGTCGCAATTAATCAATGAATTATACTGCATCGCAAATGGAACCCTATTCTTTTATAGCATTCTAGCAGGACACATCTTTTAAGTGCGGCAGGTAGCCTAGCGGTTAAGAACATTGGACCAATAACAGAAAGGTTGCTGGTTTGAATCCCCGAGCTGACTAGGTGAAAAATTGGGCGATGTACCCTTGAGCAAGGCATTTAACTCTAACTGCTCATGTAAGTCACTCTGGATAAGAGCGGCTGCTAAAATGTAAATGTAAAGTCTCTCACACATCTTTCCTTGCTCCCCCCACCCTTACCTCATGACCTCCCCAGTGTGGCCAGTCACCACCAGCAGAACCTGATGACTGTGGCCAACCTGGGGGTGGTGTTCGGCCCCACTCTGCTGAGGCCTCAGGAAGAGACTGTGGCCGCCATCATGGACATCAAGTTCCAGAACATCGTGGTGGAGATCCTCATCGAGAACCACGAGAGGGTGAGTCAGTCAGTGAGGGGTTTCTGAGAGAGAAGTTCTGTTCAACACAATCCAACACCTTATCTTATCTCTCTTACCTGGATGACAGGGTTAGTTTCCAAGTCCCACATTGGCCCCTGGCGGATAATGGGGCCGTTGGAGGGAGAGATAAGTGTTAACTGTAATCTGGTTAGCCAGGGTAGAGGAGTATTTATCACTGTGTCTGTGAAAACTAATGATCCACTTTTACTTGAGCAGCAATTGATTCTGAGATTCATCTGCCCCAGACTTTTGATTTAATTATCTGAATGGAATGAGAGAAATGTTGTCAGAGGAATGGAGGCTGCCAGACACAGTGTTGGGAAGCTAAGCATCCTTGTCATAATGCTGATAACATTTCTGAATAACTGAAGCATTATGAGAGTGGCATGGTATTAAGTATGTGGACATCTCCTCCCTTACTGAAGAGCTCAGTGACTTTCAACTTGGCACCGTCATACACTACATCCCCAAAAGTATATGGACATCGACTCGTTGAACATCTCATTCCAAAATCATGGACTTTCTATGACGGTGCCACGTTGAAAGTCACTGAGCTCTTCAGTAAGGCCATTCTACTGCCAATGTTTGTCTATGGAGATTGCATGGCTGTGTGCTCGATTGTATACACCTGTTAGCAACGGGTGTGGCTGAAATAGCCGAATCCACTAATTTGAAAGGGGTGTCCACATACTTCTGTATATATAGTGTAGGATGCCACCTTTCCAAGTCAGTTAGTCAATTTCCGCTCTGCAGCTTCCCCGGTCAACTGTAAGTGATGTTATTGTGAAGTGGAAAAGTCTAGGAGCAACAACGGCTCAGCCGTGAAGTGGTAGGCCACACAAGCTCACAGAACGGGACCACCGAGTGCTGATGCGCGTGGCGCGCATAAATTGTCTCTCCCCGGTTGCAACACTCACTACCGAGTTCCAAACTGCCTCTGGAAGCAACGTCAGCACAAGAACTGTTTGCCGGGAGCTTCATGAAATGTGAAACAATGTGGAACAATTAGGAGGCCCACGTCTTGTGACCGTAGCGTACGTGTAGGTATGTACGGCAGGACCAAATTGGAAAGATAGGTAGGAGCAAGCCCAAGTAATGCTTTGTAGGTTAGCAGTAAAACCTTGAAATCAGCCCTTGCCTTAACAGGAAGCCAGTGTAGGGAGGCTAGCACTGGAGTAATATGATAACATTTTTTGGTTCTAGTCAGGATTCTAGCAGCCGTATTTAGCACTAACTGAAGTTTATTTAGTGCTTTATCCGGGTAGCCGGAAAGTAGAGCATTGCAGTAGTCCAACCTAGAAGTAACAAAGGCATGGATTAATTTTTCTGCGTCATTTTTGGACAGAAAGTTTCTGATTTTTGCAATGTTACGTAGATGGAAAAAAGCCGTCCTTGAAACAGTCTTGATATGTTCTTCAAAAAAGAGTTCAGGGTCCAGAGTAACGCCGAGGTCCTTCACAGTTTTATTTGAGACGACTGTACAACCATCCAGATTAATTGTCAGATTGAACAGAAGATCTCTTTGTTTCTTGGGACCTAGAACAAGCATCTCTGTTTTGTCCGAGTTTAAGAGTAGAAAGTTTGCAGCCATCCACTTCCTTATGTCTGAGACACAGGCTTCTAGCGAGGGCAATTTTGGGGCTTCACCATGTTTCATTGAAATGTACAGCTGTGTGTCATCCGCATAGCAGTGAAATTTAACATTATGTTTTCGAATGACATCCCCAAGATGTAAAATATATAGTGAAAACAATAGTGGTCCTAAAACGGAACCTTGAGGAACACCGAAATTTACAGTTGATTGGTCAGAGGACAAACCATTCACAGAGACAAACTGATATCTTTCCGACAGATAAGACCTAAACCAGGCCAGAACTTGTCCATGTAGACCAATTTGGGTTTCCAATCTCTCCAAAAGAATGTGGTGATCGATGGTATCAAAAGCAGCACTAAGATCTAGGAGCATGAGGACAGACGCAGAACCTCGGTCTGACGTCATTAAAAGGTCATTTACCACCTTCACAAGTGCAGTCTCAGTGCTATGATGGGGTCTAAAACCAGACCGAAGCGTTTCGTGTACATTGTTTGTCTTCAGGAAGGCAGTGAGTTGCTGCTCAACAGCTTTTTCTAAAATTTTTGAGAGGAATGGAAGTTTCGATACAGGCCGATAGTTTTTTATATTTTCTGGGTCAAGATTTGGCTTTTTCAAGAGAGGCTTTATTACTGCCACTTTTAGTGAGTTTGGTACACATCCGGTGGATAGAGAGCCGTTTATTATGTTCAACATAGGAGGGCCAAGCACAGAAAGCAGCTCTTTCAGTAGTTTAGTTGGAATAGGGTCCAGTATGCAGCGTGAAGGTTTAGAGGCCATGATTATTTTCATCATTGTGTCAAGAGATATAGTACTAAAACACTTTAGTGTCTCCCTTGATCCTAGGTCCTGGCAGGGTTGTGCAGACTCAGGACAACGGAGCTTTGGAGGAATACGCAGATTTAAAGAGGAGTTCGTAATTTGCTTTCTAATATCATGATCTTTTCCTCAAAGAAGTTCATCACTGCTGAAGTGAGAGCCATCCTCTCCTGGGGAATGCTGCTTTTTAGTTAACTTTGCGACAGTATCAAAAAGAAATTTCGGATTGTTCTTATTTTCCTCAATTAAGTTGGAAAAATAGGATGATCGAGCAGCAGTGAGGGCTCTTCGATACTGCACGGTACTGTCTTTCCAAGCTAGTCGGAAGACTTACAGTTTAGTGGAGAAGCCATTTCCGTTCCAATTTTCTGGAAGCTTGCTTCAGAGCTCGTGTATTTTCTGCATACCAGGGAGCTAGTTTCTTATGACAAATGTTTTTAGTTTTTAGGGGTGCAACTGCATCTAGGGTATTGCGCAAGGTTAAATTGAGTTCCTCAGTTAGGTGGTTAACTGATTTTTGTCCTCTGACGTCCTTGGGTAGGCAGAGGGAGTCTGGAAGGGCATCAAGGAATCTTTGGGTTGTCTGAGAATTTATAGCACAACTTTTAATGCTTCTTGGTTGGGGTCTGAGCAGATTATTTGTTGCGATTGCGAACGTAATAAAACGGTGGTCCGATAGTCCAGGATTATGATGAAAAACATTAAGATCCACAACATTTATTCCATGGGACAAAACTAGGTCCAGAGTATGACTGTGGCAGTGAGTAGGTCCAGAGACATGTTGGACAAAACCCACTGAGTCGATGATGGCTCCGAAAGCCTTTTGGAGTGGGTCTGTGGACTTTTCCATGTGAATATTAGTCACCAAAAATTTGAATATTATCTGCGATGACTACATTGTCCGATAGGAATTCAGGGAACTCAGTGAGGAACGCTGCATATGGCCCAGGAGGCCTGTAAACAGTAGCTATAAAAAGTGATTGAGTAGGCTGCATAGATTTCATGACTAGAAGCTCAAAAGACAAAAACGTTGTTGTTTTTTTGGGGGGTAAATTTAAATTTGCTATCATAAATGTTAGCAACACCTCCTCCTTTGCGGAATGCGCGTAGGATATGGTCACTAGTGTAACCAGGGGGTGAGGCCTCATTTAACACAGTAAATTCATCAGGCTTAAGCCATGTTTCAGTCAGGCCAATCACATCAAGATTATGATCAGTGATTAGTTAATTGACTATAACTGCCTTTGAAGTGAGGGATCTAACATTAAGTCGTCCTATTTTGAGATGTGAGGTATCACGATCTCTTTCAATAATGGCAGGAATGGAGGAGGTCTTTATTCTAGTGAAATTGCAGGCCTGGCCTGCACCCTATCTCATCGTGGAGCTGGGGGAGTTAGAGCCCTGTCTATGTTCGTAGATAAGATGAGAGCACCCCTCCATCTAGGATGGAGTCCGTCACTCCTCAACAGGCCAGGCTTGGTCCTGTTTGTGGGTGAGTCCCAGAAAGAGGGCCAATTATCTACAAATTCTATCTTTTGGGAGGGGCAGAAAACAGTTTTCACACAGCGATTGAGTTGTGAGACTCTGCTGTAGAGCTCATCACTCCCCCTAACTGGGAGGGGGCCGGAGACAATTACTCGATGCAGACACATCTTTCTAGCTGATTTACACGCTGAAGCTATGTTGCGCTTGGTGACCTCTGACTGTTTCATCCTAACATCGTTGGTGCCGACGTGGATAACAATATCTCTATACTCTCTACACTCGCCAGTTTTAGCTTTAGCCAGCACCGTCTTCAGATTAGCCTTAACGTCGGTAGCCCTGCCCCCTGGTAAACAGTGTATGATCGCTGGATGATTCGTCTTAAGTCTAATACTGCGGGTAATGGAGTCACCAATGACTAGGGTTTTCAATTTGTCAGAGCTAATGGTGGGAGGCTTCGGCATCTCAGACCCCGTAACGGGAGGAGTAGAGACCAGAGAAGTTTCGGCCTCCGACTCCGACTCGCTTAATGGGGAGAACCGGTTGAAAGTTTCTGTCGGCTGAATAAGCGACACCGGTTGAGCATTCCTACAGCGTTTCCCTCCAGAAGCCATGAGAAAGTTGTCCGGCTGCGGGGACCGTGCGAGGGGGTTTATACTAACGTTACTATCTGTACTTGCTGGTGGCACAGACGCTGTTTCATCCTTTCCTACACTGAAATGACCCTTCCCTAACGATTGCGTTTGAAGCTGGGCTTGCAGCACAGCTATCCTCGCCGTAAGGCGATCGTTCTCCTGTATATTATGAGTACAGCGACTGCAATTAGAAGGCATCATGTTAATGTTACTTAGCTTCGGCTGTTTGAAGTCCTGACGAACCATGTCCAGATAAATCCTCCGGGGTGAAAAAGTTGAATGAAAAAAGTTGAGTGAGGGAAAAACTAAAAATATACAGTAATGAAAAAGTAAAAACCGTGAAGTAGCAAAGTAAGATCGGCAACAAAACGCACAGCAGCACGTAAACAAGTCTGCAAGCTGTAAACAAGTCTGCAAGCTGTAAACAAGTCTGCAAGTTGTAAACAAGTCTGCAAGTTGTAAACAAGTATGCAAGTTGTAAACAAGTCTGCAAGTTGTAAACAAGTCTGTAAACAAGTCTGCAAGTTGTAAACAAGTCTGCAAGTTGTAAACAAGTCTGCAAGTTGTAAACAAGTCTGTAAACAAGTCTGCAACATCAGTGCCCGACCTCACTAATGCTCTTGTGGCTGAAGGGAAGTCCCTGCAGCAATGTTCCAACATCTAGTGGAAAGCCTTCCCAGAAGAGTGGAGGCTGTTATGGCAGCAAAGGGGGGACCAACTCCATATTAATGCCCATAATTTTTGAATGAGATGTTCGACAAGCAGGTGTCCACATACTTTAGGTCATGTAGTTAAACAGCTCATGTAGTGTATCTGTAAATTGTAATACCATTTCCTCTCTTCTCACAAAGGCCCTACAATTTCATTGTCAAACTAAATGTATAGTTGTGTGAGTAAGTTTATTTAGCCATGGGTGGGTACCTGTAGTCAGTGTACAGAATGGGAAGGTTGATTGTGCCAGTGCTGTTTGTGCAGATATTCAAGGACATGCCCGTTCCGGGAGGTGGCCCGGTTAACCTACAGCTCAACCTGCAGCCGCGGAGGAGGAGCACGGAGAGCAAGGCCCCGTCCTGCAGCGAGAGACCCCTCACCCTCTTCCACACACCCACACACTCCCAGAAAGGTGGGCACAACAGTCTCTCTTCATCCCACACACCCTTCCTAAATGTTCAGTGTCAGTCAGGACAGGAGACATCCAAATTGCCTGAGATTTGTTCATCCTTCTTAATTTAAATGACTTTCTTCTCCTTTTCAAATGTAAAAAACAATCTATTGAGCATTTGCGTTAGCGGCTGACACATTGATCACCAATTTGAAATATCCTCCTCACCGACTCAAGTGGTTAGTGTAACATATACATCTTCTTCCTGCTGTTATGTAGTGGAGGAGAGGAACAGTGTGGTAGTGAACTCTACTCCAGAGGTCCAGCAGCCCCAGCCAGCCCAGGCCAAGGCCCCCCACAACAACCCTTCAGCCACCCCCTCCTCCTCCTCAGCAGCGGTCAACCATAACAGCAGCGGCAGCCACGGCCACAGCTGGACCCCACGCAACAGCCTGACCAGCACTGACGGAGACCAGGACAGGGGCCTGACTGCCAGGCAGAACTCACAAAGCCGCCCAAACTCACTGTGAGTACACGTTCATAAGCAAGCCTGCAAACGCGTTTGCACGCGCACACACTCTCTTTCTTCACCGTACTCTCTGTCTCTTTCTTCACCCTCCTCTCTGTCTCTTTCTTCACCCTCCTCTCTGTCTATTTCTTCACCCTCCTCTCTGTCTCTTTCTTCACCCTCCTCTCTTTCTCTTTCTTCACCCTCCTCTCTGTCTCTTTCTTCACCCTCCTCTCTGTCTCTTTCTTCACCCTCCTCTCTTTCTCTTTCTTCACCCCTCCTCTCTGTCTCTTTCTTCACCCTCCTCTCTGTCTATTTCTTCACCCTCCTCTTTGTCTCTTTCTTCACCCTCCTCTCTGTCTCTTTCTTCACCCTCCTCTCTGTCTCTTTCTTCACCCTCCTCTCTGTCTATTTCTTCACCCTCCTCTCTGTCTATTTCTTCACCCTCCTCTCTGTCTCTTTCTTCACCCTCCTCTCTGTGTCTTTCTTCACCCTCCTCTCTGTCTATTTCTTCACCCTCCTCTCTGTCTATTTCTTCACCCTCCTCTCTGTCTCTTTCTTCACCCTCCTCTCTGTCTATTTCTTCACCCTCCTCTCGTCTCGTTCTTCACCCTCCTCTCTGTCTATTTCTTCACCCTCCTCTTTGTTCTCTTTCTCACCTCCTCTCTGTCTCTTTCTTCACCCTCCTCTCGTCTCTTTCTTCACCCTCCTCTCTGTCTCTTTCTTCACCCTCCTCTCTGTCTCTTTCTTCACGACCTCCCTTTGTCTCTTTCTTCACCTCCTCTCTGTCTCTTTCTTCACCCTCCTCTCTGTCTCTTTCTTCACCCTCCTCTCTGTCCTCTTCTTCACCTCCTCTCTGTCTATTTCTTCACCCTCCTCTCTGTCTATTTCTTCACCCTCCTCTCTGTCTCTTTCTTCACCCTCCTCTCTGTCTCTTTCTTCACCCTCCTCTCTGTCTCTTTCTTCACCCTCCTCTCTGTCTCTTTCTTCACCCTCCTCTCTGTCTCTTTCTTCACCCTCCTCTCTGTCTATTTCTTCACCCTCCTCTCTGTCTATTTCTCTGCGTTGACATAATACTCCCCCGAGTGCTGATAGAAGACATCTTTGATGGAATATGATCTTACCTTGTGAAATCTCTTGAGGGTTGACAAAAGTAATTTAACTTACTGGGAGAAGCGAGATGTGTTCTTAAAGGCTGCCTCTCCAAAACCACAGAAGATTGGCTATACTCAATTCTGTCTCTCTCATACTTCTTCTTTCGCGCTTGCTCTCCCACTGATTATGTCTCATCTTCAGAGCTCTGTTCTCATGTGTTTTCTTGACCTTAAGGTCATGTTTGGAGGTGTTGGCACTGAGGAGAATGGGTCCATTTGCAGTGTGATCCTCTCTCTCCCTCCTCTCTCTCCCTCTTTCTCTCTATCACTCTCCCTCTCTCTCTGTCTCTTCTTCCCTCTCCTGTTCTCCCTGCACTTCTCTCTCTCTGTCTCTGTCTCTGTCTTTCTCTCCCTCCCTCTCTTTCTCCCTGTCCCCTCTCTCTCTCTCCCTCCCTCTCTCTTTCTCCCTCTTCCCCCCCTCTCTCTGTCCCTCCCTCCCTCGCTCTCTATCCCTTTCTCTCTCTCTTTCTCCCCCCCCCCTCTCTCCCCCCTTAATCCCCCCCCCCTCTCTCTCAGAACAGGAAGTGGACACAGCAGATTGAATAACAAATTGATTTTGAGCCACAAGCTGATGGCCTTTTGGAACACACTTAATTCCCTCCAATATAAAATGTAGGACAAGAGATGGAGAGAGAGACAGCGTGTTGTCAGTATGTTTCTCCACTGACGCTAGCAGCAATCCTGAACAGGGGTCTGATAATGGGTCATAATGGATCGTAGTTTTAACGACAACATGGCGCATTCACAACATGGCTCATTCACAATATGGCGCATTCACAACATGGCGCATTCACAATATGGCGCATTCACAACATGGCTCATTCACAACATGGCGCATTCACAACATGGCGCATTCACAATATGGCGCATTCACAACATGGCGCATTCACAACATGCCGCAATCACAATATGGCGCATTCACAACATGGCGCATTCACAACATGGCGCATTCACAATATGGCGCATTCACAATATGGCGCATTCAAAACATGGCTCATTCACAACATGGCTCATTCACAATATGGCGCATTCACAAAATAGTGCATCAGCGATATTAGAGAACGGAGGAGATAGGAATCCCATTGGGCAATGAATGGAGAAACGTATAACGCCCCCCCACCCAGCAGACTGTTGGCCAATCACATTCACATTGTCATGCTGTGTCACGCAGTTGCTAAGCTCATCGTCACGCAACCCCTTCTCAAAGTCAGGCTATGAGTCGAGAAACCTGCCTATTTTCCTCAAAAGTATGTAATGTCACACTTCCAAAGCTATACGATGTTACAGAAAACAAGTTAATAATCTCACATCTCAGAAAATATTTGTAATGTTGTTCTCCTTGTTCACGAAATTCATGCTGATGTTGGGTTTTTGAGCTTGCGCACAATTGACTCGCATTCACTCCTTGAAGGAGAGCTTTCCTTGTCCCAGAATGAGCTGTACGGCCCATTGACGACGCATGGGCAATATACACAATGGGCGTTAATACAATTCCAATGGAGTTTCCCATCTCCTCGAAACAATCTGTGGGTGCATTCACAAAATGGTTTATTTGAGGATTCCATTGATCATGTGGTGAGTTTGAATCCAAAGTGTCACTTAGTTTTAGTCAATTTAAATGAAGGAAATTACGTTGTGAGCAAAATGATTAATTATATCACTTTAGTAAATCATTTTAAAAGGGTTAATGACCTTAGATTTGAGCATCTGTTACCTCGATTAAAAAAATGCTAAATAACCAAACGTTTCTCATTGGTGTTACTACTCCTACTGGTGGCATAATGTTATCAAAATGGCATATTCATTGTTTTTGAATGGGAAAATGGACCCAAATACATTTAAATAAATACAAATCTAGAAAAATAAGTACTCCAAAATGCCATGCCCAAATGCCACCGCAAACCACCCTTTTAGGAGTTTTCTTTTAATCAAACCTTCACAAGCAGTTTGATGGTTTGACAACAACCAGTTATTTAGCTTTAAAAAAATGGTTAAAAGCAAGATTTCCTCTCAGAAAGCAAATACAGTGGTTTGGTAAGCCAAGAGTTCCTCCACTCAGTACTGACATGCAGTGAAAGGCCATAAAACAGCTGACTAAGTCATCAATGGGCTTGTCATGGACCAACTATGTTTTATTAGTTGAAGGTCAGATTTGAACAGTGTTGCGGCTTTTTTACAGCAGAAAACTGACTCATGTTACAAGTGTTTATTTAACTCCCCATGCTGATTATCTGAAAGGTGTTTGGGAGCGAGGGAGAGCAGAACTCTCAGGGGGAAGCAGGGGAGACCTTCTGGCTCTCACATAACAACTGGAACCTTGTTCAACTGGTTCAATGCTAGCCTGTACAGAGACTTGGTTTCATTCAATGCTAGCCTGTACAGAGACTTGGTTTCATTCAATGCTAGCCTGTACAGAGACTTGGATTCATTCAATGCTAGCCTGTACAGAGACTTGGTTTCATTCAATGCTAGCCTGTACAGAGACTTGGTTTCATTCAATGCTAGCCTGTACAGAGACTTGGTTTAATTCATTGCTAGCCTGTACAGAGACTTGGTTTCATTCAATGCTAGCCTGTACAGAGACTTGGTTTCATTCAATGCTAGCCTGTACAGAGACTTGGTTTCATTCAATGCTAGCCTGTACAGAGACTTGGTTTCATTCAATGCTAGCCTGTACAGAGACTTGGTTTCATTCAATGCTAGCCTGTACAGAGACTTGGTTTCATTCAATGCTAGCCTGTACAGTGACTTGGTTTCATGACATTTTTTTTATTAGGCAAGTCAGTTAAGAACAAATTCTTATTTACAATGACGGCCTAGGAACAGTGGGTTAACTGCCTTGTTCAGGGGCAGAACAACAGATGTTTAACTTGTCAGCTTGGGGATTTAATCTAGCAACCTTTCAGTTACTGGCCCAACGCTCTAACCACTAGGCTACTTGCCACCCCAATGCTAGCCTATTGGTTTCAGCTTGTAGAACGTTCTGGTTGTTAATAGCTGGCTTGTACACGGTGGCTGGCAGGCCCCCATTCAGACATGTCAAGTGACAGTGGTCCTGTCTGGGACAACCTAGCCATTAGCCAATCATAGCCACCACTACCATCTAAAGACTTCCTCAGATTAGCCAGGATGTTAGAAAGTGAACCGTTTGCTCCACGAACAGGCATACAAGTTATTTTAACACTGCAGTTGTTTGACTTAAAATAACACTTATATAAAAGTTAGGATTTGTTATTTTCTGAATGGAGACAGAGACCCTGGCACCTTTACACTGAGTGAACAAAACATTAGGAACACCTGCTCTTTCCATGAGATAGACTGACCAGGTGAAAGCTATGATCCCTTCTTGATGTAAATTGTTAACAAATCCACTTCAATCAGTGTAGATGAAGGGGAGGACAGGTCAAAGAAGGATTTTTAAGCCTTGAGATAATTGAGACATTGATTGTGTATGTGTGCCATTCCGAGGGTGAATGGGCAAGACAGGGTATGATTGTAGGTGCTTGGCGCAGCGGTTTGTGACAAGCAACGCTGCTCGGTTTTTCACACAGTTTCCTGTGTGTATCAAGAATGGTCCACCACCCAAAGGACATCCAGCCAACTTGTCACAACTGTCAGAAGCATTATAGTCACCATGGGCCAGCATCCATGTGGAATGCTTTTGACACCTTGTAGAGTTCATGCCCCAACTAATGGAGTCTGCTCTGAGGGCAAAAGGGGGTGCAACTCAATATTAGGAAGGTGTTTTTAATGTTTTATATACTCAGTGTATGTCTGATAAGCTGTTTAACAGTATCACAGCTCATAATAGTAACCCTGGTACCACTTACAAGTTCTAGGAAGACCTTGACCCCCATCAGTAAAGAGGCATAATTTCACGCCATCCAAAACCGCCTCTGAAAGTAATACGACTTTTACTAATGCACCTTGAGTTTCGTTTCGGTCTTCTCTGTCTTTGTAGTTTTATCAGATGGTGAAATTATGATTTAACACAAAACCCTTCAAAGTTCCATCTGTTTGTTTTGGTTAGGTCGGAACTTACAGGTCCTTTGCTTGGCCTCAGCGATGACCCCATGGCAGGGTCAGTCTTTTCCTCTGCGGATCTCAGCTGTTATCGTTTCTTCCTATTCTGTTTTATTAGAAGGGGCGGTGTAGCACAGGGCTGAATTACTACTGAGAAAAACACACAAGACTAGAATCCCTGGTGACTCAGACCTCAAAAATGTTATTGAAAACGTGTCATCAAAATATTTCCATTTCTCCTAGTGACCCAGTTGTACAAAGAGGCATCACTCAACAGGGCCAATCGAAGCGAGGTCTGCCGCGACTACAGTCTCTCGAGGAGCTAACGCTCTCTCCATCCCTCTCTTTCTCTCTCTCTCTCTGTCTCTCTCTCTCCTCTCTCTCAGTAGAGCTGTCTCTCTCAAGAATTGTAAATAGCAGAAAGTAGCCTTGGACCGGTTAATCCACTTCTGGGGACTGGCAGAACTGTAGAATGTATTGTCTCAGGTCAGGATTCTAAAACCTTGGTTAGCGAAGGGAGCAGGTCATAAAAACAAGGCACGGACAGCAATATGATAGTTATGGATTAGTGACGGATCTGTAGCCTATTGTTCTAATGAGAGAGGTACTAAATTCAGCTGACCCTTTGCAGACAAGAACACAAACCAGATGGAATTAGAATTCTCAGGCACATGAAGTATTTCCAAAGGTTGAGAAACGCACCAACAATATGCTAAGAGCCATTCAGACATCGTAAACAGACAGATGACATAATAATACAGTTATTACAGGCTTTGTGAGTACACATATGATTTACTCATAATTCTGCTGCTCAGGTGACTTTCCTTCTTACAATGTGGAATTGTTGGAGACGTAGTGGAAAACACTACGATCTTAATTTGATTACGCTGTTGCAGGAGAACTGTGTTGACATTTCGCATGCCCTGCCTGTGTTCTCTCCATTAATGCAACAAGGCCCCCTGCCCTGACCAGTAATATCCTGCGTTACATTTGGCCTACAGGCAGTTTAGTAACCTAGGGGGGTAGCAGACTAGGCGTAATACGGTAATCTTTATTTAGTCTGGTAGTGTTGATACCCCATTTGATAAAGCTCTCTGGGCCTGGCGCACTGTAATTGAATGATGTTGTCAAGATTGATGGACGATGTGAAAGAAACGTGGGATCAGTTTCATTAAGCAGCTCAGGCGAAGTGTGCCACTCTGGGAGGAGGAGCAGAGATTCGCTGCTAGGCAGGGGAATGGCAGAGATATATGCCGCGGTGTTGAAAGAATAAGATGCATTTGCTTTGAATTAAAAATGGTAGACAAACAAAGGTAGATGTGTATCTGATGTAGATTATAAGATTGGTTTAAAACCTAAAAAAAAAGGAACAAATATTTATCTGAACAGCTTGGGGTATTTCATGTGTGGCAGATTAGGTCAGTCAGTTTGTGGGAGGTTGTTATAACAGGCAGAGCTAGCTATGTGGAAAGTATTATTCATGGGTTGCACTGTTGTCACTAATGGCTGTTTCTAAAAGTAACAGCACATAGAGGCACAATGACCCTATGCATGATTAAATATACTGTAGGCATCAGCATGCCTCATTAATAACCTCTTCACTCCAGTGTAATGTGAAGCAGCATGACTAACTCAGTCTCCTCCATTGTGATTCCAGGCTGAACCAAAAGAGCCGCACCAGTATCCCAACGAGGTATGGACGTTCTTCACACCCTTTCGTCACTAACCAATGACACAAATCTATCACAAATAACAAGATAATTCAGTCAAGATGTGTCAAGATGTGTCTGTGTCGTCACAATAACAAATCACCTAGCGTTCTTACCAGTTCCAACTCAATACGTACTGAGCTATAATTAAAATGCACCCTGATCTTTCTTCACAATCAGATATATTATATCGCAGATGTCATCAAACTATGACAACTCTAGTCTAATGGGAATTACCATTGTTTACTTGCGCCTGAAGCCAACAAAGAACAACCAAGTTCCAGCTGATCCTTAGTTTTAGCTTATGCTTAGTTCCAGCTGATGCTTAGTTTTAGCTTATGCTTAGTTCCAGCTGATGCTTAGTTCCAGCTGATGCTTAGTTTTAGCTTATGCTTAGTTCCAGCTGATGCTTAGTTCCAGCTGATGCTTAGTTTTAGCTTATACTTAGTTTTAGCTGATGCTTAGTTTTAGCTGATGCTTAGTTCCAGCTGATGCTTAGTTCCAGCTGATGCTTAGTTCCAGCTGATGCTTAGTTCTAGCTGATGCTTAGTTTTAGCTTATGCTTAGTTTTAGCTGATGCTTAGTTTTAGCTGATGCTTAGTTCCAGCTGATGCTTAGTTCCAGCTGATGCTTAGTTCTAGCTGATGCTTAGTTCCAGCTGATGCTTAGTTCCAGCTGATGCTTAGTTTTAGCTTATGCTTAGTTCCAGCTGATGCTTAGTTCCAGCTGATGCTTAGTTCCAGCTGATGCTTAGTTTTAGCTTATACTTAGTTTTAGCTGATGCTTAGTTTTAGCTGATGCTTAGTTCCAGCTGATGCTTAGTTCCAGCTGATGCTTAGTTCTAGCTGATGCTTAGTTCTAGCTGATGCTTAGTTCCAGCTGATGCTTAGTTCCAGATGATGCTTAGTTCCAGCTGATGCTTAGTTTTAGCTGATGCTTAGTTCCAGCTGATGCTTAGTTCCAGCTGATGCTTAGTTCCAGCTTATGCTTAGTTTTAGCTTATGCTTAGTTTTAGCTGATGCTTAGTTCCAGCTGATGCTTAGTTCCAGCTGATGCTTAGTTCCAGCTGATGCTTAGTTCCAGATGATGCTTAGTTCCAGCTGATGCTTAGTTCTAGCTGATGCTTAGTTCCAGCTGATGCTTAGTTCTAGCTGATGCTTAGTTCCAGCTGATGCTTAGTTCCAGCTGATGCTTAGTTCCAGCTGATGCTTAGTTCTAGCTGATGCTTAGTTCTAGCTGATGCTTAGTTCCAGCTGATGCTTAGTTCCAGCTGATGCTTAGTTTTAGCTTATGCTTAGTTCCAGCTGATGCTTAGTTCCAGCTGATGCCTGTATGCAGCTTGTATGGGTTGCCTCACATCCCTGCACTCACTGAGCCACTGTCCACTAGATACTGGATATAGTATAGCCACTCCATGTAGTCGCTGACAGTCTAGTCACCGTGGATGTTGTGTATGTGTGTCTCTCAGCCCAGCCTCACCCAGCCCCACCTCACCACGCTCCCCCTCCTGGCCGATGTTCTCCGCACCCTCCAGCCCCCAGCCAGCCTCCTCCACCTCCAGTGACTCCTCCCCCATCAGGTCTGTCACCACGTCCGCCCAACACGGCATCTTCGGTTGCACCTCCTACTCACAATGCCAATTCTGGAGCTTTGCGCCGCCTCACTGCTGCACCCCCACCACTGTGCATGATCACTGACAGATAGTTCCTGATCACCCTGAGATGCTTACCCTGTTCATACTATCACGCCAATTTGAATTGCACTATACTAGCTCAGATTAATTTATTCCTTCCCAGCAACTACAGCAGATGTGTAACCAGGCCAGTGCAGTACAGCTCAGCTCAACTTGGCTCAGTCGTGTGAAAAGGTATAAGTAAAGTGGATCACAGGCTCATCTTTGGTTGATTCAGGATACAGCCAGTCTATCAGACTTCCAAAAATGGTTATGCATGTAGCCAGGTAATTCAGATAAACTCCATAATATAAATACCTTCAGGGCAGGTCTAGACAGATATACTCAAAGTTATAAATACCTTGAGTCAGGTCTAGACAGAAACTCCAGATTAGAAATACCTTGAGTCAGGTCTAGACAGATATACTCCAGATTATAAATACCTTGAGTCAGGTCTAGACAGAAACTCCAGATTATAAATACCTTGAGTCAGGTCTAGACAGATATACTCAAAGTTATAAATACCTTGAGTCAGGTCTAGACAGATATACTCAAAGTTATAAATACCTTGAGTCAGGTCTAGACAGAAACTCCAGATTAGAAATACCTTGAGTCAGGTTTAGTCAGGTTCAGAATAACCATGGGCCATTTTTGGGGAGTTGTGTAAATATCTGTCGGATATATAGCATATTTGTTGCTGCTTTTTACTTTACAAGGACACACTTCTTGTAAAGCAAGAAGGCAACCTTGGGTAGCAGGTAGCCTAGAGGTTAGAGTGTAGGGGGGGGGGGGCAGGTAGCCTAGTGGTGAGAGTGTAGGGGGGGGGCAGGTAGCCTAGTGGTTAGAGTGTTGGGCCAGTGACAGAAAGGTTGCTAGATCAAATCCCTGAGCTACCAAGGTAAAAATCTGTCGTTCTACCCCTGAACAAGGCAGTTAACCCACTGTTCCGAGGCTGTCATTGTAAATACTGATATGGGAGCAATGATGATGTTATGAGACACTCTGGTACAGTTGGAGCTTCACCTGTCGTTGCTCCCGACAGTTAGGAGTGGTGGGACACTCAAAGTGCCCAATGTGGTATCCGAGTGAGTTGGATTATAACATGTTATTTTCCCTCCCCCTCTGTAGCGTCCCAGGCAGGCAGGCTAGGGCCCTCTACGCCTGCAAAGCCGAGCACCACTCTGAGCTTTCATTCATCGCAGGGACCACCTTTGAAAATGGTGAGTACGGACCACTGTGACTCTTAAATAACCGTGTCCCAATCCCAAATGGACCCCTAAACCCTACGCCCTGTGCACTTGTGGATATCTGAACAGATTTGGTTGGTATAAACAATATGGTGAAACTTCCAGCTAGCCTATCAGAGACCAAGGTGGGGCTACTACCAGATTGGTTGCACCTGTCAAATCCTCTCAGATACCCATAAGTGCAGAGGGTGTAGGGTCTAGGGGTGGGAAAATGTGGGATGGTAGACCTGTTATTATTTTAAAATAATACAGTGCATTCGGAAAGTATTCAGACCCCTTGACTTTTTCCTTATTTTGTTACGTTACAGCCTTATTTTAAAATTAATTAAATAATTTTTTCCCCTCGTCAATCTACACACAATATCCCATAATGACAAAGCAAAACTGTTTTATTTGTATTTTTTGCTAGTTTATTCAAAATAAAACACTGAAATATCACATTTACATACTGTAAGTATTCAGACCCTTTACTCAGTACTTTGGTGAAGCACCTTTGACAGAGATTACAGCCTTGAGTCTTCTTGGGTATGATGCTACAAGCTTGGCACACCTGTATTTGGGGAGTTTCTCCCTTTCTTCTCTGCAGATCCTCTCAAGCTCTGTCTGGTTGGAAGGGGAGTGTTGCTGCACAGCTATTCTCAGGTCTTTACAGGGATGTTAGATCGAGTACAAGTCTGGGCTCTGGCTGGACCACTCAAGGACATTCAGAGACTTGTCCCGAAGCCACCCCTGTGTTGTCTTGGCTGTGTGCTTAGGGTCATTATCCTGTTGGAAGGTGAACCTTCACCCCAGTCTGAGGTCCTCAGCTTTCTGGAGCAGGTTTTCATCAATGATCTCTCTGTACTTTGCTCTGTTCATCTTTCCCTCGATCCTGAGGTATTTCTGTTTTACTTTGTCATTATGGGGTATTGTGTGTAGATTGAAGAGGAACATTTTTTATTTCATTCATTTTAGAATAAGGCTGTAACTTAAGAAAATGTGGAAAAAGTCAAGGGGTCTGAATACTTTCTGAATACATGATATACTGGTCAGAATGAGAAATTAGCCAGGGGTTTTCTATGACCTCCCTCTCTACCCTCATCGTCCTCCCTGGTACCAGTGTGTGGTTGAGGAGGAGGAGGAGGAGGAGGAGGAGGAGGAGAGAGCAGAAGGAGCAGGGAGGAGGGCCAGGCTGGGGCTTGTCATTACCTTGCCTCACCTATTCTCTCCTCCAGGGAGGACCCTGATCCTAGCCAAGCCTCCAGGGACCAGGGGCCAGGACCCTACTGTTAGTTTATCTTAATCATCCCGAAACCTCACTACTCTTAACACTAAGGGCTCTATTCAGCATTACAGATTAGATAGAATAAAAAGGGAAGAGGTCATCTCTGATTGTGCCGATTTATGCAGCGTTTACCGTGAAAGCAGTCTCCGTTAAAGCGTTTACCGTGAAAGCAGTCTCCGTTAAAGCGTTTACCGTGAAAGCAGTCTCCATTAAAGCGTTTACCGTGAAAGCGTTTACCGTTAAAGTGTTTACCGTGAAAGCGTTTACCGTGAAAGCGTTTACCGTGAAAGCAGTTTCCGTTAAAGCGTTTACCGTGAAAGCAGTCTCCGTTAAAGCGTTTACCGTTAAAGCAGTCTCCGTTAAAGCGTTTACCGTGAAAGCGTTTACCGTGAAAGCAGTCTCCGTTAAAGCGTTTACCGTGAAAGCGTTTACCGTGAAAGCAGTCTCCGTTAAAGCATTTACCGTTAAAGCGTTTACCGTGAAAGCAGTCTCCGTTAAAGCGTTTACCGTGAAAGCGTTTACCGTGAAAGCAGTCTCCGTTAAAGCGTTTACCGTGAAAGCAGTCTCCGTTAAAGCGTTTACCGTTAAAGCGTTTACCGTGAAAGCAGTCTCCGTTAAAGCGTTTACCGTGAAAGCAGTCTCCGTTAAAGCGTTTACCGTTAAAGCGTTTACCGTGAAAGCAGTCTCCGTTAAAGCGTTTACCGTGAAAGCAGTCTCCGTTAAAGCGTTTACCGTGAAAGCGTTTACCGTGAAAGCAGTCTCCGTTAAAGCGTTTACCGTGAAAGCAGTCTCCGTTAAAGCGTTTACCGTTAAAGCGTTTACCGTGAAAGCAGTCTCCGTTAAAGCGTTTACCGTGAAAGCAGTCTCCGTTAAAGCGTTTACCGTTAAAGCGTTTACCGTGAAAGCAGTCTCCGTTAAAGCGTTTACCGTGAAAGCAGTCTCCGTTAAAGCGTTTACCGTTAAAGCGTTTACCGTGAAAGCAGTCTCCGTTAAAGCGTTTACCGTGAAAGCAGTCTCCGTTAAAGCGTTTACCGTTAAAGCGTTTACCGTGAAAGCAGTCTCCGTTAAAGCGTTTACCGTGAAAGCAGTCTCCGTTAAAGCGTTTACCGTGAAAGCAGTCTCCGTTAAAGCGTTTACCGTGAAAGCAGTCTCCGTTAAAGCGTTTACCGTGAAAGCAGTCTCCGTTAAAGCGTTTACCGTGAAAGCAGTCTCCGTTAAAGCGTTTACCGTTAAAGCAGTCTCCGTTAAAGCGTTTACCGTGAAAGCAGTCTCCGTTAAAGCGTTTACCGTGAAAGCGTTTACCGTGAAAGCAGTCTCCGTTAAAGCAAGAAACATCGCCTTTAAATTTCAATCACGCTGTTAAGCTGAACTTCCGCAATGCTGATTGAATAGAGCCCCAAATCCTATCTCTGTTTTAGTTAAAGCCGTTGTTCTCTGTCCTAATGAAAACCACTTTCATACTGTTTAAAATGATAACTAAGGGCTCTATTCAATCCGCATCGAGGCAGTTCAGTTTTACAGTGTGTTTGAAATGTAAAGCCAATTTTCTACCTTTATCAGAGACTGCATTCACAGTAAACTCTGCATATGTCCGCTCAATCGGAAACTACCTTTACATTTCTATCCCGGAATCTGTAACGCTGTAACACTTTCCAGATTGAATAGAGTCCTAGTTTAGCTGAGGAGGAGAGTTGGCTCTCATGAATCAGGGTGACATTTACTGTAGAAAGAGCAGCCATTTGAGCGAGTTGGGTTATAGATTAAAACTGTTATGGAGTTTTTATGAAATACACTGTGTGAATGTCCAAACCCAGTGTAGCCTATCTTAGAAGCAGAAGGATTATAGTGCATGTCTGGTTGGGTCAAGGGTCTGATGATCTGGGAAAAGCAGAGATTAGCTGCGTGGGAATCAGCCACACAGGTTGCTCAGGTACAGGAAGAAATAAGAAAAACGATTGTATGAGGCCCTGGTCTAAAGTAGTGCACTATATAGGGAATAGGGCCCTGGTCAAAATTAGTGCACTATATAGGGAATAGGGCCCTGGTCAAAAGTAGTGCACTATATAGGGAATAGGGCCCTGGTCAAAATTAGTGCACTATATAGGGAATAGGGCCCTGGTCAAAAGTAGTGCACTATATAGTGAATAGGGCCCTCATCAAAAGTAGTGCACTATATAGGGAATAGGGCCCTGGTGAAAAGTAGTGCACTCTATATGGGAAATGATGTCATTTGAGGAACACCCTAGGGTCCATAGTGCTCTAGGAAATGTTTCCCTAAGCTTTCCTCGATACAGTTCCTAGCTACCAAACAAGACAAGGGCCTTTATTCAGTCTGGAAAGCTGATTGCGTAATAGAAATGTAAAGGTCATTTCCAATTGGACGGACATATGCAGTGTTTACTGTGAAATTTGATTGCCTTAAAATGTCAATTACGCTGTAATGCTGAACTTCCGCAATACAGATTGAATAGTCAGTACGGTCAGTCAAGAACAAGTGAGTTTTCACACTCATTTATGTGCAGAAGTTCTCTTCTAAACTCTCTGAGTAACCTGTCAACTCTCTGAATAACCTGTCAACTCTCTGAGTAACCTGTCAACTCTCTGAGTAACCTGTCAACTCTCTGAATAACCTGTCAACTCTCTGAGTAACCTGTCAACTCTCTGAATAACCTGTCTACTCTCTGAATAACCTGTCAACTCTCTGAATAACCTGTCAACTCTCTGAGTAACCTGTCAACTCTGAATAACCTGTCAACTCTCTGAATAACCTGTCAACTCTCTGAATAACCTGTCAACTCTCTGAATAACCTGTCAACTCTCTGAATAACCTGTCAACTCTCTGAATAACCTGTCAACTCTCTGAGTAACCTGTCAACTCTCTGAATAACCTGTCAACTCTCTGAGTAACCTGTCAACTCTCGGAGTATCCTGTCAACTCTGAATAACCTGTCAACTCTCTGAGTAACCTGTCAACTCTCTGAGTAACCTGTCAACTCTCTGAGTAACCTGTCAACTCTCTGAGTAACCTGTCAACTCTCTGAATAACCTGTCAACTCTCTGAGTAACCTGTCAACTCTCTGAATAACCTGTCAACTCTCTGAGTAACCTGTCAACTCTCTGAATAACCTGTCAACTCTCGGAGTATCCTGTCAACTCTGAATAACCTGCCAACTCTCTGAATAACCTGTCAACTCTCTGAATAACCTGTCAACTCTCTGAGTAACCTGTCATTTCTCAGTGCCTATATTTTGTTTATAGGTTTTTTGTTTTAAAAATATAGAAAACACAGTCCTATGGGCTGATACATTTACAATAATGAATGTAATTGCAATGACCCCTTATGTAAATTGTATCTACAGCCAGCGTGTAATGGCGCTTCATGTTTTCATGGTGGCTTGGGGTATCAATGCTGCTAGGGGTCATCAATGCTGCTAGGGGTCATCAATACCGCTAGGGGTCATCAATGCCGCTAGGGGTCATCAATGCCGCTAGGGGTCATCAATGCCGCTAGCGGTCATCAATGCCGCTAGGGGTCATCAATGCCGCTAGGGGTCATCAATGCCGCTAGCGGTCATCAATGCCGCTAGGGGTCATCAATGCCGCTAGGGGTCATCAATGCCGCTAGCGGTCATCAATGCCGCTAGGGGTCATCAATGCCGCTAGCGGTCATCAATACTGCTAGGGGTCATCAATACCGCTAGCGGTCATCAATGCTGCTAGCGGTCATCAATGCTGCTAGCGGTCATCAATACCGCTAGGGGTCATCAATGCTGCTTGGGGTTGCACACTGGGGTCTTGTTCATCTTATACCGCCTTCTCAAGAAGTATGCAGTGGTGTGTCACCCCCCTCTCTGATTCTTCCCATAACCACCAGAGTGCCACTGTCCCAGCTGTCAGTAGCTACTCACCATATTGGTCTCTGCTTTCAAATGGGGACTCTCTAATGTTCTGTTGGATAACATGAGAGGCGGTTAACGGTTGAGAACAGCTCAGCTATGTGCATCTGTCTCTCATCCCTCAGTTCATTCCTCCAGGGAGCCAGGCTGGCTGGAAGGCACCCTGGACGGCAGGACGGGCCTGATACCGGAGAACTATGTGGAGTTTGTGTAGTCTTGGACCAGGACTGAACTGGAGAGACCACGCAGCTTATTGAGAGAGAGAGAGTGTGTGTGTGTGTGTGTGTGTGTGTGTGTGTGTGTGTGTGTGTGTGTGTGTGTGTGTGTGTTTTGCATTGTTGCTATAAAAGCTCATTCCACTGTTCAGACAGTCCTTAGTTAATTGAATTGCACTGCCACTGCTTTTAGTGTCTTCTATCATCAGTTGAAACTTTGGAAGATGTTTCCATCTTCGGGAAAAAAGTAATTGGTCTGAGGTTTGGACTGCAGTCCAACTTCTCTTCCTGTGTACTGCCTGTAGGAACAGGGCGGCTGGTTAAGAGCGTTGGCCCAGTAACCCAATGGTCGCTGGTTTGAATCCACAATCTGACTAGATGAAAAATCCGTTGTGCCCTTGAGCAAGGCACTTAACCCTAATTGCTCTTGTAAGTCGCTCTGGAGCGTCTGCTGAAATGTCTCAATGAATGGAGTTGACTGTGTGGGGTGCTTTCATCTCTAAATGATAGGGGGTTATTTTTCAGCGAGTATCACTATAAATGTGAGCGCCTTGCCATGGCAACCCGGTATTCCCCTAGACGAGATAGAACACAACTGCTGTTTACCTACCTATACAGTACAGCGGTGGAAGCATCTGGATTATCTTAACTCCCGGTTACACACATTTAATAGCTTTTTTTATTTAAAAAATTGAAACTACTGGGTGAAATTGTCTCAAAAAACCTAGAAAGTTAACTGAACTGTTTTCATTAACTGAATTTCAAAAAATAATACATCTTAACAGGTAGAGTGTAAAAAATGTTTTACTGTGTACTTATGTTATTTATATACATTTTCAAAGCTGAGATCTGAACTGTATTCTTTTGGAGAGTATTAACATTGTAAATACATTTGATAAGGTATAATTTTTTAAGTATCACATTTTGTATTGTAGCATACTAACAGATTATTTTCTTTGCATCTTAGTTGCTACATTTTTTTGTGTCATCTACTTCCTGTCCATTGGGAGCCTGTATATTCTTTCTGATCAAATGAATCATGAACAAGGTTGTATAGAAGATAATCTATTAAAGACCAACATTGAACTCGCAGATCTGTCCTAGTTTCTTCATGTCTCAATGCCTTGGATTTTATAGACCTATTCTGAGCACTGGTGTGTAGTCATGGATGCATTTTAACATTTACATTTTAGTCATTTAGCAGATGTTCTTATCCAGAGCGACTTACAGTAGTGAATGCATACATTTCATACATTTAAAAAAAAAAAAAATTCTCTGTACTGGTCCCCCGTGGGAATCAAACCACAACCCTGGCGTTGCAAACACCATGCTCTACCAACTGAGCCACACGCCAAGGGAAGCCCAAATTTCTTTCCAAGATAATTTATCTTTCGTCTCTGTGTTTCATAATTTTCCTTCAGTTTACAAGAGGCTGAATGTATCTCACAGGAGAAAGCATCCGAGCGAGTGAAACAGCACCCCTCTGTCTCTCTACGTGTAGGCCATCTATCTGATGCTGTCTGGTAGCTTTGAGCTAAACTGAACGAGCCCAGCTCCATGTGTGTTGCAGCGGTGGTGCTGGGGGATGGAACCAACAGACCCCGAACTGTGTATGGTCCTGCCGCACCAAAGTGTCAAGAGAAGCCAGCTTTCATTTGGCGTCAATCCTATCAAATCCCATCGAGAGCATACGTCATTGACAGAAGAACTTGAATTGTTGCATCTCGTTGAGTTGTCCTCCGATGCATAGCTAGCCAAATTCTTCCTTTCCTAAATTAGCCGTTGGATGGAAATAGGGATTTAGACTTGTGGTTTTACTTAATTCTCCGTACTGGCCAATGATTTTAACGACTATTCTGATCCAACCATTAATTCATACATTGTGCGTCTGGCCTGAGAGGATGGAAGTTCAATATGTAGCCAGATGTAGAAGGCTAATGTTAACTAGCTAAACATTGTCCATGAAAGGAAGTTAGGCGAGCAAGAATTTTAGCCAGGTACCCTAGGACAACAAAACATGAAAACGTGCACTGCATGACAGTGACAGACCGTTTCGTCAACATGGAAGAGAGGAGGATGGCGTTGGCGTTTCTCTACAAGTAGGGTGAGTCAACATGTTTTTTTACTTGCACAAACACACAGAGAAATCAGAACCATGGACAGCCACATGTTTCGTTTACATTGATTGAACCAAATTGTTTTTGGTATTATTTAGTTGTCACTGTATTAGACTAAGCAGAGGTGATTTAATGACGTTGAAATTGAAATAGTGTTTTTATAGTGGAGGCAGCTGCTGTTTTCTTTGCGACTTGTGGTAACTCCATGGTTCTAAATCAATAGTAGTTTAGTGGTCTGTGGGAAACATGAACTTGCTTGACCATGCTGTCATGTAACTGTTACTGGACAGAGGTTGCTCTCCGGTTTTGTGATGAAACAAAAGGTGTGGTATATCACATCCGCAGTGGTTTTACCCACGCACCGCTACTGGTTCTGAGTAGACAACCCTAATATAACAAAGCATTATCGATATGAAAAAATGTATTCAAAATAAAAGGGAATTCCATCGCATTGCATGGAGGGCCGAGTGTTTTCGCTCCCCCTTTGTACTTGATTGATAAATTAAGGCCACTAATTAGTAAGGAACTCCCCATCACCTGGTTGTGTAGGTCTTAATTTAAAGGAAAAACCCACCTTCTGTGGATACATTTGACTCCCGTAGTTTAGAGTATTGGAAAGCAAAGACACAGGGAGAAAAGACACAGGGAGAAAAGACACAGGGAGAAAAGACACAGGGAGAAAAGACACAGGGAGAAAAGACACAGGGAGAAAAGACACAGGGAGGGACTCATTTTTGTTTTCCGTTGCGAAAGGTTTTGATACGTTGTGCCCAAATGAGGATTATGATAACTAAACTGGCTGATATTAAAGCGACAGTTCACCCCAATTAAAAACGTACCTAATCACGGAGGTGGTGTTGTATAGGGTCAATAATATACCACGGCTAAGGGCTGTTAAGCACGACGCAACTTGAAGTGCCTTCATACACACCTTAGCTGTGGTACAGTATGTTGGCCATATACTGTACCACATACCCCTGAGGTGCCTTACTGGTATTAGAAACTGGTTGCCAAGGTAATTAGAACAGTGAACAAAACATTTTGCATCATACTGTGGTATATTGTCTGATTTTAACACAATTTTTAGCCAATCAGCATGCAGATCTCAAACTACCCGGTTTATAATCCGTTATCATGCTCCAGATAACTCCTATCCATGACCTCACAGTGACTTAAAACCAGCTATGTTAGCAACATAAGCCCTTCAGAAGTTGAACACAGAATAGGCGTAAGGTCGTTTCTCAAATATTTCCTCAGGTGGTGAACAGGTTCCCAGCTCCAGAAAGTTTGATGGAGTCAAAACATTTTTATACTACACAGTGATATGGAAATTGTAATTTCCTTTGAAGTTCCTGTTAACTTTTATGTCTGATGTATTTGATGTCATCCAACAAACACAGTTAAGAAAAATGGGTCATTCATCAAGACAAATTTGGAGGCCTGAGAAATGATTGAAAAAGCCTTTATTTTATGAACAGGTTTATCTGGAGAAACATTTGATAATCACCTAGGAGGTCATGAAGTGAAACTAGAGCAACCAGAACTACAGACATTTTAGTCCAACATTTAATCAAATTGGTGAAAATATTGACATTGACAGCAGTAATACAAACTATTTTGTAAACAAATAGACAATGTATATATTCTTTACATTTGGATTACATGTACAGAACTGAAATACAAACAGAACAGACTTTAATGAAAGCCATATACCAGTGAAATATGATCTGCCCTCAATCTTTAAAGATACTATTTGCATGTATTTTATACAGAAAATAGACTCTCAACCAGTATGAGGTAGTGAATTAACATATTTGTAGATTCTTGTAGGCCGTTTTGTGGTTCGTAAACCAAACCAAATCAATCTGAAATCAATGGGAAATGAGGCAGGTCAGTATTTAGTCTTTGCAGTGAAAAACGACCATTTCCTTTCTTTCACAGCTAAGACTTGGAGTACAGACCTAGCTCCTTTCCTATTTATTATGAAACGTGGTAGTGCAAATTCTCTGGTAGATTACTTTCACACAAATACCTTTTTTTAAATGACTGGTTAATCCTCACAGCAATATACAAAGCTTCGACCATTACAAAATATATTTAAAAATAGGTACTATAATTGGATAAGTGCTACTGTAAATGTAACTGGCTGCTTGAATACTTCTGTTCTCTCTGCTTTGGCAACTATACTCCAGTCCTTCATCCCCTCCCAAAACCCACATTTTCTAAAACAAAGTGGTCTTTCATATAATCTTTCCCATTGATTTATAGAATTTATATTTAGTCAGACAACATATTAACACTTTCTAAGTACATATGCAATACATGTATCTTTGTCAAACACAAACCAACAGAAAAATAAAACAATTACTGTCTTACTCATCAAATGCACAAAAAGACAGTAAAATGATTCATATCAAAGAGGATCAAACTGATATTCAAAATTACTGAAAATAGTTATTTTAAAAGAAATCCATTTTCAAAAGCATTGACAGTTAAGTTTTCCTGAATTTAAACCCACATTTTTGTATGGCTCTCTGTCTCCCTTTTGCAAGGCCTTAAGTGAAACTTGTTTGAGAAAAAAAACTAATTAGTATAGGAATATACAGGTATTCTGTCAAAAGTTGTCATGAAACATGTATTAATCAAAACTTCAGGGGATGTTACCCTATATGTACGTACATCTACGGCAATGCAGTGATCATTAGGATATGATCAAGCTGGTTTGACCAATCGAAGACCAGAACAGAGACAGTCCTCTAACACTATGTGAAAGTAAACCAAAATATGTCAATCTCACCCCAAAACACGTGCAGAGAGCAGCACCAGGGGATCCATCTCACGTGGTCATTCCATCAGTCTGACTGAAAGGATGACTACATGAGGTAGTTAGATCACATGGCTGCCATTTTGTTTGTTAACTATCCTGCCTAATGATTACGAAGAAGGAGCTTAGAAGTTAGAATAAAACAATTCTGAGGCCAAGTAGAGGCCTTATAGCAATGATTCTGCACTTGCACACCAAAAGCCATTTTACTTTGGGCTTTTACATGGCATAAGCTGGTGTATGGTGATTACCTCGAGAGAGAATGACTTCCAGCAGGGACGGCGAACTTCGTTTTCACAGGGAAATGTGCAGGTCACCATACTTTGATAGCATTACAAAACACCATTGCAAGTTCAAGAGTCTCAGAGTACAAGTATACAAAATGGCTTGAAAACATCTACATGATCTTGTGAACAACAATCAATACTTGTATTCCTCGTTAGCTGGTGTACTTATTATTTTTACCCAATAATATTTTTTATAAAATGAGCACCCTGAAGCATAGAATAATAATGCTTGGACAGCAAAACAATTACACAGTTCTGGTTTGGCACTAGTATAATAAACACAGGTGACGGTAAAAGGGGCCAAAC
This sequence comes from Salmo trutta, assembly GCF_901001165.1. Taxonomy (NCBI): domain Eukaryota; kingdom Metazoa; phylum Chordata; class Actinopteri; order Salmoniformes; family Salmonidae; genus Salmo; species Salmo trutta. Next base: position 10,965,919 of record NC_042975.1, on the reverse strand, counting down.
TGAAGACCTTGTGACATTTTACATAATTTATTTGCAACTCCCAGAGAATAGTGACTGTGCGTATGCTCTCAAACTCAGCTTGACGCATCATAAGAAATAGGGTTGTGACAACTTTGAAATAAATACATCCGTTTTCATATCATATGAACAAACTTGTTCAGGTCTCTCTCACACACACACAGACAGACAGACAGACAGACAGACAGACAGACAGACAGACAGACAGACAGACAGACAGACAGACAGACAGACAGACAGACAGACAGACAGACAGACAGACAGACAGACAGACAGACAGACAGACAGACAGACAGACAGACAGACAGACAGACAGACAGACAGACAGACAGACAGACAGACAGACAGACAGACAGACAGAATTATTAGCCACTGCTGCAAACTCCCATCCCCTACACCAACGCTGGCATTTTCATTTAGCTCGCAAATCAAGGCCGGTTTTAACATGAAGTGAGCCCTCACTTTAACACGAAGACTTAACCTGTTACACATACAGTACCAGTCAAAAGTTTGGACACACCTACTCATTCAAGGGTTTTTCTTTCTACAATGTAGAATAATAGTGAAGACATCAAAACTATGAAATAACACATAGAATCATGTAGTAACCAAAAAAAGAGTTAAATCAAAATATATTTGAGATTCTTCAAAGTAGCCACACTTTGCCTTGATGACAGCTTTGCACACTCTTGACATACTCTCAACCTGATTTTCACCGGTCTATTATTCTATTATGTAGAAAATAGTAAAAATAAAGAAAAACCCTGGACTGACTAAATGTGTCTAAACTTTTGACTGGTACTGTAAATGTTGAACTGATGTTTCACCTATAACAAATGTGAATCATTTTTTTCCCACTGTTGAATTATGACATTCTGTATGTGACATAAGCTCAGACATGGGCAGGAACCAAATTCTCCTTATGAATACCACAAAGAATTATTGATGCTTTTGAGTATAACAACTACTGAAAGGTTGCGGAGAATGAAATTGGACATAAATGTTGGATTTCATTACCTTACATAAGGAGCTCACTCTTGCTAGTTCACTTCTGGGGATCATTAAGCTGCCCACTTGAGAAAAGAAACATGGCTGTTAAGAGGACAGAAACTGCCATTGTGAATAACAGATAGAAATACATACAAAAGTGTTTATATTAGATTCCTATGCAAAATACTTGCTTTTGACAGTTTGAGAAGAATGGCTATAGACAGCCTGCAAAGCTAAACCAAAAAAAGGCACATTTTCCCTTTTCTGATAATCCTGTGTAAAAAAAGAAGAGCAGTGTGTGCATGCATAAAATCAATTCAAAATATTAATCTCTTTTCGTTGGTAGAATTTGATTCCTCCAATCTCACAATAATCAACTGTTATGAAGTGATTCACGGTCTAAACACGATTCCAGAAAAGTTTTTGTTTGATTCAGAAGGGTCAGTCTAGTTTGTGACCTGTCGCTCGGTCACTGTGTCATTCTCCTTTGCAAGTTCTATTTCTCCACCGGAGTCCTCTGGAAACCGATTCAGGAGCACGCTCTCACTACATTAATCCGTACTGGTGGGGGTCCTGGGCCATCTGCAGGGAAAATAGGCGGGTCTGGCTGGCGGGCGGGCGAGAGGACAGAAGGCAGGGGAGGCTGGGGTTTTAAGGCATTGTGTCATGGTTTAAGGCATGAAACAGAAGGGGCTTGACGCTCCCATCTTTGAATTTCGGTAACTGGTTGCTGATGATCTCAGCCAGCATCTCCGGGAACTCCACGCTCAGGGATTTATTCACAAATGTGTAGAAACAGATCTGCAGGAGGCCCCCCACCATCTGTGGAAACATCAGGGTATTTTTTAGCGGTCTTTCACTAGCCGCACATTGGCAACAACATAGCAACATGCAAGGGTGCTTAGCTACTGTTTGGTACAGTGCACAGTGTCAAGACATCTTTCACATTGATAGCATAGCTGGAAAAGGAAGCTTGTGACACATTCTAATTAGCTCCTCTAACTCAAGAGGTTCACAAATACACATAGAATAACAACAGTGCAGTCTCGACTGCTCATCAAGCATACTGGATCTCTGTAACAGGTTGATTTGTTGGTATGTTGACGAGGAGAAGATGTAGTGTGTGTGTGTGTGTGTGTGTGTGTGTGTGTGTGTGTGTGTGTGTTGGGGATGGGCATACTCATTCATTTCATTGCATTTATTTAGGCAGGATAGGCCAAGCAGTAACACTTGCCATTGTTTACCAGGAAATCCTGGGTTCCATAAGTCCCTGGAAAACGGTGGCAAGTGTTGCTGAATGGTGTTGTGTTGCTGGGTGAGCAGGCTGGGTTTAGCCTCAGTCTCACCTCTTGCATGGAGTCCAGTAGCTTAGTAAGTTGATAGAACCTCTGCCAGTTCTGGCTGGAGTTCTCTTCCCGCTTGACGATGGCCTTCCCCAGCTCCTTGATGTAGGTCATGCGGATCTCATCAAACACAGCCTGGCTCTTCAATCCATCCTTTGGTACTGTAAGCACAAGCGAAGGAGGGCGGGAGGGAGTAAAACATACATAAACAACCTTTTACACATCATGCATTTAAGGCAGTGTATATCAATATAGTACTTACATCACGGTCATTACAAAAAAGCCATAATAAAAAGCTTGGGATGTCAAGGACGCAACCTCATTCAGTCTACCAACATTCACGCAAGACAATCTGACCTACAGCTAGCCTAGGCCAGGAAGGAGTGTCTTTTGACCCGGAGTGTCTCCTAGTCTGAACACTGCCAATTATCCTGTCGCTACGGTCTCATACACACCACCCACCCCTTCCGTACCAACCACAATTAGGTCAATGGAAAATATGCAGAACCACAGGTAACATCAATGGGTTTTATGCTGTCCCATTCTTCCCTGATGAGAGCCAGATGAAGGATCTACCGTGGACTGCAGGCTTCTGGGATCTTGGAATTGGGCCCAGGCAAAGCTGCACTCAATGGATATTATGCAAAATAACATAGGTGGGAAATTGTCAAATACTCTCCAATTGTCTTATCAGATGAGATATACAAATTGGCTTGCCCCTGGTATACTCTTTTTGGTTTGGATATAGTGAGGTTATTTTCCAAACATAGAAGAGAAGTATTTTATGCCTCTCCAGTGCAGAATAACTGACAAATCACTATTTTGGTTTGAAAGAGCAACAATATGTGTGTCATTCTCCAGCTATTAGCTTTCATCTACTTTTTAACATGAACGATGCATTGAAGTAGCAGGCAATACTAACAGGTAGGGATGCACGATATATCGGTGAACATATTGGAATCGGACGATATTAGCTAAAAATGCCGATGTGCAAAACCGACGTCAAAGCTGACATGCTTACCTATAAAACGTATGTACATGCCGTAATGACGCCACGTAAAATTTTGCCCTACACATGCAACACAGCATTCCTAGCGCACAATGTCTGCTGTGTGGATCAAGCAGTCAACAAGTCGAGCAGTCATTTCAAAGAGTAAGAAAAATTCAGTGAGACAACTCAAAAGGCAAAATCCATTAACCTGTATGGGCTAGGGAGAAGTATTTTCACGTCCGGATAAAAAAACGTACCCGATTTAAACTGGTTACTACTCTTTCCCAGAAACGAGAATATGCATATTATTAGTAGATTTGGATAGAAAACACGCTGAAGTTTCTAAAACTGTTTGAATGGTGTCTGTGAGTATAACAGAACTCATATGGCAGGCAAAAACCTAAGAAGATTCCAAGCAGGAAGTGGCCTGTCTGCGAATTTGTAGTTCTTTCTAGTCCCTTTCGAAACTACAGTATCCCTGGGGTTACGTTGCACTTTCTAAGGCTTCCATTGGCTCTCTAAAGCCTTCAGAAAGCGGATCGAGGCGTCTCCTGTCTCTGGGCAGAGTATACTAGCACAGTTTGTCAGTGGTCTGCCTGGTGACTAAGAGACTGGATATGCGCGGTCCCGCGACCATGCTGTTTTTCTTTTCCTTTTTGAATGAAAACACTATTGTCCGGTTGGAATATTATCGCTATTTTTCGAGAAAAATACCATAAAAATTGATTTTAAACAGCGTTTGACATGCTTCTAAGTAGGGTAAAGGAACATTTCGATTTTTTTTGTCACGAAATGCACTCGCGCGTTACCCTTTGGATAGTGACCTGAACGCACAGGTATTTGGACATAACTACGGATTATTTGGAACAAAAACAACATTTCTTGTGGAAGTAGCAGTCCTGGGAGTGCATTCTGACGAATATCAGCAAAGTTAATACAATTTTTCTAATACTAATTCTGAGTTTAGTGTGCCCCGAAGTTGGTGGGTGTCAAAATAGCTAGCCGTGATGGCTGAGCTATGTACTCAGAATATTGCAAAATGTGCTTTCGCCGAAAAGCTATTTTAAAATCTGACATAGCGATTGCATAAAGGAGTTCTGTATATATAATTCTTAAAATATTTTTTTTGTATTTTGTCAACGTTTATGATGAGTAATTTAGTAAATTTACCAGAAGTTTTGGGTGGGAATGCTAGTTCTGAACATCACATGCCAATGTAAAAAGCTGTTTTTGGATATAAATATGAACTTGATTGAACAAAACATGCATGTATTGTTTAACATAATGTCCTAGGAGTGTCATCTGATGAAGATCAAAGGTTAGTGCTTCATTTGGATGTGTTTTGGGTTTATGTGACATATATGCTTGCTTGGAAAATGGCTGTGTGATTATTTGTGGCTATGTACTCTCCTAACATAATCTAATGTTTTGCTTTCGCTGTAAAGCCTTTTTGAAATCGGACAATGTGGTTAGATTAACGAGAGTCTTGTCTTTAAAATGGTGTAAAATAGTCGTATGTTTGAAAAATTGAAATTATTGCATTTGAGGTTTTGTATTTCGCGCCACGCTATTCCACTGGCTGTTGAATAGAGTGGGACGGTGACGTCCCACCTTGCCCATAGAGGTTAAAGCCAAGATAATGGAATTCATTGCCCTTGACAATCAAGCGTTCTCTGTCATGGGTGATGTTGGCTTTCGCTGACTGGTTGAGCACTGGTACACACTATTTTTCAGATGTTGCCCTACCGGAGTTACACAGTAATAGCGTCACTGCTATTAGATTCAAGACATACATACTATGGAACGCTGTGTGGGTCTTTGCGTGTCAAAAAAAAATACAGTAGCACTGTTAAAGCTGCACAAAAAAGTCTGCAAACAAGCAAACACCGGCCATGAATGATGTGTTTACAATACCGCGTTGGTAATAAAGCATAATTTGTTCGACCGCAACTTCTGGGGTAGCTAGCTTTAGCTTGGTACCTAGCTAGCACCAAAACAACCAGCCTTAAAACAATGACCAGTAGAAACTGCAGTCATTTTCATTGTTCTTAGCAATGATTTAGGAATCATTGTGAGTAAGTATTAGCTAGGTTGCCACTTGTTGTTCACCTATTGAAATTGAACTTCAGTTCATGAAAATAAATAGCTAGCCAGTTACTTAACCCTGTTACCCAAAGCTAACGTTATAAGCAGCCAGCTAGCTTCATCTGGCTAGTGAGGCTTGACCGGAATTGGTTGTGAAGCTATCCACAATAAGGATTAGGCACAAGAGTGAAATTTGCGGTTTGCCTTCAAAATAAAACTATGTAATTGACAAATGAATACAAATAGTAGAATTATGCCATACTTTTATTTTGAAGGCTAACCGCAAAGTCTACTATTGCGGCTAATCCTTATTGTGGCTAGCTTCACATAGATGGGTCCGACAACCATTAATCAAATACAAACTGTCTTATAAGTTAGGGTTATTTTAGATGATGACACCTAGCTATATAGTTATCTAGCTAACTATAGCTAATGAAACAGATGTCGTTTTGCAATGTTTATGGGGAAGAACATTGTTTGCATCCATGCATCCAGCTTTTTTTTTTTATGACCAGCACTGTAGGTGCGCGAGACAACTTTACCAGCATCATAGCGATGTGAGATGAAAGTGTATTCACTATCAAAAAAAATTATGAACGTGTTAAATGTGACGTGCAGTCATATTTCAGGTCCTTTTCGGTCAACAAGCTTATTTGTCAAGTCAAATAGTGTTATCTACTGGTCATTGTTTTCTTTTTGACACGCAAAGACCCAAACGGCGTTTCATAGAAATCCTGGTTGAGAATGAAACGACTGAACGAACGAACGAACGAACAACGAAACAGCACAGCAAGTAAGTGAAAGAAATAGCTTTGGATTATGTTTTACTGGTAATGGGGACATACATAAATGCCAACAAAACACATTTTTTGTCAGTGTGGTGTGTGTGTAACCTTTATTTAATTGGCAAGTCAGTTAAGAACAAATTCTTATTTACAATGACGGCCTATCCCGGACGACGCTGGGACAATTGTGTGCCGTCCTATGGGACTCCCAATCACAGCCGGATGTGATGCAGCCTGGATTCGAACCAGGGACTGTAGTGGCGCCTCTTGCACTGAGATGCCGTGCCTTAAATCGCTGCGTCCATGTGTGTGTGTTAACTATTTAACTGTACTAGAATGCTTAAAAGGCCGCAACATTTTTTTATATTGGTTATCGGTATTGGTTTTTTTTGCAAGGAAAATATCGGATATCGGTCAAAAGACAGATCGGTGAATCACTACCAACAGGAGATATGTCTATAGGTGGGTAGTTCCACTTCTCAAAAGTCACCGAATTGAAACAATTTAGTCAGATTGAGGGATTTCACAATTTTTGGATTGTATGGATTTAAACAAAAACTATACATTGTAAAACACTCCACAATATGTATATATAAAATATAGCGGAGAGTTAGCGCTGTTACGGTGCATTCAGCACTCCAACCAGAGCTGGAGTGGAGTGGAGGAGAGCCCAATTTGACTGGAGTGCGACGTGAGATTCCAAAGACTGGAGCGTCGGCCTTCTCTTCCGCTCCAATAGTGTTCCATTAGGGTGCTTGGGGCTCCCGAGTGAAACAGCGGTCTAAGGCACTGCATCTCAGTCCTAGAGGCGTCACTACAGACCCTGGTTCAATTCCAGCCTGTATCACAACCGGCCGTGATTGGGAGTCCTATAGGGCGGAGCACAATTGGCCCAGCGTCGTCCGGGTTTGGCCGAGGTAGGCCGTCATTGTAAATAAGAATTTGTTCTCAACTGACTTACCTAGTTAAATAAAGGTTAAATAATATAGATTTTTTAAAGTGGCTCACTTTCTCGAGCTCAGGGCATGCCTGGTCCAGCATGCATTTGTAGTCCACTTGTGTGCTGCTATAGCCCCTTGCTTTAGCTACTGTCATGGAGTAGCTAAATATTTCCATAAAGAAATTGATAAAACATACAGGTGCAAAATCGAGGTGACTTACAAAGATGAGGACCAGGAGCAAGAGAGAGAGAGTGGTGATCTAATGTTCACAACTAAAAAAATCATTGAGAAATCTGAAAAGACACATATCCCGAAAGCATGATGCTGTACTTGTTACACACACACGCTAAAATAAAGGAACGAGTTGGGTAGCTAATTAAGTATCATTGTAGCAAAGTATTTATAAACTAAAAAACAGATCTCTTAAAAGTTTCCTTAATTTTTATTATATTATCTACAGTTGAAGTCTGAAGTTTACATACACAGATTGGAGTCATTAAAACACATTTTTCAGCCACTCCACAAATTTCTTGTTAAACTATAGTTTTGGCAAGTCGGTTAGGACATCAACTTTGTGCATGACAAGTAATTTTTCCAACAATTGTTTACAGACAGATTATTTCACTTATAATTCACTGCATCACAAGTCCAGTGTGTCAGAAGTTTACATACATTAAGTTGACTGTGCCTTTAAAGAGCTTGGAAAATTACAGAAAATGATGTCATGGCTTAAGAAGCTTCTGATAGGCTAATTGACATCATTTGAGTCAATTGGAGGTGTACCTGTGGATGTGTTTCAAGGCTTACCTTCAAACTCAGTGCCTCTTTGCTTGACATCATGGGAAAATCAAAAGAAATCAGCAAAGACCTCAGAAAAAAAATTGTAGACCTCCACAAGTCTGTTTCATCCTTGGGAGCAATTTTCAAATGCCTGAAGGGACCACACTCATCTGTACAAATAATAGTACGCAAGTATAAACACCATGGGACCGCGCAGCCGTCATACCGCTCAGGAAGGAGACGTGTTCTGTCTCCTAGAGATGAACGTACTTCGGTGCGAAAAGTGCAAATCAATCCCAGAACAACAGCAAAGGACTTTGTGAAGATGCTGGAGGAAACGGGTACAAAAGTACCTATATCCACAGTAAAACTAGTCCTATATCGACATAACCTGAAAGGCTGCTCAGGAAGGAAGAAGCCACTGCTCCAAAACCGCCATAAAAAGCAAGACTACGGTTTGCAACTGCACATGGAGACAAAGATTGTACTTTTTGCAGAATTGTCCTCTGGTCTGATGAAACAAAAATAAAACTGTTTGGCCATCATTATGTTTGGAGGAAAAAGGGGGAGGCTTGCAAGTTGAAAAACACCATCCCAACCGTGAAGCACAGGGGTGGCAGCATCATGTTGTGGGGGTGCTTTGCTGCAGGAGGGACTGGTGCCCTTCACAAAATAGATGGCAACATGAGGAAGGACAATTATGTGGATATATTGAAGCGGCATCTCAAGACATCAGTCAGGAAGTTAAAGTTTGGTCGCAAATGGGTCTTCCAAATGGACAATGACCCCAAGCATACTTCCAAAGTTGTGGCAAAATGGCTTAAGGACAACAAAGTCAAGGTATTGGAGTGGCCATCACAAAGCCCTGACCTCCATCCTTTAGAAGATTTGTGGGCAGAACTGAATAAGCGTGTGCGAGCAAGAAGCCCAACAAACCTGACTCAGTTACACCAGCTCTGTCAGGAGGAATGGGACAAAATTCACTCAACATATTGTGGGAAGCTTGTGGAAGGCTACCCGAAATGTTTGACCCAAGTTAAACAATTTAAAAGGCAATGCTACCAAATACTAATTGAGTGTATGTAAACATTGACCCACTGGAAATTTGATGAAAGAAATAAAAGCTGAAATAAATAATTCCCTCTACTATTATTCTGACATTTTACATTCTTAAAATAAAGACGTCATCCTAACTGACATAAGACGGAATTTTTACTAGGATTAAATGTCAGCAATTGTGAAAAACAGTTTAAATGTATTTGGCTAAGGTGTATGTGAACTTCTGACTTCAACTGTATATACAATAGGCCATAATTGATTTTGGCCCAATAGCCCTGGCATATTCCAACTTTCAAGGAGATTTCTGTTTTGATTGCGTTATTTTGCTTGAAAACCCTTAGGCCTACATATAGAAACAAAACAAAAGAACTCTGCATCTCTGCCCAGCCTGGCAAGAGTGGCCAAAAGGGTGTTTTGCATCCCCAGTGGCTCTGCAAGCACCGACAGGATGTTCTCCGCTGCTGACCAGCTCTCCAGGCACCATCGCATGACTCTGGCCAAACTGGTGTTTCTAAAAATGAATTTACAGTCACTGTAGACTGAGCCTAATAAGGCATTTTTCATTTAATTAGCATTTAATTCTAAGTAAGTGACAGCCTATATAGACCACAATGATTTAATACAACAAAATGTTGTTTAAACGCTGAGCACTTAATGTCCGACTCCCTAACCAGCCTCTAGTGTGTCACACTCACAAATGATTCACAATGCATTTCTTTGTAGGCTATAGCCTTGAAAATAATTTATATATAGCCTAAATAATTCATTTTGGTTCCTTCTTAGGCTCCCTGTCTGACTCCTGACCTATTTAGTGTTTATATGTTGTTTAATATGACATTTCTTACATCCACCTTTTTGTTTAATATAATCGATTTTATTCAAATCATATGGTTTGGTGGTTTCAATATTTCACAACCAAATGGTAGGTTCAGGTAGTCACAAAAACGGATGGCTGTTGGTTAAATTGTGATTTTTTTTCCTGTCAGTGAGGAGCGGATTTTAGCAGAGCGGTTGAAAGGGACGTGGAGCGGTGCACAGTCACCGCTCCATAAGCAGAATTTATGACCGTTCAACTCTGCTCACATACTCAGCCTCCAACTGGTAATTACTAGTTAAATCTGAATCCTTGTTACAAGGGATATCGAAGCTTGTTGTGTGCAACAGGAAGTGGCAATTGAATACAAGCTTCACAAAATTTTTTATTGTTAAAATACACTGCTCAAAAAAATAAAGGGAACACTTAACACAATGTAACTCCAAGTCAATCACACTTCTGTGAAATCAAACCACTTAGGAAGCAACACTGATTGACAATAAATTTCACATGCTGTTGTGCAAATGGAATAGAAAACAGGTGGAAATTATAGGCAATTAGCAAGACACCCCCAATAAAGGAGTGGTTCTGCAGGTGGGGACCACAGACCACTTCTCAGTTCCTTTGCTTCCTGGCTGATGTTTTGGTCACTTTTGAATGCTGGCGGTGCTTTCACTCTAGTGGTAGCATGAGACGGAGTCTACAACCCACACAAGTGGCTCAGGTAGTGCAGCTCATCCAGGATGGCACATCAATGCGAGCTGTGGCAAGAAGGTTTCCTGTGTCTGTCAGCGTAGTGTCCAGAGCATGGAGGCGCTACCAGGAGACAGGCCAGTACATCAGGAGACGTGGAGGAGGCCGTAGGAGGGCAACAACCCAGCAGCAGGACCGCTACCTCCGCTTTTGTGCAAGGAGGAGCAGGAGAAGCACTGCCAGAGCCCTGCAAAATGACCTCCAGCAGGCCACAAATGTGCATGTGTCTGCTCAAACGGTCAGAAACAGACTCCATGAGGGTGGTATGAGATGAGGGCCCGACATCCACAGGTGGGGGTTGTGCTTACAGCCCAACACCGTGTAGGACGTTTGGCATTTGCCAGAGAACACCAAGATTGGCAAATTCGCCACTGGCGCCCTGTGCTCTTCACAGATGAAAGCAAGTTCACACTGAGCACGTGACAGAGTCTGGAGACGCTGTGGAGAACGTTCTGCTGCCTGCAACATCCTCCAGCATGACCGGTTTGGCGGTGGGTCAGTCATGGTGTGGGGTGGCATTTCTTTGGGGGGCCGCACAGTACTCCATGTGCTCGCCAGAGGTAGCCTGACTGCCATTAGGTACCGAGATGAGATCCTCAGACCCCTTGTGAGACCATATGCTGGTGCAGTTGGCCCTGGGTTCCTCTTAATGTAAGACAATGCTAGACCTCATGTGGTTGGAGTGTGTCAGCAGTTCCTACAAGAGGAAGGCATTGATGCTATGGACTGGCCCGCCCGTTCCCCAGACCTGAATCCAATTGAGCACATCTGGGACATCATGTCTCGCTCCATCCACCAACGCCACGTTGCACCACAGACTGTCCAGGAGTTGGCGGATGCTTTAGTCCAGGTCTGGGAGGAGATCCCTCAGGAGACCATCCGCCACCTCATCAGGAGCATGCCCAGGCGTTGTAGGGAGGTCATACAGGCACGTGGAGGCCACACACACTACTGAGCCTCATTTTGACTTGTTTTAAGGACATTACATCAAAGTTGGATCAGCCTGTAGTGTGGTTTTCCACTTTAATTTTGAGTGTGACTCCAAATCCAGACCTCCATGGGTTGATAAATTGGATTTCCATTGATTATTTTTGTGTGATTTTGTTGTCAGCACATTCAACAATGTAAAGAAAAAAGTATTTAATAAGATTATTTCTTTCATTCAGATCTAGGATGTGTTGTTTAAGTGTTCCCTTTATTTTTTTGAGCAGTATATTTCTAGCCTGTCTAACTTTAACAGGGTTGATGTGTTTTTCTCAACCCACTCAGGTTTCCAGCACAAAACACCAGACAAAAATGGCCAAAAAGAGTAGAACTAGCTCACCTGCTTTTATAATATGATGTGGCTATTAGATGTTCAATGTTTCACCATATTAAAATGAGAGTTCAGTTCACCTCAGGGTTAACCTAAACATTTGGGACAGATAAATAATCCAATGACTGTCAAAGCAACAAACTAAGGCTTTACCATAGTTAGGTTTCCATCCAATAGGGTCAGTTAGAGAGAGTCAGTAGCTAGGTTTCCACCCAAGAGGGTCAGTTAGAGAGTCAGTAGCTAGGTTTCCATCCAATAAGGTCAGTTAGAGAGAGTCAGTAGCTAGGTTTCCATCCAAGAGGGTCAGTTAGAGAGTCAGTAGCTAGGTTCCCATCCAATAGGGTCAGTTAGAGAGAGTCAGTAGCTAGGTTTCCATCCAATAGGGTCAGTTAGAGAGTCAGTAGCTAGGTTTCCATCCAATAGGGTCAGTTAGAGAGAGTCAGTAGCCATGTTTCCATCCAATTGGTGACAGAATTTCATGCAAATATTCTAAAATACGCTTTTTTAAAAGCACATTTTCCTACCAGTGGCGTTCCCACCAAACTGACTTGTTGCAGATAAAAATCAGTGTGTGATGTTGTAGGGCACACATTTACTTTTTTGCTTAAGTTTTCATGTACCAAATAAAAGTCTAATGTTCAATGCGTTTTCATCACATTTTCAACTCTACCAACAGTTGTCACAAAAACTGTTGTGTTAAATAGCAAATGGGCCTACTCTTGTCTTGGCACGTGTTCTAGCCAAAAGCTAGCAGATAGTGTGCAGGTAGGCTAGTCTACATGATGAGATTGATTGCCTTTTTGACAAATAAAAACAAGCACTGAACATCATGTCACCAGAATAAGACACTCAACATTTATTGTAAAGCAGCATCAAGCGCATACATACCATGCACTTTCCACACCCTGTGATTTCAATCATAATTTGTTTTATCTAAAGGCGTTTCCACAATAAATTCTCGCATAATACATTTTACCGACACAAAAAGTTCCCACCATTTCAAATGAAGAAATTTCCTTAACAGCTGTTGTGCTATTTTTCTTTTATATACGATATGACCTTTCTCGCATAAAAACTGTGGGTGGAAACGTGGCTACTGATGGTGATAACTGAGGAAACATTATGGGGTTAAGTGGGTTAAAATCTTCCTAGAAGACACAAATGGAGCATGGAGGAACATGTCAAAATGCAGACTTTTTACATCGATTTTTTTTTAACTCAATATTGGTTCAGAATTTCTATTTAAAATAGCAAAGGGACGCAAAAAAGGTACAACATTTTCGTAGAATGACCCAGGTCTATTGTAAGTCGCTCTGGATAAGAGCGTCTGCTAAATGACTTAAATGTAAATGTCTATAATAGCAGGCAATATGTCAACATCGATCAAAAATGGTCCCCTTGTCTATTTCCTTGACATTTCCAGTTGTGGATATCATTATTGATGAGACAAAAATAAAACGTGAAAATGTCTGTCAGTCCTGTGTAAGAGGAAATCAAGGATGATTGCTCACTGGTTTAAAAAACAAAAGCACAGCTCTGTCTGTAAATATAATTTTAATTTCCCTAAGAAGCAATCAAAAGACAAGTGTGTGCTCCTTTCAACACTACTCACTGAGTAATTTGAAAGCCTTTAAAAGCTTTTTTCCCCCAGTCAATCTAAGTCAACAACACAGCAATAAGCAGTGTTTTCTGCTTAAATATGTTTCGGTAATGGTTTGTCATGCTGGGACTTTTTTTTTACCGAGGCCTCATTTGTACAAAGCTAATTGAAAAACTGAAGCTTCAGTTGTCTGTCTGGATTACCTCCTCTTCTGTACTTTGAGACGTCAAAACATTTGTTCTGCTTTTCCCCAGCCTGTTCCTTTCAAACTGTGTTGGACTTCTAAAATGAATAACTGTTTAAATCTACAGGAGATCAGCTCCCACTCAGCCCAGTCCAGCTCTTCTCTGTCCTGGCACCCCAATGGTGGAACAAGCTTCCCCCTAATGTCAGGACAGCGGAGTCTCTACCCATCTTCTGAAAACGTCTCAAACCCTACCTCTTCAAAAGAGTATCTATCTTAAATCCCATGGCATGTGGTTGTCTCAACTAGCCATCTTAAGATGAATGCATTCATTTTAAGTTGCTCCGGATAAGAGCACCTGCTAAATTACTAAAATTATTCAGGTAATATTTTTATGTTATACTTTTACAAATATGACAATGAAAAACATAGTATACAAATCATACTGTATAACTAAGAATCACTGTAAATGTTGTACTGTACCTGTGCTGAGCAGCAGCAGGACTTTCATACACAGGTACTCATCATAAGACACCTGCAGCCTCACAAACTCAGTGGAGATCTTCAGCATCTGCTCACACTGGTCGGTCATGTAAGGCAACTTCATCCTCTCACTGACACACACACACACACACACACACACACACACACACACACACACACACACACACACGATAATCAACACCTTGGATGGACAGTATGTCCTCTCTCTTCACTTTGTCCAGGATATATATACAGTACCAGTCAAAAGTTTGGACACCTACTCATTCAAGGGTTTTTTTAGTTTTTTTTACTATTTTCTACATTGTAGAATAATAGTGAAGACAATAGTGAACTATGAAATAGCACATTTGGAATCATGTAGTAACCAAAAAAGTGTTATTTGAGATTCTTCAAAAGAAGCCACCCTTTTCCAAAAGTGTGCAAAGCTGTCATCAAGGCATTCTCTCAACCAGCTTCACCTGGAATGCTTTTCCAACAGTCTTGAAGAAGTTCCCACATATGCTGGGCACTTGTTGGCTGCTTTTCCTTCACCCTGTGGTCCAACTCATCCCAAACCATCTCATTTGGGTTGAGATTGGGTGATTGTGGAGGCCAGGTCATCTGATGCAGCACTCCATCACTCTCCTTATGTGTCAAATAGCCCTTACACAGCCTGGAGGTGTGTTGGGTCATTGTCCTGTTGAAAAACAAATGATAGTCCCACTAAGCGCAAACCAGATTGGATGGTGTATCGCTGCAGAATGCTGTGGTAGCCATGCTGCTTAAGTTTGGCTTGAATTCTAAATAAATCAGGGACAGTGTCACCAGCAGAGCACCCCCACACCATCACACCTCCTCCATGCTTCACGGTGGGAACCACACATGCGGAGATCATCCGTTCACCTACTCTGTGTCTCACACGGCGATTCGAACCAAAAATCTCAATTTGGACTCACCAGACCAAAAGACAGATTTCCACTGGTCTAATGTCCATTCCTCGTGTTTCTTGGCCCAAGTAAGTATCTTCTTCTTATTGGTGTCCTTTAGTAGAGGTTTCTTTGCAGCAATTCGACCATAAAGGCCTGATTCACACAGTCTCCTCTGAACAGTTGATGTTGAGATGTGTCTGTTACTTGAACTCTGAAGCATTTATTTGGGCTGCAATTTCTGAGGCTGGTAACTCTAATGAACTTATCCTCTGCAGCAGAGGTAACTCTGTCTTCCTTTCCTGTGGCGGTCCTCATGAGAGCCAGCTTCATCATAGCACTTTGTTTTTGCGACTGCACTTGAATAAACTTTTACATTTCTTGAAATTTTCCGGATTGACTGACCTTCATGTCTTAAAGTAATGGACTGTCATTTCTCTTTGCTTATTTGAGCTGTTCTTACCATAATATGAACTTGGTATTTTACCAAATAGCCCTATCTTCTGTATACCACCCCCACCTTGTCACAACAGAACTGATTGGCTCAAACGCATGAAAAAGGAAATAAATTACACAAACTAACTTTAAAAAAAGGCACATCTGTTCATTTAAATGCATTCAAGGTGACTACCTCATGAAGCTAATTGAGAGAATGTCAAGAGTGTGCAAAGCTGTCATCAAGGCAAAGGGTGGCTACTTTGAAGAACCTCAAATATAAAATATATTTTTTTATTTGTTTAACACTTTTGGGTTACTACATGATTCCATGTGTGTTCTTTCATAGTTTTGATGTCTTCACTATTATTCTACAATGTAGAAAATAGTAAAAATAAAGAAAAAAACCCTGGAATGAGTAGGTGTGTCAACTTTTGACTGGTACTGTATATATACACACTGTAAATATGCATAAATGTTTCATTCAGGCAATCCATATCATAAAGAGGGTTTAACTAGTGATTCATAGAAACCCACCTACCACCCAGGCTGACCTTTCATCTCCAGAGCCCCCAGCCAGCTACTGCCCTCCTAGGTGTATTCCTGACCCCTCTCTATCTCTTACTCTCTGAACTTACTCATTAATAACCAGGTCAGGGGCGAAGCACAACATCCCTCCGTTACACTGCTGGTAGGAGCGCCAGCCCAAGCCGAACGACATGAGGAACAGCCAGGAGCACTGCAGCAGGGTCATCTGGTCATCCAGGTGAAGGTTCCGGAACCCTGCACAAAACAGACAACCCACAGAGCATTGGTCAGGATTGCAGTGTTGTTAGTGCTATTCTTTTGAGTGAGCTATAATGCTGATAAAATTACTCAGTGGCCAGTTTATTAGGTACACCCATCTAGTACCAGATCAACCCCCCCTTTGCCTCCAGAACAGCCTGAATTCGTTGGGCATGGAAACGTGGTTCAATTTGTATAAAGGGACCTAACGTGTGCCAGGAAAACATTCCTTACACCCTTACACCACCAGCAATTACCGCTGACACTAGGCAGGATGGGGCCATGGACTTATGCTGCTTACACAAAATCCTGACTGCCAACAGCATGACAACAGGAACCAGGATTCGTCAGACCAGGCAGTGTTTTTCTACTCCTCCTTGTCCATTGGAGCTGCTTCTTTTTTTTAGCTGATAGAAATGGAACCCAGTGTGGTCGTCTGCTGAAATAGCCCCGCCGTGACAAGGACCAATGAGTTCTGAGATGCCGTTCTGCACACCTCAGTTGTACTGAGCCATTATTTGCCTGTTTGTGGCCTGCCTGTTCGCTTGCACAATTCTTGCCATTCTCCTTCGACCTCTCATCAAGGAGCTGTTTCCGCCCACAGGTCTTCCGCTGACTGGTGGTGTACCTCATTAACTGACCATGTACCTAATTAACTGAATATGTTAATTTGATCAAAACATTGATATAATAAGACCAAGGTAAGACGAAGATAGGTCATTTTAATACACTGTACTGCAGTGTTGTTAGTAGTGGTCTTTCAAATAACAATTCTAATACAATTATACAGTACATGTTTATTTGATCAGAACATTGCCATGCTGTGGAGCACAAATATTCCAGGGGGCAGAATTTCAACCGGTTTCTGCATGGTTACTATGACGTAATTTCAACAACTGTTGCCCACTTGGATGTTGTCTGTTTGAACAATCGCAAGATGAGAAATATTCTCTCCCCTTTGGTGTTACCAGCTTGGCTGAGCTAAGGATTCCTTGAATGTGCAAAAGCACTGTACGCTTCCTCGATATCCAAATTCCATTAGGCTTGGGCAATATACTGTGTATACCATATACCGGGGTATTTCGAAATACATACGGTATGACTTTCAGTAACGTTTAAACCCTGCCTCGTGATGCATGTTATGCCACTGCTTATAATTAATTAGAGGTTAAGTATAACTATAAGAAATCTAAGATGTGAAATGAAATCCAGCTCAGGGCTCCAGCTATGCATTTGGTTTGCTAACTTGCTAGCTACAGTGCCTTCAGAAAGTCTTCACACCACTTGACATTTTCCAAATTTTGTTGTGTTACAAAGTGGAATTAAAATTAAATAATTTCTTGTCAACAATCTACACAAAATACTCTAATGTCAAAGTGGAAGAAAAATTCAAATATTTGGGAAAATATTATTAGATATAAAACAATTAGATAAAGTATTCAGCCCCTGAGTCAATACATGTTAGAATCACCTTTGGCAGAGATTACAGCTGTGAGTCTTTGTGGTTAAGTCTCTAAAAGCTTTCCATACCTGGATTGTGCAACATTTGCCCATTATTATTTTCTAAATTCTTCAAGCTCTGTGAAGTTGGTTGTTGATCATTGCTAGACAACCATTTTCATGTCTTGCCATAGATTTTCAAGCCGATTTTAGTCAAAACTATGACTCGGCCACATTCACTGTCTTGTGTTTTATGTTAATGTTATGCTGAAATATGAATTAATCTCCTAGTGCCTTTTGGAAAGACTGAACCAGGTTTTCCTCTAGGATATTGCCTGTGCTTAGCTCCATTTTGTTTATTTTTATCCTGACGAACTCCCCAGTCCTTAACAATTACAAGCATACCCATAACATGATACAGCCACCACCACGGTTGAAAATATGGAGAGTGGTACTGTGTTGTCTTGAATTTGCCCCAAAAATAGCACTGTATTCAGGACAAAGTTAATTGCTTTATCACATTCTTTGCAGTATTACTTTAATGGCTTGTTTTATTTATTTAGTTTAATTTCACCTTTAACCAGGTAGGCCATTTGAGAACAAGTTCTCAATTACAACTGCGACCTGGCCAAGATAAAGCATAGCAGTGCGACAAAAACAACTGTACAGTCAATAACACAAAAGAAAAGACAAATAGAAAGATCTATGAACAGTGTGTGCAAATGTAGAAGAGTAGGGAGGTAGGCAATAAATAGGCCATAGAGGCGAAAATAATTACAATTTAGCATTAATACTGGAGTGATATGTGCAGATGATGATGTGCAAGTAGAGATACTGGGGTGAAAAGGAGCAAGAGGGTAAGTAACAATATGAGGATGAGGTAGTGCTATTTACAGATTGGCTACGTACAGGTACAGTGATCAGTAAGTTGCTCTGACAGCTGACACTTAAAGTTAGAGAGGGAGATAAGTCTCCAGCTTCAGAGATTTTTGCAATTTGTTCCAGTCATTGGCAGCAGAGAACTGGAAGGAGAGGCGGCCAAAGGAAGTGTTGGCTTCGAGGATGACCAGTGCAACATACCTGCTGGAGTGCGTGCTACGGGTGGGTGTTGCTATGGTGACCAATGACCTGAGATAAGGTGGGGCTTTACCAAGCAAAGACTTATAGATGACCTGGAGCCAGTGGGTTTGGCGACGGATATGTAGTGAGGTCCAGCCAACGAGAGCATAGAGGTCGCAGTGGTGTGTAGTATATGGGGCTTTGGTGATAAAACGGATGGCACTGTGATAGACCACATCCAGTTTGCTGAGTAGAGTGTTGGAGGCTATTTTGTAAATGACATCGCCAAAGTCAAGGATCGGTAGGATAGTCAGTTTTACGAGGGTATATTTGGCGGCATGAGTGAAGGATGCTTTGTTGCGAAATAGGAAGCTGATTCTAGATTTAATTTTGGATTGGAGATGTTTAATGTGAGTCTGGAAGGAGAGTTTACAGTCTAACCAGACACCCAGGTATTTGTAGTTGTCCACATATTCTAGGTCAGAACCGTCTAGTCAGGAGGGAGGGTGCGGGCAGCAATCGGTTGAAGAGCATGCACTTAGTTTTACCAGCATTTAAAAGCAGTTGGAGGCCACGGAAGGAGTGTTGTATGGCATTGAAGCTCGTTTGGAAGTTTGTTAGCACAGTGTCTAAAGAAGGGCCAGATGTATACAGAATGGTGTCGTCTGCGAGGAGGTGGATCGGAGAATCACCAGCAGCAAGAGCGACATCATTGATATATACAGAGAAAACAGTCGGCCCGAGAATTGAACCCTGTGGCACCCCCATAGACTGCCTGAGGTCCGGACAACAAGCCCTCCGATTTGACACACTGAACTCTGTCTGAGAAGTAGTTGGTGAACCAGGCGAGGCAGTCATTTGAGAAGCCAAGGCTATTGAGTCTGCCGATAAGAATGCGGTGATTGAGTCGAATGCCTTGGCCAGGTCGATGAAGACGGCTGCACAGTACTGTCTTTTATCGATGGCGGTTATGATATCGTTTAGGACCTTCAGCGTGACTGAGGTGCACCCATGACCAGCCCGGAAACCAGATTGCATAGTGGAGAAGGTACGGTGGGATTCGAAATGGTCGGTGATCTGTTTATTAACTTGGTTTTCGAAGATTTTAGAAAGACCTATATCCATCCTGCCCAGCATAACAGTTTTGGTCTAAGGTGTCTCCCCCTTTGAAGAGGGGGATGACCGCGGCAGCTTTCCAATCTTTGGGGATCTCAGACGATACGAAAGAGGTTGAATAGGCTAGTAATAGGGGTTTCAACCATTTCAACTGATAATTTTAGAAAGAGTGGGTCCAGATGGTCTAGCCCAGCTGATTTGTAGGGATCGAGATTTTGCAGCTCTTTCAGAACATCAGCTGTTTGTATTTGGGTAAAGGCGAAGTGGTGGGGGGTGGGGTTGGGCAAACTGCTACAGGGGGTGCTGAGGTGTTGGCCGGGGTAGGGGTAGCCAGGTGGAAAGCATGGCCAGCCGTTGAAAAACGCTTATTGAAATTATTGATTATCGTACATTTATCGGTGGTGACAGTGTTTCCTATCCTCAGTGCAGTGGGCAGCTGGGAGGAGGTGCTCATATTCTCCATGGACTTTACAGTGTCCCAGAACTATTTGGAGTTAGTGCTACAGGAAGCAACTTTTCTTTTTAAAAAGCTAGCCTTAGCTTTCCTAACTGACTGAGAATTTTGCTTCCTGACTTCACTGAAGAGATGCATATCGCGGGGGCTAATCGATGCTAATGCAGAACGCCACAAGATGTTTTTGTGCTGGTCAAGGGCAGTCAAGTCTGGGGTGAACGAAGGGCTATATCTGTTCTTAGTTCTACATTGTTTGAATGGGGCATGCTTATTTAAGATGGAGAGGAAAGCACTTTTGAAGAGCAACCAAGCATCCTCTACTGACGGGATGAGGTCAATATCCTTCCAGGATACTCGGGCCAGGTCGGTTAGAAAGGCCTGCTCGCTGAAGTGTTTTAGGGAGCGTTTGACAGTGATGAGGGGTGGTCGTTTGACCGCGGACCCATTACGGACTCAGGCAATGAGGCAGTGATCGCTGAGATCCTGGTTGAAGACAGCAGAGGTGTATTTAGAAGGCAAGTTGGTCAGGATGATATCTAAGAGGGTGCCCATGGTCACTGGTAGGTTCCTTGATAATTTGTGTGAGATTGAAGGCTGTAGGACGGCCGGGATGTTAAGCATGTCCCAGTTTAGGTCCCCTAACAGTACGAACTCTGAAGATAGATTTGGGGGG
Organism: Salmo trutta; assembly: GCF_901001165.1. NCBI lineage: Eukaryota > Metazoa > Chordata > Actinopteri > Salmoniformes > Salmonidae > Salmo > Salmo trutta. Next base: position 10,944,889 of record NC_042975.1, on the reverse strand, counting down.
GGGGGGGGGGGGGGTCAATTCACATAGTGTCCAGGGCACAGCTGGGGGCTGAAGGGGGTCTACAACAAACGGCAATGGTGAGAGACTTGTTTCTGGAAAAGGTGGATTTTTAAAAGTAGAAGCTCGAATTGTTTGGGCACAGACCTGGATAGTATGACAGAACTCTGCAGGCTCTCTCTGCAGTAGATTGCAACTGCACCCCCTTTGGCAGTTCTATCTTGTCAGAAAATGTTATAGTTAAGGATGGAGATTTCAGGATTTTTGGTGGCCTTCCAAAGCCAAGATTCAGACACGGCTAGGACATCCGGGTTGGCGGAGTGTGCTAAAGCAGTGAATAAAACAAACTTAGGGAGGAGGCTTCTAATGTTAACATGCATGAAACCAAGGCTTTTACGGTTACAGAAGTCAACAAATGAGAGCGCCTGGAGAATGGGAGTGATGCTGGGGGCTGCAGGGCCTGGATTAACCTCTACATCACCAGAGGATCAGAGGAGGAGTAGGATAAGAGTACGGCTAAAAGAACTGGTCATCTAGTGCGTTCGGAACAGAGTAAAGGGGGCAGGTTTCTGGGCACGGAAGGATAGATTCAAGGCATAATGTACAGACAAGGGTATGGTAGGATGTGAGTAGTGGAGGTAAGCCTAGGCATTGAGTGACGATGAGAGAGGTTTTGTCTCTAGAAGCACCATTTAAGCCAGGTGCGGTCACCGCATATGTGGGGGATGGAACAGGACTAGCTAAGGCATATTGAGCAGGGCTGGAGGCTCTACAGTGAAATAAGACAAAAATTACTAGCCAAAATAGCAATAGACAAGGCATATTGACAGAGAGAGGCATGTGTAGCCAAGTAATCATAGGGTCCAGCGAGTAGCTAGGCGAGCTGGAGGCACAGAGATTGACAGCTAGCAGGTCGGGGCTAGCATATGGGCCTCAAGGGGATGTCACAATGGAAGAGCCCGTTACGTTGGTAGACCAGTCGTGATGGATCGGCGGGGTTCCATGTCGGCAGCAAAGGGTCCAGGCCAATTGGCAAAAGAGGTAATTGAAGCCCAGGAATTGCTTGATAGATTTCTTTGGCTAGCCGTGAGATGGGCCTAGATTCGAGGATAGCTCCAGGCTAACTGGTGCTTGCTTCGGAACATAGACGTTAGCCAGGAGTAGCCCTTCGGATAGCAGCTTGCTAACTGTGATGAACCGGAGTAAAGGTTCAAAGATTGCGGTAGGAATCCGGCGATATGGTGGAGAAAAGCAGTCCGATATGCTCTGGGTTGATATCGCGCTGTGCAGGCTGGCAGGAGTTGACCGGGCCGAAGCTGGCAGATGTCAGAGTTAACAGTGATGACCGCAAGCACTGACTACTAGCTAGTTAGCTGGCTAGCTTCTGAAGGGGGTTACAGTTCTAAAGTATTAAAAATAGCAGATCCATACCACATTGGGTGAGGCGGGTTGCAGAAGAGTATGTTCAGTCCGTAGATGGAAAAATGAGATCTTGGAAGAGTTGTTGCAAACAGGATGCATGTTTTGGAATATTTGTATTATGTACAGGCTTCCATCTTGTCACACAATTAGGTTAGTATTGTGGAGTTACTACAATGTTGAGCCATCTTCAGCTTTTCTATCACAGCCATTAAACTCTGTAACTGTTTTAAAGTCACCATTTGCCTCATGGTGAAATCCCTGTGCGGTTACCTTCCTCTCTGGCAACTGAGTTAGGTAGGGCACCTGCATCTTTGTAGTGACTGGGTGCATTAAATCACCATCCAAAGTGTAATTAATCTCTTCACCATGCTCAAAGGGTTTTTCAATGTCTGCTTATTTTTTTTTGTATCCATCTACCAATAGGTGCCCTTCTTTTGAAGGCATTAAAAAACCTCCCTGGTCTTTGTGGTTAAATCTGGACAGAAATTAGGTAGTCATACAAAAACTAATGTTTTCACTATTATTGCACACAAAGTCCATGCAACTTAAGCACATTTTTTAGACTTCACTTATTTAGGCTTGCCATAACAAAGGGGTTGAACATTAAGTTTTTCACTTTTAATGAATTTGTAAAAATTCAGAGAAACATTATTCCACTTTGACATTATGGGGTATTGGGTGAAGGCCAGTGATTATTTTTTTTTAATAAATAAAAAATATTCAGGCTGCAACAAAGTGTGAATATTTTCTGGAGGCACTGTAAGCAGTCAGAGCAGAGACATTAAATCTCCTGGATCAAGATTCATTTTGCCTAAATTGTTTTGAAATAGTGCACCTTGTGTGCACTTCTGGTTATACCGTATATCCCTGTATGAAACAGAAACGCCCAATCTTATATTCCATTATTATTAACAACAATTATAAAGCTCAATACATTTTTTATTTTTTTTTAAGTTAACCACGCCCTCGCAGAAATGTAATTAGCATTATGAAGAAAGAAATCTGGCAGTTTTATAATATATATATATATATATATATATACACACACACACACACGCACCAGTCCAAAGTTGACACCTACTCATTCCAGGGTTTTTCTTTATTTTCTACATTGTAGAATAATAATGAAGACATCAAAACTATGAAATAACACATATGGAATCATGTAGTAACCTAAAAAAGTTGTTAAACAAATCTAAATATATTTGAGATTCTTCAAAGTAGTCACCCATTGCCTTGATGACAGCTTTGCACACTCTTGGCATTCTCTCAACCAGCTTCATGAGGCAGTCACCTGGAATGCATTTCAATTAACAGGTGTGCCTTGTTAAAAGTTTATTTGTGGAATCTTTCCTTCTTAATGTGTTTGAGCCAATCAGTAGTGTTGTGACAAGGTAGGGCTGGTATACAGAAGATAGGGCTATTTGGTAAAAGACCAAGTCCATATTACGCAAGAATGGCCCAAATAAGCAAAGAGAAACGACAGTCCATCATCACTTTAAGACATGAAGGTCAGTCAATGTAGAACATTTCAAGAACTTTGAAAGTTTCTTCAAGTGCAGTCGCAAAAACCATATAGCGCTATGATGAAGCTGGCTCTCATGAGGACCGCCACAGGAAAAGAAGACCCAGAGTTGCCTCTGCTGCAGAAGATAAGTTAGTGTTAACTGCACCTCAGAAATTGCAGCCCAAATAAATGCTTCATAGTTCAAGTAGCAGACACATCTCAACATCAACTGTTCAGAGCAGACTGCGTGAATAAGGCCTTCATGGGCCTATCATTTATTTTTCAACAGGATAATGACTCAAAACACACCATCAGGCTGTGTAAGGGCTATCTGACCAATAAGGAGAGGGATGGAGTGCTGCATCAGATGACCTGGCCTCCACAATCACCCGACCTCAACCCAATTGAGATGGTTTGGGATGAGTTGGACCGAAGAGTGAAGGAAAAGCAGCCAACAAGTGCTCAGCATATGTGGGAACTCCTTCAAAACTGTTGGAAAAGCATTCCAGGTGAAGCTGGTTGACAGAATGCCTAGAGTGTGCAAAGCTGTCAAGGGTGGTTACTTTGAAGAATCTCAAATCTAAAATGTATTTTGATTTGTTTAACACTTTTTTGGTTAGTACATGATTCCATGTGTTTTTTCCTAGTTTTGATGTCTTCACTATTATTCTACAATGTAAAAAATATTAAAAATCAATAAAAACCCTTGAATGAGTAGGTGTCCAAACTTTTGACTGGTACTGTATGTTTTTTGCATTGGATGAGTCTCAATCCACCGGCATCCGCCGATGTCACGGTGAAAGGTGACAGAGCTAGAGCGGTGTTCAACAGACCATGAGACATCCCAAAAATCTGTACCGTCAGAACGGTTTGGCCTACAAACTATTATGGATCTATGGAAAGATGAGACTCTCACAAACACAATGGTGTTCTCCGTCTTGGGACTCGTCTGAAGTCGGTACAGCCGATCTGCCAACTTCTGTCTATAGCGTCCGAACAGTTTGGGCTACACACTAATATCTGTGGAAAGGTGAGACCCACGAACACGTACATGTCGGTTGTTTTGCTCAAGGACGCCCACAGGCCTCACAAGACTCATCTGAAAGTCCCCCGGTACCAGTTGAACAAAAATGTATAGAAGTACTGAACAAAAATAAACACAACATGCAACAATTTCAACAATTGTACTGAGTTACAGTTCATATAAGGAAATCAGATTAGGCCCTAATCTAATGGGGAGCCAGGCCCAGCCAATCAGAATGAGTTATTACCGACAAAATGGTTTTATTACAGACAGATACTCCTCAGTTTTATCAGCTGTCTGGGTAGCTGATCTCATAAGGATCGCACAGATGAAGATCCCGCATGTGGAGGTCCTGGGCTGGCGTGGTTAGACGTGGTCTGCGTCCGTTTGGACGTTCTGTGAGGCCGGTAGGACGTACTGCTAAATTCTCTAAAGCACATTGGAGGCGGCTAATGGTAGAGAAATTAACATTAAATTATCTGACAGACATTATTAGTGGACATTATTGCAGTCAGCATGCCAATTGCACGCTCCCTCAAAACTTGAGACATCGTTGGCATTGTGTTGTGTGACAAAACTGCACATTTTAGAGTGGCCTTTTATTGTCCCCAGCACAATGCAATGATCATGCTGTTTAATCAGATGGATTATCTTGGCAAAAGAGAAATGCTCACTAACAGGGATGCACAAATGTGTGCACAGAATTTGAGAGAAATACGCTTTTTGTGTGTATTGAACATTTCTGGGACCTTTTATTGCAGATAATGAAACATTGGACCAACACTTTACATGTTGCGTTTTCATTTGTGTTCAGTATATAGTCCCCAAGATAGTCCCCAAAACAATCTAAAGGAACTTCGTTCTGATACTAAAAAGTCTCCATATATAGAGACTTTTTAGTTTTAACATATATATATATATATATATATATATATATATATATATATATATATATATATATATATATATATATATATATGGAGACTTTTTAGTATCAAAAATAAGGGGTTGAATACATGTAAAAATAAAAGAAATCTCTCAGATATAGAACAGGCACTTCAGAACGAAGTTCCTTTAGATTGTTTTGGGGACTATCTGTTGTTCCATGTAGTGAATCTGTACTTCAAGGGGTCTTAAAATTCTGAATCAAATAGAAAAATGATCCTTGGTATGACCTTCTTAAAACAATTCCATATAGCTTAGTAGAACCCCTCCCAGCTTAGTCAGGGCTTAGACTGTTATGGGTTAAGTCAATGTTAAAAGTGACCTTTAATTGCAGTTCAATCATCTCTCATTGTTGAGACTTCAAGTGTTGAAGGTCCTTTCAGATCATATTTGCTTAACCATGCAGTGGTTATGTAAGATTTCTCCACAAGTTATTTCATTCCAGGCCAGTTGGCCGCTGGAAGAGACCAAGGCACAGAGTAAATATTTGGGGCGATTATCAAACCATGCTCCTTCGTTCTCATGATTAGAGGCTGGGGGTCAACTCAATTTCATTCCACAATCAATAACATGGAAATTCATGAGATGAATACAAAAATATCCTCATTAATTTGCAAGCCACTGGATTTACATTTAGGCCTAGCTCATTTCCTGAATTAACTCGAGTTGAAATGGAATGGACCAAGCCTAGCCCATAATGACGGCTAGTCATATTTGTGCTAAAATGGCCCGATGTCTGTGGTCCCAGTGTTAATGGAGGTGTACCAGGTGTTCTCACCTGGTAGGGACTTGGCCCATTTGACGGCTGAGACAACCTGCTGTCCGCCCAGCCTGTTGAGGGTGGTCATGAGGCGGGTGGAGGTGTCGGGAATGGTGCTGTCGTAGCCAGAGTAAATGGCCTCCGGCTCGATGGCTTTGAGCAGGGACAGCATGGTGGGTACCAGCTGGGGCATGGACTTGGGGATCAGGGCGCAGGCCCTCTCGTCAGGTGGGGGAGGGCTCGGCTCCATCGTCGTCTGCTGACCTTTTAATCGGATCAGCTTCTTGTTTTTCCTCGCTGCAAAGAGGGAGACAGAGGAAAAGAGAGCTGATCAGTAATTCTCCTCCCTGTTAGCTATCAGATCTCACTCAACCCAGGTGGTGATAGTGCACTGACTACACAGACACCTTGCCTTGTGTTTTCATAACAAAAACATGCAGCCTATAGGATGCCTTATCTGGTTACCTTGGCTACAGTTTACTCCTAACATAAAGGTCGGTCATCCACATTGTGTTACGCCTGAAAAGGTTTTAATAATTGAAAGGGAGTTAAAAAGAGCAACCTAACACGAGAAGAACACAAAATGTATTTTGGACTTGAAAAACTGTTCTATCAATTTTGTTATAATATGTGGCGCTTGGCAACGGATGAGAGGGTCACCATCAAAAAACCAACTCAGTCTTTTCTATCCTTTTTTAAAATTTCCTCCATACACGTTTCTATGGCAACTAAGAGCCGTTCTGGTACAACCCAAGGTTTTGGTTCTCTGCTTATGCATCCGTATCCATCAAGGTTTTTTCCCCTCTCTGACTCACAAATAAATCAACAATTTAATACCCTGCAGCACTGTGAGAATGAACATGTATATAAATAGTATGAAGTGGATTAATGTGAATTATCATCATGTCCATTTCCGCAGAGTGCTGCCTCTTTCTTAATGGCATATTTTCGTTCTCACTCGACCATTTAGGCCCTATTTCCCTTAAAAACACAAATGTCCACAACCAAACAGAGCTAATGTGAACCTCGTATCCATCTTTCTATGGCTCAGGGACATGGGAGGAACTGGCTCTGACTGAATGATTGTTGTTGATCACTGGCTCTGACCCTTGTTAAACACTGGGCCAAAGAGGAGCCACTGGGTTAGCTTATGTCAACATTAACCGCGGGAATTAAGGCCCACTACTGGCTTAAGTGAATCCAAGAGTTAATCCTACTCCTAATCACAATCGCTATAGAGGACAAAAGCATAAAGGCCTACCTTTCAGAGACATCATGCTGTCTACCTTTGCCGGATGACTATTTTTGCCAAAAGACTGTAATAGTGTATACTACCAATCCACTGATATGAGAATAATATGAATGTGTGTTGGTGCCACTCTTACCTTCCAGATTCATCCCTGCTTGGAGACACTTGCGGAAGCGGCACGCCGGGCAGTTCTTCCTGCGGATCTTGTCTATGATGCAGTCGTTCCTCCCAGCGCACAGATAGTTGTGTTGTCCTGGGGATGGAGGAACATGGTAGTTAAAGTGACACATTTCACTGCACCTATCCGGTGTGTGACAATAAAACATTTTCGTTTTTCTTATTTTTACTAGCAAGAGGGTCTAAGCCAAGCACTGCGGGTTGCCGCTCATGACCTAACCTAAAGGTGAATTAAGGTGACAGCTCATTCACTTTTGAGGTTTACACCCCTCCGCGGACAGGTAAAATAGTAGCCTAAGCTTTTAAAAAAATCAGAGATAAAAGAGATTGTTCCTATGCTGTGGGTGTAATGCTGTTGATAGTGTGGCCTAGTTCTGAAGACGAGAGGGAAAAAAATATTGCTTGTATGGCAGAGCCTGGAGAATGCCAACTGAACAAAATGTTCACCCAGATCAACGCATCTTCTATGGTAGATATTAGAGGCCATGCTCATGATTAACTAGTTTAATATAAGCAACAAGTAGGCCTAACCAACTGTATTCACATCAGCGGTCCCATACAAAAACAAATCTGTTTTTAAAGGACCTAGTACATCTACAGATAACATGTTTTATACCAACTATAAATATGATCATTAATGAGATCAAATGCCACACTTTCTACTGATGTGATAGCTTTTTTTGTTTGATCTACAGTCAGGGCATTTAAGTAAAAGTTCGTTAAATAGGTTAATATATTACTGTTTTACAGTACCACAACAAATGATTAACCGCAGAGAAACATAGCCAAAGCACTGCAGAACAATATCCACCTGGAACCTGCAGCATCAAATCCCAGCTAACTGTAATGTAGTGGGTAGTCATGGCAGCAGCAGCCATTGCAAAGAGCAGAGCAAACAACCATCCATAAACTAAACAGAGCCAGCTGAATCCCCAAAAGCATCCGCGCTCTAATCCCATTTTCATACTGTAGGCTTTTGAGGAGGACTTGGCTGGTAGTAGGTGCTAGGCTAGCCCTGGTTGGCAGGCTTCCTCCAGCCCTGCTGAGAAAACATGGTCAGGCTATAGGGATACAGTGGGAGATGGGAGTGGGGGAAGGAAACGGGGACTCTTTGGTTGGAGGGTGACGTCACTAACCAATAGCCATCCAAACATGACTTGGGTGTCCTCTTAGTAAAAGCGAGCGAGTGAGTGACTTGGGTCATGTGACATGTTGACAGGTAATAGTGATTTGTGTGTCATAACCGACCGCTGCGGGGCTTACTCCTCCAGCTCTGCCTCTAACATGCGTCCCAAATAGCACCTTACTGTATAGCGCACTATAAAGAGAGGAATAGGTTGCCATTTGAGTCGGACAAAGACACAGTAGGCTAGAAAGGTACACAAGACCGCCTACATCTTACCGAGCATGGTGGTAATGGCAGATAAGTACACATGCTACTTATATCATCCCTTCACAGGCACTACGCTGAATTCACAGGCCTTTACCTTGAGCCTAATATGCTGCTAGAATCCCAGTGGCATCTTTATACACAATAACATGCTATGCTGAACCTTTCTTATATTTGTTGGTATGATTGACATACCAACAAACATTGTATTGTCACAAATATACAAAATGAGTGCATTTCCGTTCTAGTGTTCTATCCATCACAGGTCAATAAAGAGGTTCACTAATGTTAATTTAAACTGCACGGTTAGTTATTCAGAAAAATGGGCCTCTCTCTTTTGGCTAAAAGAAAAATACACCATCACATTCAATTAAACAATATCCAGCAAAAGTAAAATGTGATTTTGTTTTTCTTCGGATTATAACAAGTTAAAAAATAATCAAGGGCAAACAAATCATTAGAATCAGTGCAGTTACAGTATGACGTTATTGGGTTTTGTGCATAAACACATCTCTTAAAGGCCCAATGTAGCCGTTATTATCTCAAAATCGAATCATATCTTGGTAACAATTAAGTACCTTGGTGTGATTTTTTACCATTTTGATTGAAAACAAAAGAAACAAAAATTGCTTCTTAGCAAGAGCAATTTCTCAAGCAAGAATTTAGCTAGGACTGTTTGGGAGTGGTCTGAGCGGGGAAAACTGAAAACGAGTTATTGTCAGAGAGGTTTGGAACTCTTTCTTATTCATTCTATTAACCAATTTACCGCCTGGTGTTGTCATCAGGTAGGCCAAAACTCCATCCCAACAAAACAGGCTGAAATTTCAGGCAGTCTTTTCAAACAGCTCTTACACTAACAGGGCATTATCATTTCCACAATTTCAAAGTATTATTCCAAAATCACGTTGACTGCACTGGGCCTTTAACTCTATTAGCGAAGTGATGATAGAGCCACATTCCAAGCAGGAATTAAAAACAGAATTTAAAACCCAAATACATTATGAATCATCAAATCACAAACACATGCATTGAGAAGGGTACACGAGAGACTGTGCATGTTCAATCTTGCATATCATTTCAGATTTCCAGTACAGTGATAAAGCAGAAGTGTTATTAAAAAGGTGGGTTTATTTACCATCTGTGTTTTGTCGTGCTCTCCATCCTTCACCATAGCGACAACAACCGTAGAATGGAGGAAGAAAGAGCAAAATAACAGATATGACGTCTTCTTGCTGAAAGTACAGCTCAATTCAAGTCTCAAAAACGTTTAATATTATTTTACTTGGTAATTTACACCAGTAAAGTTGAAATAATGTTTACAATATGAAACAATTATCCATTAAACTGAACTCAAATATTGTATTTAACTCAGAGTAATATCTGTTATTTTTGTAGTTAATACGCAGGGTTTGAATTTGACAAACAGATCCAGTTGCTATATCTCCATTCTTTCAATACAAACCCTCATGTATGCACTTTCATGAGAACGAAATAGTTGTGTTACAAACTACGTAAATACACTTCAACATAAATACATAGACTGCCCTGAAGTATGATAACGTTCATGGCTGCTCGAATGTATTCATAGGAGTAACAGTAGCATGCAGCCCACTTGTCAAGCATTCAGAGCAACTAAATGGACTTCAAAGGCAGTCCCATTGAATGGTACATTGACTATGGTAGTGAGCTTGGAATGAAACAAATCTAGGCTACGTTAAGAGAAAATGGTTAAAATAACAAACCGATATAGGCTACAAATCCCAAACACACACAGTGCATTTGGAAAGTATTCAGACACCTTTACTTTTTCCACATTGTTATGTTACAGCCTTATTCAAATGTATAATATATATTTTTTCTCATCAATCTACACACAATACACCATAATGACAAAGCGAACAGGTTTAGACATTTTTCCACATTTATTAAAACACACTATGTCATCAGCTAGCTCTTTGTGCCAGCCGCCGCCCTTCACTAACAGCATATCAGCCGCCCTTCACTAACAGCATATCAGCCGCCCTTCACTAACAGCATATCAGCCGCCCTTCACTAACAGCATATCAGCCGCCCTTCACTAACAGCATATCAGCCGCCCTTCACTAACAGCATATCAGCCGCCCTTCACTAACAGCATATCAGCCGCCCTTCACTAACAGCATATCAGCCGCCCTTCACTAACAGCATATCAGCCGCCCTTCACTAACAGCATATCAGCCGCCCTTCACTAATAGCATATCAGCCGCCCTTCACTAATAGCATATCAGCCGCCCTTCACTAACAGCATATCAGCCGCCCTTCACTAACAGCATATCAGCCACTCTTCACTAATAGCATATCAGCCACTCTTCACTAATAGCATATCAGCCACCCTTCACTAATAGCATATTAGCCACTCTTCACTAATAGCCCTTCGCCTCAAATGAGTAAACTAACCTAATGATTACTATTTTATCTAAAACTAGTTCCAAGATAAGCTCTTTGAAGATACAAATTAACGCTTTGAAGCACAACGTAGGCCTACACAATGGAACAGCATCTTTTAGCGGCACATCTCCCATATGAAACAGGAGAGGAGATCATGTAATTCTAATGACCAACAGTCGTTTGGACAGGCTGTTCAGCGGAATAGGATACAAACGATGGGTTGGACACAAAAATAGCAGCATAGACACCACAGCCTGATAGAAAACCATGAGTCACTCGCCTACTCTGGCCTGGGGTAATAGAAGCCTAAGGAAAACTTTTCTGATTATATTTGTGTGAACCTAAAATGTTCCTAATCTTAGCTAGAAATTGTAAGAAAATTAGTTCAATAAAATAGTCTGCTCAAATGAAACATTAAAATGAGCCCGCTTTTTAACACAGAGCCAATCGGTACCCTTTTGTTAGAATATCTAGGCTAGCCTATAGGTAAAGACAACACTTAGTGAGTCCACATGTCATGTGTCAAAAAGGACATACAAGTGTACTACTGCAAAGTCGATGTACATTTTACCACAATAGATTGACCGGTACACATGTTCAACTATAGTCTATTATTGAGAGGGAGAACTGGGCATGAATGGAGTTGTGAGTGTGGATGTTTACTCTGTCACCAACCTTCAACGGCCCTCTTGAAGAAGACCTTGCAGCTTCCGCAGGTGAGGACTCCATAGTGGCAACCAGACGCCTCGTCCGAACACACCAGGCAGATCTTATGAGTTGGACCGCTGGGCTTGGCTGACGATGTGGAGCCGCTGGCCTCGGGTCTCGCCGTTGGACTTCACAAACACAACACAAAAGGTTCATATCAGATCCATTCAAATTAAAAGTATTTTTAAAGAATCAGTTTTAGTTTTACACAGGTGAATATCACTCAGATCCAGACAGCTATAGATGGGTGGGTTGTTAAGCAACAAAACCAATGCGTGTGCAACTTTGGGCAAAACAGAAGGGGTTGGCTGACATTCAAAGGATTATTGACAACATGTAGAGTTAAATATTTGGTGACAAAATATAGTTTATTGAAATCAAATGCATTTGCACAATAAGCACCGGTTGTCTCTCAAATACAGTGCCTTCAGAATGTATGCACACTCTGACTTTATCCATATTTTATTGTGCTACAGCCTTAATTTAAAATGGTTTTAAAATCACTGGCCTACACACAATACCCCATAATGTCAAAGTGATATTTTTACAAATCAATAAAAATGTAAAGATAAAATGTTTTGAGTCAATAAGTATTCAACCCCTATGTTATGCAAGCCTAAATCAATTCAGGAGTAAAAATGTGCTTAACAAGTCACATAATAAGTTGCATGGACTGACTCTGTATGCAATAATAGTGTTTAACATGATTTTTGAATGACTACCTCATCTCTGTACCCCACACACACAATTATCTGTAAGGTACAGCAGTCAAAGCAGTTCATTTTAAACACAGATTGAACCAAGAAGACGAGGGAGGTTTTCCAATGCCTCATAAAGGGCACCTATTGGTAGATGGGTAAAAATAAAAAAAAGCACACATTGAATATCCCTTTGAGCATGTTGAAGTTATTAATGGATGGTGTATCAATACACCCAGTCACTACAAAGATACAAGTGTCCCTCCTAACTCAGTTGCCGGATAGGAAGGAAACTGCTCAGGGATTTCACCATGAGGCCAATTTAAAACAGTTAAGTGTTTAATGGCTGTGATAGGAGAAAACTGAGGATGGATCAACATTGTAGTTACTCCACAATACTAACATAAATGACAGCGAGAAATGGAAGTCTGTGCATAATACAAATATTCCAAAACATGCATCCTGTTTGCTATAAGGCACTAAAGTAAAACTACATAAAGTAATTTTTTGGCCACATTTTATGTCCTGAATACACTTTGTCCAAACACGTTACGTTTGGGGCAAATCCAACACATCACTGAGTACCAATCTTCATATTTTCAAGCATGGTGGTGGCCGCATCATGTTATGGGTATGCTTGTTATCGGCAAAGACAAGGGATTTTTTTTGGGGGGGGGAACAGAGCTAAGGACGGGCAAAATCCTAGAGTAAAACCTGCTTCAGTCAGCTTTGCAACAGACACTGGGAGACACATTCACCTTTCATCAGATCAATAACTTAAAACACAAGGCCAAATATACACTGGAGTTGCTTACCAAGACAACATTGAATGTTCCTGAGTGGCCCAGTTACAGTTGACTTAATTGGCTTGAAAATCTATGGCAAGACTTGAAAATGGCTGTCTAGCAATGATTAACAACCAACTTAACAGAGCTTGAATAATAAAAAAAAATAAAAAAAGTGCAAATATTGTACAAACCAGGTGTACAAAGCTCTTAGAGACCCAGAAAGATTCACAGCTGACTCCGGGTGTTGAATACTTATTTAATCAAGAGATGCGCGTTTCGTATCACGTTTTTCATGATTGTTTTTACAAATGTTATAATTTTTCTGCTTATACGTTTATTGTGTGTAGATCGTTGACCAAAAAACGACAATGAAATCAATTTTAATCCCACTTTGTAACAAAATGTGGAAAAGGTTAAGGTGTGAATACTTTGACTGCACTGTACATGGTTACAGTCGTTGGTTAGCAAGCTAGCTAATTTGAGCTGTATTAGCATAGACGTGACAAATCAAAACACCTCAAAATAAGACATGGTATCAAGAATAAGAAAGAACTAGCTGAAACTAGCCACCTACGATTGCCCACATGGCAGCTTCTCGTAACTGTTGCTAGCTATCTGACCGTTCAGAATCATAAAAGACTGTCTTTTACCCCTGAGAAACACGTGCATCATTTTCATGACGTTGTCAGGCAACCCGTGTATTTGCAAAGCAAACAATTCTTAATGCAAGGTTGTTTATCATAACAGGTAGTTGCCTAGAAAATATGGCATTTATGGTTACACCAGGAGAGTAACGACTGAGGTTTTAATCTTACACTCAAGCATCAACTGAAGGATACTGTAATATACTGCCATGTCTGAACCAGGATAATTACCTGCCTTGGTAGCAATTCCACAATTGTAATCATCTCCGACTCCCTTTCACATTAAATTAACGACGGTATGAAACTAAAGAAACTTAACACTACTTTGTCAAAGCAATGCTGACAGACGTACACTAGGAGTAACCTTTTAACGCCTCGTCAGACAAAAAGCATGGACTAATTTCTAATACAATCCATAGGAAGATTTTAACAGCATTAGGTAAATCTTTCCACCCTAGTTTGCTTTGCCAACACAATAGACAGGGCTTATATTATAGACTACAAAAGGGAAGCACAGCCGCGAGCTGCCCAATGACACGAGCCTATCAGATTAGCTAAATTACTTCTATGCTCGTCATGAGAGCATCAGCTGTTGGGGACGACTGTGTGATCATGCGCTCCGAAGCCGATGTGACTAAGACCTTTACAGGTCAACATTCACAAGGTCACAGGGCCAGACGGATTACCAGGACGTGTACTCCGAGCATGCGCTGACATTTTCAACCTGCTCCTGACCGAGTCTGTAATACAAACATGTTTCAAGCAGACCACTATAGTCCCGGAGCCCAAGAACACCAAGGTAACATGCCTAAATGACTACTGACCCGTAGCATTTACGTCTATAGCCATGAAGTGCTTTGAAAGGCTGGTAATGGCTCCCAGAAACTCTAGATCCATTCCAATTCGCATACCGCCTCAACAGATCCACAAATGATGCAATCTCCTCTCCACACTGCCCTTTCCCACCTGGACAAAATTAATACCTATGTGAGAATGCTGTTCATTGACTACAACTCAGTGTTCAACACCACAGTGCCCACAAAGCTCATCACTAAGCTAAGGACCCTGGGACTAGACACCTCCCACTGCAACTGGATCCTGGACTTGACGGGCCGCCCCCATGTGGTAAGGGTAGGCATTAGGGGTGCTTGCTTTGTCCCCTACTGTACTTCCTGTTCACCCACAACTGCGTGGCAGTGCAAGCACAACTCCAACACCATCATTAAGTTTGCTGACGACACAACAGTGGTAGGCCTGATCACCGACAGCGATGGGACAGCCTATAGGGAGGAGGTCAGAGACCAGGAAAACATCCTCTCCCTCAATGTGAGCAAGACAAAAGAGCTGATCGTGGACTATAGGAAAAGGAGGGCTTAACCTCCCTGGGCAAGGCGGGACGCTTGCGTCCCACCTAGTCAACAGCCAGTGGAATCGTGTGGCGCGAAATACAAATACCTCATAAATGCTTTAACTTCAATTTCTCAAACATATGACTATTTTACACCATTTTAAAGACAAGGCTCTCGTTAATCTAACCACATTGTCCGATTTCAAAAAGGCTTTACAGCGAAAGCAAAACATCAGATTATGTCAGGAGATTACCCTGCCAAAAATAATCACACAGCCATTTTCAAAGCATGCATATATGTCACAAAAACCAAAACCACAGCTAAATGCAGCACTAACCTTTGATGATCTTCATCAGATGACACTCCTAGGACATTATGTTATACAATACATGCATGTTTTGTTCAATTAAGTTCATATTTATATAAAGAAACAGCTTTTTACATTAGCATGTGATGTTCAGAACTAGCATACCCACCGCAAACTTCCGGTGAATTTACTAAATTACTCACGATAAACGTTTACAAAATACATAAATTATTTAAAGAATTATAGATTCCTTTATGCAATCGTGGTGTCAGATTTTAAAATAGCTTTTCGGCGAAAGCACATTTTGCAATATTCTGAGTAGATATCACGGCTAGCTAATTTGACACCCACCAAGTTTGGCCCTCACCAAACTCAGATTTACTATAAGAAAAAATGGATTACCTTTGCTGTTCTTCGTCAGAATGCACTCCCAGGACTTCTACTTTAACAACAAATGTTGTTTTGGTTCCAAATAATCCATAGTCATATTGAAATAGCTCCGTTTTGTTCATGCGTTCAGGTAACTATCCGAAGGGTGACGCGCGGGCGCATTTCGTGACAAAACATTTCAAAATATTCCATTACCGTACTTAGAAGCATGTTAAACACTGTTTAAAATACATTTTTATGCGATTTTTCTCGTAAAATAGTGATAATATTCCAAACGGGCGATGTTGTATTCGTTCAAAGACTGAAAGAACTAAATGGAGAATTCACATGAACGCGCATCTCCAGTGTCACTGTCCCCAGGCAGGCCAGTAAGAAACAGAGCTGCTGTTCTTAGCCCAGAGACTGCAGAGCTCTCATTCCACTTTCTGGCGCCTTCTGAGAGCCAATGGAAGCCTTAGAAAATGTCACGTTACAGCAGAGATGCTGTATTTTTGATAGAGATAACCTAGAAGGACAACAAATTGTCAGACAGGGCACTTCCTGCATGGAATCGTCTCATGTTTTGGCCTGCCATATGAGTTCTGTTATACTCACAGACACCATTCAAACAGTTTTAGAAACTTTAGAGTGTTTTCTATCCAAATCTAATTATATGCATATTCTAGTTTCTGAGCAGGAGTAGTAACCAGATTAAATCGGGTACGTTTTTTTATCTGGCCGTGCAAATACTGTCCCCTAGCCCCAACAGGTTAACAGGCCCCCATTAACCTGTTGGGGATAGGGGGCAGTATTTGCACGGCCGGATAAAAAACGTACCCGATTTAATCTGGTTACTACTCCTGCCCAGTAACTAGAATATGCATATAATTGTTTGATTTGGATAGAAAACACCCTAAAATTTCTAAAACTGTTTGAATGGTGTCTGTGTATAACAGAACTAATTTGGCAGGCCAAAACCTGAGAAGATTCCAAACAGGAAGCGCTCTCTCTGACCATTTCATGGCCTTCTTGATCATCTCTAACCAAAACAAGGGATCTCTGGCATGACGTGACATTTTCTAACGCTCCCATAGGCTCTCAGAAGGCGCCAGAAAGCTGAATGGGGGCTTTGCAGGCCATGGCTGAAAAACATTAGCGCATTTTGTAAGTGGTCGATCTGAGGACAATGAGACTGGAGGCGCGTGCCCGAGCTGACACCATGTTTACTTTCTCTCTCTTTAAACGAAAACAACCACTCCCGGTCGGAATATTATCGCTTTTTTACGAGAAAAATGGCATAAAAATAGATTTTAAACAGCGGTTGACATGCTTCGAAGTACGGTAATGGAATATTTAGAATTTTTTTGTCACGAAACGCGTCGGGCGCGTCACCCTTATTTACCCTTCGGATAGTGTCTTGAACGCACGAACAAAACACCGCTATTTGGATATAACTATGGATTATTTGGGACCAAACCAACATTTGTTATTGACGTAGAAGTCCTGGGAGTGCATTCTGATGAAGAACACCAAAGGTAATCAAACTTTTCTTATAGTAAATCGGAGTTTGGTGAGTACCACACTTTGTGGGTGTCAAAATAGCTAGCCTGTGATGGCTGGGCTATCTACTCAGAATATTGCAAAATGTGCTTTCACCGAAAAGCTATTTTAAAATCGGACATAGCGAGTGCATAAAGGAGTTCTGTATCTATAATTCTTAAAATAATTATGTTTTTTGTGAACGTTTATCGTGAGTAATTCAGTAAATTCACCGGAAGTGTTCGGTGGGAATGCTAGTCACATGCTAGTCACATGCTAATGTAAAAAGCTGGTTTTTGATATAAATATGAACTTGACTGAACAAAACATGCATGTATTGTATAACATAATGTCCTAGGATTGTCATCTGATGAAGATCATCAAAGGTTAGTGCTGCATTTAGCTGTGGTTTGGGTTTATGTGACATTATATGCTAGCTTGAAAAATGGGTGTCTGATTATTTCTGGCTGGGTACTCTGCTGACATAATCTAATGTTTTGCTTTCGTTGTAAAGCCTTTTTGAAATCGGACAGTGTGGTTAGATTAACGAGAGTCTTGTCTTTAAAATGCTGTAAAATAGTCATATGTTTGAGAAATTGAAGTAATAGCATTTCTAAGGTATTTGAATAACGCGCCACGGGATTCCACTGGCTGTTGAGTAGGTGGGACGCAAGCGTCCCACTGGCCCAGAGAGGTTAACATTGACGGGGCTGAAGTGGAGCAGGTTGAGAGTTAAGTTCCTTGGTGTCCACATTACCAACGAACTATCATTGTCCAAACACACCAAGACCGTTGTGAAGAGGGCACGACAACACCTTTGCCCCTCGGGAGACTGAAAATATTTGACATGGGTCCCCAGATCCTTAAAATTACACAGCTGCACCATTGACAGCATCCTGACCGGTTGCATCACCGACTGGATTTATATACTCGGCAGTGTCACCCAAGTCATAGACTGTTCTCTCTGCTACCACAAGGCAAGCGGTAAGGGAGCGCCAAGTCTGGGACCAAAAGGGTCCTTAACAGCTACTACCCCCAAGCCTGCTTAACAATTAATCAAATGGCCACCCGGACTATTTACATTGACCCCCCTTGTTATTACACTGCTACTTGATGTTTATTATCTATGCATAATAACATTACAAATTACATCAACTAACCTGTACCTCGCACATTGACTCAATTTACATTATCAAGCATTGTCACATCACCTCCCCATACAACCCCTGTATATAGCCTTGTTATCATTTAGTAATTTTCTTGTTACTTAGATTTTTTTACTTTAGTTTATTTGGTAAATATTTTCTTAACTACATTGTTGGTTAAGGGCTTGTAAGTAAGCATTTCACGGTAAGGTCTATACCTGCTGTATTCAGCGCATGTGACAAATAAGTTACATAATCAAATCAAATGTTATGTAAAAGAGATCTTGAGAAGTGGGCCTAACGTCTTTCAAGGTTTATGGATGATGTTGTATAGACTAGGGCATGGCATTTACATTCAATACGAGTCACGCAGCTGAGGGAGGCCCAAAGAGTATGACCTAAATTCAAAGGCCAGTCTAATGGTCATTGGAAAGATGACACTTGTTTATATAAGTGGTGGTGGTGGGGGGGGGTTGGACTTTGGCAGGCAGCCAAGCCATTCACAGCTAGGCTGGATTTAGGCTGACTACAAAGCTGCTTGACAGCTCATTCCATGAAAATATTCCCTGTTTACACTACTATCCCCAGGACACCAATTGCCTGTGACTAGCAAACTAATAAATACCTAAAGTATGAGTAAACTAAAACTTCAATTGGGAGCTTATTTGCTTAATTCACTTAAAAAACATGTGCTTATTACAAACAGGCTTCTATTTGAGCCAGGTATCTATTTCCTTAATGCACACAGCTTTGCTCATTTGCATAGTACATTGTTTAATTTCAGCATTAACTTCCAGCATTTTAATACATTTCTTAATTTCCTGCACTAATGCGTTATCATTTACACACCGTCACGTTTTCTGTCTTACTATGCCTCTATATAAAAAAATATGAATATATAATTTCTTTACAGAATTATTCTTCTGACTGCATTAGGCAGTTCTTACCTTTGCCACTAGAGTGCGATCAGATGATTGATGGGGTTCCGTACTCCCGAAGTTGTTGACTGCCATTTAACTTTAGTGATCCCTTCGCGCCAATCCATTTGACAACACCCAGTGAAATAGCAGCGCGCCAAATTCAAAAACAGGAATACTCATAATAATAATTCATAAATCATACAAGTGTTATACACCGGTTTAAAGATGAACTTCTTGTTAATCCAACCACAGTGTCAGATTTCAAAAAGGCTTTACGGCAAAAGCAAACCATGCTATTATCTGAGGACAGCACCCCATCAAACATACACATGAAAATCATAATTCAACCAGCCAGGCACAACACAAAAGTCAGAAATAACATATAATTCATGCCTTACCTTTGAGGATCTTCTTCTGTTGGCATACCAATATGTCCATTAAACAACATCACAAACGGTCCTTTTGTTCGATTAATTCCGTCATTATATCCCCAAAATGTCCATTTATTTGGCGCATTTGATTCTGAAAATACACCGGTTCCAACTCGCGCAACATGACTACAAAGTATCTTACCTGTAAACTTGATCCAGAGATTTCAAACACCTTTCCTAATACAACTTTAGGTATTTTTTTAATGTAAATAATCGATCAAATTTAAGACGGGATAAACTGTGTTCAATACAGGACGAAAACAAAGTGGAGCGCGCTTTCAGGTCATGCGCCTCTAACAAACAGTACACTTCACTCGACCCTCGTTCTGAACTGCCTTACTTGATTTCTCAAAGGAAAAACATCAACCAATTTGTAAAGACTGTTGACATCCAGTGGAAGCAATAGGAACTGCAAGCAAGTGCCTTAGAAACCTAGATTCCCATTGAAAACCCATTGAAAAGAGATTGACTTCCAAAAAAAAAAAAGAGACAGACTTAAATGAATCACTAATCAGATGAAATAAATTACAATCTTCAGAAAAGACTGTCAAAGCAACAAAAAAAAGGTTTTACAATTAGGGTGAAAACTTGAATAAAATGTTGAGTATTGAGTGGGTTACAATCTTCCTAGAAGTCAGAGAGGGTGCACGGAGGGACATGTCAAAATGCAGAATTTTGGCACATTAGCAAGTCTTTATTCATATTAAAAATCTGATTGAAATCTCCATGTGGTCTATATTAAAAAGGACACTAAATTTGCTATATAGCAGGCTTTTAAAATTCTATATTGGTGCACAATTTCTACTTAAAATAACAAATTGACGGAAAAGGCACTCATTTCGTGGAATGACCCTAATATGGCAGCAAAAGATGTGCTTACACCTCAGAATTTTGAAAGGGGAAAAAAAACCTGGACTTTGAAAAGTGACCACCGCGTGGTCTGACAGACTCCCGCCCATTTCAGCCTCCAGCCCCGGCCCTTCCCCCTCTACTCCCGGCCTACTCACTTGCTCTCCTCCCCCTGCATCAGAGCTTTGTGGCACTCAGCCATGCAGTATCAAGCAAGCGTCAGTAGGAATGCCCCCACACTGAACCAGATAGCGACGAACACAAACCCCTTCACACACACACACTAAAAACTGCAATTCTGCTAAATGCATGAACAGCCTAAACCACGATAAGGTGAAAAAAGCAATGAAGTAGATTTTAGTTCAATGACCTTGGTTAATCTATTTCCGCCTACACAATTCTCATTCTGTAGGCAGCACAAAAACTGGAGGGAGTGTGATACAGTATCACTAAAATCAAAGAGACAACATGAACAAGACAGACAGTGTAGGAGATGGTGTTACTAACAAACCATTCAACCTTGTTTAATTGCACCATTATATATATATATATATATATATATATATATATATATATATATATATATATATATATATATATATATATATACACACACACACACACACACACACATACATATACATACACACACATACACACATATATATATATACACACACACACACACACACACACTTTACAACTAAAACCAGATATAAAAGTATGTAGAAAAGATAATGGACCGATATTTTTTTTAAAGCTAGACAGTCAGAATCTAAAATTCTAAAATTATGCATTCAGGAGTATTTTTGTCATGGCATGGGGTCCCTATTGAAATGTGTACAATTGCAGGAAATGAACATGAAAGCTGCAAAATGTTATCTCCACCAAATGGCTAAATATGTAGAATTGCAGGAAATCAGCTTTAAAACAGCTAAATTTTGCCACTCAGTGCACATCCCTAATATTGGGTTGCCTTTTATAGCTGGTGGTATGCAGTAGAGTTTCAGGCTGTTTCCCTGTACCGGACTGGAGACACTGTACTGGTTTCAGCAGGGCTGAGAGGCCTCTCAACAAATCGGCTACAGGAGGAAGTCAGGACCCATGGGTCTCCAAAAATGTATAGTTTCCCAGAATCCCAAGTCCTGTAGCAGCAGCAGTGTTACGTCAGGCCAGTGAGGCCACACACAAACAGAGCCACAGAAGGAGGAAGGTTCAGGGCAGATTTTAAAATGAAACATAGCTGGGCTACAGCCAGACTTCTCCGGCTTCCTCCATTTTCTCACTCCTTTTTTTATTTGGATAATGCAAGCTGAAGTCTTTGTAGCAGAGACACAACCTTACAAGAAATTGTTTGATATACACTCCCCCCCCCCCCCCCCCCCAAAACTTTTCATTTGGCTTTTTTGCCAACATTTTGGATTGAAGATCAAATGTCTTATAGCACAAAGGTTTAATATGACTCAACAGAATGTCACCCTTTATTTGAGAATATTTTCATACCTGTCTGTTTTATTGATTTCAGAGACAATCCGGTTGTGTACATTTGTGAAATGCCCACATCAAGGAGCGCTACCTCCAGATGTCAAACAGAAGACTTGCCCCATCCAAGCAGGGCAGTGTGAACAGAATTGTCTTCAGGTAAACTCTCATACAGTATACATGGCATTCAGAAAGTATTCAGACCCCTTCCCTTTATCCAAATTACAGCCTTATTCTAAAATGGATTAAATAAAATAAAATGTCTCAAACTACACACAATGACAAAGCGAAAACAAGTTTTTAGAAATGTTTGCAAATGTACATACAGTTGAAGTCGGAAGTTTACATACACTTAGGTTGGAGTCATTAAAACGTGTTCATTTCTTGTTAACAAACTATAGTTTTGGCAAGTCGGTTAGGACATCTACTTTGTGCATGACAAGTAACTTTTCCAGCAATTGTTTACAGACAGATTAAAAATATTGTTGAGGAATTGCACTTACAAACCCTTATGAACAGTTTTTTTTTTAAGAAGCTTCTAAAGTTTTTGCGTAAGAAGTGTTGTGAATATGGGCCCTGGTCATAGCGAGGATAAAAACAAAAATCCTGTCAGTCTAAACAACAGTACTTTGTCCCTCTTTTCAACGCTTGTGTCAATATTTTAATTAAACAAAATCAAAAGTGCTGGGGCAAATGCCAGCTCGCCCACGTTTGCCGGCGGCCTTGCTGTGCTCATCTCTTCAAAAAGGATAGAAGGAAATCGCCACACAATGCTACAAATGAAAAAACCTATAATGTATGATCTATATGCATTTTATTTTGGGGTGTTGGGAATGGCCAGCTCAATAGCTCAACTCCCTGGTGAATTATACCTATGTTTTTAGTCGCAATTTGCTTTTACCACATGTAGCCTAATGATTTGCATGACATTGATAAAAATGAAGCATGGCTTGTTGTAATGATGTAAGGTAGGCCTACTGTACTTTTATATTAGTATTAGATGCATTCATTTCTGATAAATCAAATCCAGCTTTATCTATACAGCACATTTCAGACATGGAATGAAACAATGTGCCTCACAGGGAAAAAAACTAATCAAAACAATGAAAATAGAAACAATATTTAATATTTACCACACAACAGAGGATAAAAAAACTAAATAATTATAAAATTGAACCAACAAAAAAGCACCCTGAGGAAAAGCAAAGCTAAAAAGATGTTTTAAGATCTCTTTTAAAAATGTCCAGTTTCGGCCCTCCTCAGATTCTCTGGCAGGCTATTCCAGAGGCTGGGGGCATGGTAACTAAAGGCTGCCTCTCCATGCCTCTTGGTCCTAGGCTTTGGGGTAGTTAAAAGGCCAGTGAGAGGACCTACTGGGTACATGACTTAAAAGCACATCTGACATGTATTGGGGAGCACATGCACAATCATGGATTGATTTAAAAATAAAAATCTTAAAATGAATTCTGAAACTCACAGGCAGCCCGTGCAGAGACCTTAAAACCTGTGTAATGTGTGCTCTCCGTATGGTCTTGGTCAGTACCCGTGCTGCAGCATTCTGTATGTTTTGCAGCTGACCAATGGCTTTCTTGGGTAGAACAGACAGGAGAGCAATACAGTAGTCAAGCCTGCTTGTAATAAACTCATGGATGAGTCGCTCAGCCTGAGAGAAACAGCCCCACCTTGGCAATGTTGCTCAGTTGTTTTAAGCTATTTTGGTCACATTCCTAATGTGTGATTCGAAATAGAGTTCAGAATATAATATAACACCTAGGGTTATTACCTGGTGTTTTATCTTTTTTTCCCGTGAATTAGAATGTGCGGCCAGATTCTCTCGCTGTGCTTTGGCTCCAACAATTAGTACATCGGTCTTGTCTTGATTTAGCTCAAGGAAGTTGTAAGCCATCCAAGTATTTCAAATCACAAATACTGTGTAATAATTTAGCCGTTATTTAGCGTTACTTGATAGACATATTGTTTGCTTAAGTTAGCAGTAACTGTGATTTTGTCTTGAAGATAAAATGTAGCGATATTACAGACAAGAAAATAAAACCTTCAATTGTCTGCACATGCTTCTGAATTGTTGTGTTATTCAAGAGTGTAATATGGTTTTGTTGCAATAATTAAGAGTGCAGGACTAATAATAACTTTAAGATTCCAAGATTCCAAGATGGCGTAGCAGTTCAGACGTCCTGTCGTGTCTCGTGTATATATATATTTACATATTTTTTTCTTCACTTATCTTTTTACATTTTTTTTATTCAAATACTCAACCTCAAAGCATTCTCCTGCAACCCGCCTCACCAATTTAAATTTTTTTTTAAAAAAAGTATTATTTACCTCATCTGACTTCCACAACAGAAGCTAGCCAGAGGTTAGCCATTTTCACTGGCTAACGTTGAAGTTCAGCTAGCCACGGTTAGCCGTCCTCAGCTGTCCATTAGCTCGAAAAGCTATCACCAGTTTTTGTACAGCGCGACTCAGACCAGAGCAAATCGGACCTATTCTCTCTCCTTTCCCCGATTTCTACCGCAGGCTCTGGTCATTTACACCTGGATCTTGCAGCTAACTAGCTGCTACCTGAGTGACTATTGGCAACGTCGGTCACGGAATTAACACACATTATTATGGAGCTAGCCAGCTGAAGAGTTCCGTCAGCCACTCGTGGGCTATTCCTGAGCTAGCCAGCTGAAGTGTCTCCTGGGCTACAACTCACCTATCCTGACCCGTTTCACTGCCGATGCGGAGCCCCATCGGGTCTTCACGACTGGACCACCGACGTTATCTGCCCGAGGGAGTTGTCCAACTGGCCCCTCCGTCGCGACGTAACCTGATCGCCCATCTGTGGCCAGCTAATCGTTAGCTGTCTTTTCGGCTGCGATCTGAATAGGTCTATCGGACACTTTTCTTGGGCCACTATAACTAACTATTTTGCCAACTTGGACAGGTCCCCCCTTCCACACGGAACCCCACTAACCCACAGACGGAAACGCACGAGGCGGCTAAAAACAGACCTCCCTCCCATCTTCCACCAGCTTGCTACCTATGGCCCGGCTAGCTGTCTGAATCTCACTGGACCCTCTGATCACTCGGCTAAGCATGCCTCTCCTTAATGTCAATATGCCTTGTCCATTGCTGTTCTGGTTAGTGTTTATTGGCTTATTTCACTGTAGAGCCTCTAGCCCTGCTCATTATACCTTATCCAACCTCTCAGTTCCTCCACCCACACATGCTATGACATCTTCTGGTTTCAATGATGTTTCTAGAGACAATATCTCTCTCATAATCCCTAAATGCCTAGGT
Source organism: Salmo trutta (assembly GCF_901001165.1). Classification (NCBI taxonomy): domain Eukaryota; kingdom Metazoa; phylum Chordata; class Actinopteri; order Salmoniformes; family Salmonidae; genus Salmo; species Salmo trutta. Next base: position 10,919,459 of record NC_042975.1, on the reverse strand, counting down.
TTACCTCCTCTGTACTCACATCCCACCATACCTTTGTCTGTACATTATACCTTGAAGCTATTTTATCGCCCCCAGAAACCTGCTCCTTTTTCTCTCTATTCTGGACGTCACAGACGACCAATTCTTATAGCTTTTAGCCGTACCCTCATACTTATTCTTCTCTGCTCCTCTGGGGATGTAGAGGTGAATCCAGGCCCTGCAGTGCCTGGCTCCACACCTACTCCCCAGGCGCTCTCTTTTGATGACTTCTGTAACCGTAATAGCCTTGGTTTCATGCATGTTAACATTAGAAGCCTCCTCCCTAAGTTTGTTTTATTCACTGCTTTAGCACACTCTGCCAACCCGGATGTCCTAGCTGTGTCTGAATCTTGGCTTAGGAAGTCCACCAAAAACTGTGAAATCTTCATCCCTAACTACAACGTTTTCAGACAAGATAGAACGACCAAAGGGGGCGGTGTTGCAATCTACTGCAGAGATAGCTTGCAGAGTTCTGTCCTGCTATCCAGGTCTGTACCCAAACAATTTAAACTTCTACTTCTAAAAATCCACCTCTCCAAAAACAAGTCTCTCACCGTTGCCGCCTGCTATAGACCCCCCTCGGCCCCTAGCGGTGCTCTGGACACCATATGTGAACTGATTGCCCCCCATCTATCTTCAGAGCTCGTGCTACTAGGCAACCTAAACTGGGACATGCTTAACACCCCAGCCATTCTACAATCCAAGCTTGATGCCCTCAATCTCACACAAATTATTAATGAACCCACCAGGTACAACCCCAAAGCCGCAAACACTGGCACCCTCATAGATATCATCCTAACCAATGTGCCCTCTAATTACACCTCTGCTGTTTTCAACCAAGATCTCAGCGATCACTGCCTCATTGCCTGCACCCGTAATGGGTCAGCGGTCAAACGACCTCCACTCATCACTGTCAAACGCTCCCTGAAACATTTCAACGAGCAAGCCTTTCTAATCGACCTGGCCCTGGTATCCTGGAAGGATATTGACCTCATCCCGTCAGTAGAGGATGCCTGGTTATTTTTTTTAAATGCCTTCCTCTCCATCTTCAATAAGCATGCCCCTTTCAAGAAATTTAGAACCGGGAACAGATATAGCCCTTGGTTCTCCCCAGACCTGACTGCCCTTAACCAACACAAAAATATCCTGTGGCGTTCTGCATTAGCATCGAACTGCCCCCGCGATATGCAACTTTTTAGGGAAGTTAGAAACCAATACACACAGGCAGTTAGAAACGCCAAGGCTAGCTTTTTCAAACAGAAATTTGCTTCGTGCAACTCCAACTCTAAAAAGTTCTGGGACATTGTAAAGTCCATGGAGAATAAGAACACCTCCTCCCAACTGCCCACTGCACTGAGGATAGGAAACTCTGTCACCACCGATAAGCCCACTATAATTGAGAATTTCAATAAGCATTTTTCTACGGCTGGCCATGCTTTCCACCTAACTACCCCTACTGCATTCAACAGCACTGCACCCCCCACAGCTACTCGCCCAAGCCTCCCCCATTTCTCCTTCTCCCAAATCCATTCAGCTGATGTTCTGAAAGAGCTGCAAAATCTGGACCCCTACAAATCAGCTGGGCTTGACAATCTGGACCCTTTCTTTCTAAAATGATCTGCCGAAATTATTGCAACCCCTATTACTAGCCTGTTCAACCTCTCTTTCGTGTCGTCTGAGATTCCCATAGATTGGAAAGCAGCTGCTGTCATCCCCCTCTTCAAAGGAGGTGACACTCTTGACCCAAATTGCTACAGACCTATATCCATCCTACCCTGCCTTTCTAAGGTCTTCGAAAGCCAAGTCAACAAACAGATTACCGACTATTTCGAATCCCACCGCACCCTCTCCGCTATGCAATCTGGCTTCAGAGCTGGTCATGGGTGCACCTCAGCCACGCTCAAGGTCCTAAACGACATCGTAACCGCCATCGATAAGAAACAATACTGTGCTGCCGTATTCATTGACCTGGCCAAAGCTTTTGACTCTGTTAATCACCACATCCTCATCGGCAGACTTAGTAGCCTTGGTTTCTCAAACGATTGCGTCGCCTGGTTCACCAACTACTTCTCTGACAGAGTTCAGTGTGTCAAATCGGAGGGCCTACTGTCTGGACCTCTGGCAGTCTCTATGGGGGTACCACAGGGTTCAATTCTTGGGCCAACTCTTTTCTCTGTATACATAAATGATGTCGCTCTTGCTGCTGGTGAATCTCTGATCCACCTCTACGCAGACGACACCATTCTGTATACTTCTGGCCCTTCTTTGGACACTGTGTTAACAACCCTCCAGACGAGCTTCAATGCCATTCAACTCTCCTTCCGTGGTCTCCAACTGCTCCTAAACACAAGTAAAACTAAATGCATGCTCTTCAACCGATCGCTGCCTGCACCTGCCCGCCCATCCAGCATAACTTCTCTGGACGGTTCTAACTTAGAATTTGTGGACAACTACAAATACCTAGGTGTCTGGTTAGACTGTAAACTCTCCTTCCAGACTCACATCAATCATCTCCAATCCAAAGTGAAATCTAGAATTGGCTTCCTATTTCGCAACAAAGCATCCTTCACTCATGCTGCCAAACATACCCTCGTAAAACTGACCATCCTACCAATCCTCGACTTCGGCGATGTCATTTACAAAATAGCCTCCAATACCCTACTCAACAAGCTGGATGCAGTCTATCACAGTGCCATCCGTTTTGTCACCAAAGCCCCATATACAACCCACCACTGCGACCTGTATGCTCTCGTTGGCTGGCCTTCACTTCATAATCGTCGCCAAACACATTGGCTCCAGGTCATCTACAAGACCCTGCTAGGTAAAGTCCCCCCTTATCTCCGCTCACTGGTCACCATAGCAGCACCCACCTGTAGCACGCGCTCCAGCAGGTATATCTCTCTGGTCACCCCTAAAGCCACCTCCTCCTTTGGTCGTCTCTCCTTCCAGTTCTCAGCTGCCAATGACTGGAACGAACTACAAAAATCTCTAAAACTGGAAACACTTATCTCCCTCACTAGCTTTAAGCACCAGCTGTCAGAGCAGCTCACAGATCTCTGCACCTGTACATAGCCCATCTTTAATTTCGCCCAAACTACTACCTCTTCCCCTACTGTATTTATTTAATTTATTTTGCTCCATATTATTTATATTTTAACTTAACTTTCTTCAAACTACAAATCTACCATTCCAGTGTTTTTCTTGCCATACTTTATTTACTTTGCCACCATGGCATTTTTTTGCCTTTACCTCCCTTATCTCACATCATTTGCTCACATTGTATATAGTCTTATTTTTTTTCTACTGCATCATTGATTGTATGTTGTTTTACTCCATGTGTAACTCTGTGTTTTTGTATGTTGTCGAACTGCTTTGCTTTATCTTGGCCAGGTCGCAATTGTAAATGAGAACTTGTTCTCAACTTGCCTACCTGGTTAAATAAAGGTGAAATAAATAAAATAAAAAATAATATAGTCTGCAATGCTTAGCCTCCTGGCTAGTGGCTACTGTGACACTTATGGTATTTTTACGCTGCGAAGCAAGAACGTCAACCAAAACCACTCTTGGCTCATGACATACCCGATGCTAATGTGAAATAAAAAGTGTATGTACATATTATGTAAATTGAAACTGTGTCAGAACAAGGAATAAATCATTATTTCTCAAGAGAGTAGTGTGATAAGAGAAATATACTGCAGTTTAGAAACATCGGCATGTTGTAAAAATCAACCAAACTTAAATAAAATATGCCATCTCATCAAATATTACTGTAGAGAAAATGGCAAAATAAGGCAATGTCCAATTCAACAAACAAAATTCTTTTCTGTATTAAAGTAGTCTAAAAGGCTATCCAGAGTGTAAGGGCGTATGTATCTAAAAACATGGGGAGTGGCGTCACATTGTATCTGGTATGAGCATGTCAAATGAGATCGTGCCAGTCACGATGACGTTGAGCAAGCATTGACAGGGAGGTCGTCAAAGTGCACCCGGTGGGAACTTTCATCCTTCCCAGTGTTTCCCCCTGGGATGAATATGGGTGAACCGCTGCATCTTCCCATGTCAAATCAATCAACACAAATCACAATTGTTCTAGGTGTTCTTTCACACCTAGATTGCGTTTCAGTGTATTTCACTGACCCAGGGGTCTGGAAAAAATATCCTGAAAGGCAAACAAAAAAAGACCAGAAAAAGAAGAGCAAGTTGTATGTCTATGTACTTTTTTTTTACCTTTAACTAGGCAATGCAACAGGGGAGGCGGCTGTCTGTAACAGACAGGGGAGGCGGCTGTCTGTAACAGACAGGGGAGGCGGCTGTCTGTAACAGACAGGGGAGGCGGCTGTCTGTAACAGACAGGGGAGGCGGCTGTCTGTAACAGACAGGGGAGGCGGCTGTCTGTAACAGACAGGGGAGGCGGCTGTCTGTAACAGACAGGGGAGGCGGCTGTCTGTAACAGACAGGGGAGGCGGCTGTCTGTAACAGACAGGGGAGGCGGCTGTCTGTAACAGACAGGGGAGGCGGCTGTCTGTAACAGACAGGGGAGGCGGCTGTCTGTAACAGACAGGGGAGGCGGCTGTCTGTAACAGACAGGGGAGGCGGCTGTCTGTAACAGACAGGGGAGGCGGCTGTCTGTAACAGACAGGGGAGGCGGCTGTCTGTAACAGACAGGGGAGGCGGCTGGCTGTAACAGACAGGGGAGGCGGCTGGCTGTAACAGACAGGGGAGGCGGCTGGCTGTAACAGACAGGGGAGGCGGCTGGCTGTAACAGACAGGGGAGGCGGCTGGCTGTAACAGACAGGGGAGGCGGCTGGCTGTAACAGACAGGGGAGGCGGCTGGCTGTAACAGACAGGGGAGGCGGCTGGCTGTAACAGACAGGGGAGGCGGCTGGCTGTAACAGACAGGGGAGGCGGCTGTCTGTAGCAGACAGGGGAGGCGGCTGTCTGTAACAGACAGGGGAGGCGGCTGTCTGTAACTGACAGGGGAGGCGGCTGGCTGTAACTGACAGGGGAGGCGGCTGGCTGTAACTGACAGGGGAGGCGGCTGGCTGTAACTGACAGGGGAGGCGGCTGGCTGTAACTGACAGGGGAGGCGGCTGGCTGTAACTGACAGGGGAGGCGGCTGGCTGTAACTGACAGGGGAGGCGGCTGGCTGTAACTGACAGGGGAGGCGGCTGGCTGTAACTGACAGGGGAGGTGACTGGCTGTAACTGACAGGAGAGGCGGCTGTAACTGACAGTGGAGGAGGGTGACTTATCACCTAAGGGGCTAGTGGAGAAATTTAGCTCAATGTTAATTTGAAATGCCTTCTAAAAAGACATTCTCATTGTGAGTGAGACTGCATTAGGTACATAACTCCCTCTAGCTACTCTGCCCATCACCCATCTTTTTCTATTACAGGTTCATCTGGGCTTGCCAACATAGCACTTCCCAGCCAATCCCATCCCACTACAAGCAGTGAGAGCATAAAAGCAATGCAAATCATGGGATTATCAAATTCATCAACCCAGAGACATCCAGACACACATGGCATCTCTCTGTGTTGCACTGCCCTGTGAATTAAAGTGGCCCTTTGGCCACTGGAAAGGAACCTTATGACCATTATAACGCTTCCCTTGTTTCCTAACTCATGCGGTGCATTCATGAAGCCACGCTGGGCTGAGTGAGTGGGGATTTTGACACATAATACTGATGGCCATTGGATTACTGTTGTAAAGATAGCAACAAAAAAACTAATCTAGTCTACCAAATCACCACATCGACCCATTTCACATTTTTTTCTGCCAATGTGTGGTTGTGGAGTTCGTAAACAGAGTCGTTCCACCTCAAAAAACACAAGATGATTGACACCCACCATCTCAGATTGTTCTGGAATTGTTTCTGTAGTTGGATAAGCATTTCTGTAACAATTTGTTGAAATATACTTTGATCTCTGAGAAATGAAGCTAATTGATTGGGTGCAAACTAACCATTTCAAATGTATAGGATTCACATAGTATTCAATAAATATAGTACCCAACATCCGATTTACACAAAAACCTCTTCTTAGCAATGATTAAGTGTGAGGACTTAAAAACCAAACATCAACAAAGAAATGATACATTCTGAGATCATCTCCCCCCCCCCAAAAAAAAAAATTGGACAAACGCAACGGAAACCCCAAACCCAACTCCAAGCCCACCCCAACAACCAGTTCTCTATGTTTGACAAGTTGTATGAAGCTGCGACTTGGCGTAATGTTTATTCATAAATTGTTATGTATTCTTAGTGAATTTGGTGATGTTTTTCCCCGTTCAGAGAAATTAGCCATTGAAGTAACTTGCGTTTTCCCCATAAATTAAATTGAAACGGATTTGCTTTGATGGAGGACTGGCTTGAATTGTGAGGATGACCAAACCATTTATTTTCATCATGAGCAAAAGCTATTGGTTTTCTACCCAAAGTTGAAAAAAAAAAAAAGTATTGTGATACATTTGATAAACACAAGACTAGCAAAATTGATAAAAGGGCAGTAGCAGGAACAACTACATTGGCTAATTTCTCTTAACAGAGGGGGAAAAAATGTAATGTATTCTCAGTGAATCTGGTGACATCAGGATTGCCCAACTGGCGGCCTGTGGTTTTATTTGGCCTCCCAAGTTATGAGAATTTTTGGGGGGTATTTACATTTTTGGGAACTTTCATTTTTGGACATAAGACTAAAAACACCAGGAAATCAGCTCCAAGTGATTTTAGTTTTAGAAATCTGTTCCTAAGTATTCCAGAGCATAATAGAGAGACATGACCGTATACAAATGTAAGCAAGGTTTGAAATTATGTTTTAGTGAAATTTTATTTCTGTTGGGGCTTCTTGCAGTCAATTTACTGTCTACAATTGTTTTGCAATTATGTTCTGGCCCACTGACCATCTGCTCAATAAAAAAATATATATATGCCCGCGCCTGAACCGAGTTGATGATCCCTGCATTACATAGTATGAATAAACAACACTCCAAGTCGCAGTTTCATACAACTTGTCAAAACAGAGAACTGATAATGTATACTGGGGTGGCTGGCGTTTGACAATTTATTTGGATTCCTCACATCTTAATTAAATCAAATTGTATTTGTCACATGCACCGAACAGGTGTAGACCTTACAGTGAAATGTTTACTTACAAGCCCTTAACACTTATTTTTTCTTAACTGCATTGTTGAAAAAATACATTTTAATAATTAAAGAGCAGCAGTAAAAACAATAGCAAGGCTGTTTACAGGGGGTACCGGTACAGAGTCAATGTGTGGGGGCACAGGTTAGTTGAGGTAATTGAGGTAAAATGTACATGTAGGTAGAGTTAAATGACTATGCATAGATAATAAACAGTGTAGCAGCAGAGATAAAGATGGGGGGGGCAATGCAAATAGTCTGGGTAGCCATTTGATTAGGTGTTCAGAAGTCTTAAGGATTGAGGGAAGAAGCTGTTAAGAAGCCTCTTGGACCTAGACTTGGCGCACCAGTACCACTTGCCGTGCAGTAGCAGAGAGAACAGACTATGACTAGGGTGGCTGGAGTCTTTGGCAATTTTTGGGTCTTCCTCTGACACTGCCTGGTATAGAGGTCCTGGATATCAGAAAGCTTGGCCTCAGTGATGTACTGGGCCGTACGCACTACCCTCTGTAGTGCCTTGCGGTCGGAGGCCGAGCAGTTGCAGTACCAGGCAGTGATGCAACTAGTCAGGATGCTATCAATGGTGCAGCTTTACAACATTTTGAGGATCTGAGGACCCATGCCAAATCTTTTCAGTCTCCTGAGGGGGAATAGGCTTTGTCGTGCCCTCTTGACGACTGTTTTGGTATTTGGACCAGTGTTTGTGCAAATCGGATGTTGGGTACTATATTTATTGAATATTGTATGAATCCTATAAATTGAAATGGCCAATTTAGGTGCAATCAATTAGCTTAAATTTCTCAGAGATCAAATCGTCTTTCAACAAAATAATGTTGCAGGAATGCTTGTGTGTTTTCTGTTTCTAACTACAGACACGATTTCAGAACAATCTGAGAGGGTAGGTGTCATGGCTAGAGGTCGACCGATTAATCGGAATGGCCGATTAATTAGGGCCGATTTCAAGTTCTCATAACAATCGGTGATCGGTATTTTTGGCCACCGATTTGCCGATTATTATTTTTTTACACCTTTATTTAACTAGGCAAGTCAGATTAAGAACACATTCTTATTTTCAATGATGGCCTAGGAACGGGGGTTAACTGCCTTGTTCAGGGGGGATTCGGGGATTCGTTTTTGCAACCTTCTGGTTACTAGTCCAACGCTCTAACAAACCTGCCTTACATTGCACTCCACGAGGAGCCTGCATGGCAGGCTAACTACCTGTTACGCGAGGGCTGCAGGAAGCCAAGGTAAGTTGCTAGCTAGCATTAAACTTATCTTATAAAAAACTATCAATCTTAACATAATCACTAGTTAACTACACATGGTTGATGATATTAGTTTATCTAACGTGTCCTGCATTGCATATAATCGATGGGGCGCCTGTTAATTTCTCATCGAATCACAGCCTACTTCGACAAACGGGTGATGATTTAACAAGCGCATTTGCAAAAAAGCACTGTCGTTGCACCAATGTACCTAACCATAAACATCAATGCCTTTCTTTAAAATCAATACACAAGTATATATTTTTAAACCTGCATATTTAGTTAATATTGCCTGCTAACATGAAATTGTGTCACTGCTCTTGCGTTCATTGCCTGGCTCGTTGCGAACTAATTTGCCAGAATTTTACATAATTATGACATAACATTGAAGGTTGTGCAATGTAACAGGAATATTTAGACTTAGGGATGCCACCCGTTAGATAAAATACGGACTGGTTCCGTATTTCACTGAAAAAAAATATATATGTTTTCGAGATGATAGAATCCGGAAACTACCATATTAATGACCAAAGGCTCGTATTTCTGTGTGTTTATTATATTATAATTAAGTCTATGATTTGATAGAGCAGACTGACTGAGCGGTGGTAGGCACCAGCAGGCTCATAAGCATTCATTCAAACAGCACTTCCGTGCGTTTTGCCAGCAGCTCCTCGCAATGCCTTGCGCTGTTTATGACTTCAAGCCTGTCAACTCCCAAGATTAGGCTGGTGTAACCGATGTGAAATGGCTAGCTAGTTAGCGGGTGCGCGCTAATAGCGTTTCAAACATCACTCGCTCTGAGACTTGGAGTAGTTGTTCCCCTTGCTCTACATGGGTAACGCTGCTTCGAGGGTGGCTGTAGTCGATGTGTTCCTGGTTCGAGCCCAGGTAGGAGCGAGGAGAGGGACAGAAGCTATACTGTTACACTGGCAATACTAAAGTGCCTATAAGAACATCTAATAGTCAAAGGTATACGAAATACAAATGGTATAGAGAGAAATAGTCCTATGATTCCTATAATAACTACAACCTAAAACTTCTTACCTGGGAATATTGAAGACTCGTGTTAAAAAGGAACCACCAGCTTTCATATGTTCCCATGTTCTGAGCAAGGAACTTAAACGTTAGCTTTCTTACATGGCACATATTGCACTTCTACTTTCTTCTCCAACACTTTGTTTTTGCATTATTTAAACCAAATTGAACACCTTTCATTATTTATTTGAGGCTAAATTGATTTTATTGATGTATTTTATTAAATTTAAAAAAAGTGTTCATTCAGTATTGTTGTAGTCGTCATTATTACAAATACATTTTTTAACAACTCGGCCGATTAATCGGTATCGGCTTTTTTGGTCCTCCAATAATCGGTATCGGCGTTGAAAAATCATCATCGGTCGACCTCTAGTCATGGCTTGCTGAAATTACATGGAACAACCCAACAGTCACTGTTGAGAAGCAGAATCGAAACCTGGTAAAGAAGTGACTAACAATAAGACTTAAAATCATCAACTTCTTCCAAGGTTGGATGTGTGTGTGTAAGACTTTGCTCTTTCTGATTAATAAAGGGTGAGTATGAAAGCATCCATTCCATGTTTCTCATTACCAACAATTTCCATTGACGCTGCCAATGAAAGACAGCACTTTCATTCAGAAACTAAAATAGCCCTGTTTCAGCTCTATTCTCTTAGAATCATTGGTCTTTTCACCGGGGGGGGTGGTGGTTATGGGTGTTAAATGCTGTATTTCAATGTCCTAAATTAGATTTGTACCAGAATGCTAAGCGGGGTCTCAATTCTAAAACTGAAGGTCTGTGACACTGATACTAAGCGCTACAGTTCATTCCCCAAACTGTTTTACAGTAGTAAAGTGAGGAAGGGCAACGTGCAAGACTAGGACACACACAGCCACAGACAGACGGACTGGGGAAACACTAAGACATACGAGGGCAGGCCAAGATTCAGAACCAGGAGAATCTGCCCTATTGCATCTTAGTCTATGCTGCTCTGACATTGCTCGTCCATATAGTTATATATTCTTAATTATATTCCTGACTTAGATGTGTGTGTATTGGGTATATGTTGTGAAATTGTTAGATATTACTTATTAGAAATTGCTGCACTGCTGGAACGAGAAGCACAAGCATTTCGCTAAACCCGCAATAACATCTGCTAAACACGTGTATGTGACCAATAAAATTAAATTTGATACAAAATGGCTCCTGCTCCCATTTTGGAGAATCAACATGAGGACAAATATCTCCAGGAAGGCATGCAGCCTGTGGAGATATGCCAAAGGGCACTGTCCGAAGCAGACCGGCCCGTCACAATCTGTCACTCCTGCCTCCTGCAGTATAGATCAACAGTAGTCTCCTTTTCAAGCACACTCCCATCCTCTGCAGAAAATACTAACGTGAGGGGTGTCTGGGCTTCCTCAGTCAGAGACTGTTAGGAAACATAGTTCTAGGATGTATCCCAAATGGCACCCTATTCCCTTCCCTATGTAGTGCACTACTTTTGACCAGATTCCTATGGGCCATGGTCAAAAGTAGTCCACTACATAGGGAATTGGGTTCCATTTGGGATGCATCCCTAGCCTAGGTGAGGGTATCCTATAATGGAGCCGTTTATTGCCGGGGTCCAGTGATAAAAGATGTCTCATGTCTCCATTGCTGGGGACCTTGATTTGCACCCCCTGATTCAATTTGCTCCTGACACCTCTTTGGTGCTAAAGCAGATGGATGACACTGCCTCCAGAGCACAAAGCACCATTTCCCTGTTGCCCTTATGAGATTACCTTTCATTTAGCACATTAATGCTTCAGCCATGGCCAATGGAAACGTCAGCATTATTGTATGCGACTGGAAACAGAAAACACCACAGGCCAGAATTTGTGCCTATTACTCATTTTAAGACATATAGGAGAGAAGAAAACAGTGCAATGTAAATATTTACATAAAAAGTAAACATACATATCTCATGATATAAACATCCCTCTGTTTAAGACAAAAACAAATTGCATAAGCACAATAGCTTGCAATGCGAAACTTACCCAAAACCAACAATAATACCACAATACTGTATGATTATGTTTTTCCAATAACAAATCAGCTTTGACAGTGGCCCAAATCTAAAAGCACATGGTTGCAAAACGTGTTTCTTCATGCTCCCAGTGTTTTTGCCAAGTACATAGAGTAGCCAGCCAAATAGAAAAAGTAGAAGGCCAGGCCCCCTGGGTTAAATTTTTTTTTGCCGAACTAGCTCTAAAAATGCATGAGATTTCGGTTAAAAGCATCCGATTTTGCAAACGGTCACCTTACCTTGATACTTAAAACCTAAATCAATACTGTCATTGTGGTTCTTCAATAATTATGCAAAATACTTGTTGGATGCGCATTTGGTGTTGAGCTGCTTAATTACATTGTGATATTATTCACATCATCATCTGATCCAGGAAGGAATTTTCTGAATGACAGTCAAGTGACAACAGCTGTTGTGATAGCACATGCAATTTTACTGGGGAAAAAAGTGTTCACGAGGAATGTCCAGAATATTTTGGTGTTTCATTCGTTATGCCGGTGAAGACAGTTGTGCCTGGATCCACGTTGGATCTAATATCCCTAGAGAATTGATGTTGATCTGTTGATTTACAGCAGGGTCTCGTTAGATTAAACAAAAAGTGTCACAGTAATGGGTTAATGTTTTCATATTTTTTTGTGCCTCGGATTGGACACTTCGTATAATGTGCGCAATTGTGTAGGATAACCTATTGCGCAACACCCAGCGCTATTCCTATTGAAGGGATACTTTGGGATTTTTATCACCTGCAATTTTAAACAATACAAGGGGCTGGAAAGTAGCCTACTTGAATTTGGAGCTCTGGAAGCACTAAAATTGGCCTACCTTAAATGAGACATTTCCTGAATTTGGTGCTAGAAAAGTGTTAAATTATTGTTGCCAATTTATAAATTCTCTTGTTCCCTGATAACTATCCATGATTTCATTTTTGATCTGTTTTTGTGAGAGATGTGGCCACTTCCATTTGTTTCCCAATGCTTCAATTGAAGGGTGTTGCGCGACTCTGTTGCGGTAAAACACATGCAGTTATTATGAGGACGACAACATCTAATTCTTGCATCAACTTGGCTTTCCATACAAATCCTTCCATTACAAAAGGAACCTGGATTTTGGTCGCCGACAGAGATGGTCGCCTCGCCTCAGGTCCTTAAACTCTGCAGTAATTTGTTTATGTATTATTTCTTACATTGTTAGCCCAGAAAATCTTAAGTGTTTTACATACATACACCATCTACCGCTTCCGAGCATATTACTCGCCGATGTCCAATCTCTAGACAACAAGGTGGATGAAATTAAGGCACGAGTTGCCTTCCAGAGGGACATCAGAGAATGTAACATTCAGTGTTTCACGGAAACATGGCTCACTCGGTATATGTTGTCAGAGTCTGTACAGCCACCTGGTTTCTTCACGCATCGCTCCGACAGAAACAAACATCTCTCTGGTAAGAAGAAGGGCGGGGGTGTATGTATGCCTTATGATTAACGACTCATGGTGTAATCATAACAAAATACATGAACTCAAGTCCTTTTGTTCACCTGACTTAGAATCCCTTACAATCAAATGCCGACCGCATTATCTACCAAGAGAATTCTCTTCGATTAGTCACAGCCGTGTATATCCCCCCCAAGCAGATACCTCGACGGCCCTGAAAGAACTTCATTGGACTGGAAACCATATATCCTAAGGCTGCATTTATTGTAGCCCCGGATTTTAACAAAGCTATCAGCATATAGAATGCACGACATGAGCAGGTAGCATTCTGGACCATTGCTACTCTAACTTTCGCGATGCATACAAAGCCCTCCCTTCAGCAAATCTGACCAAGACACCATTTTGTTTCTCCCATCCTACGCTGGTCTGACCAATTAGATCCCACACTTCAAGATTGCTTCGATCACGTGGACTGGGATATGTTACGGGTAGCCTCAGACAATAACATTGACATATACGCTGACTCGGTGAGCAAGTTTATTAGCAAGTGCATCGGAGATGTTGTACCCACTGACTATTAAAACCTTCCCTAACCAGAAACCGTGGATTGATGGCAGCATTTGCGTTAAACTGAAAGCGCAAACCACCGCTTTAAATCATGGCTCGGCGACTGGAAACATGACCGAATACAAACAGTGTAGTTATTCCCTCCGCAAGGGGCAATCAAACAAGCTAAGCGCCAGTAGAGAAAATAGAGTCCTGCACTTTTGGGAAGTGTGCACAGTCTTCTTGAAGAACTTCCTTGAACACTTCCAGTTTCCTCTGGAAGCGGACAGACGTCATCAAATCACAAACTGAATTGTTCTTGCCCTGTAGTTTCACATTGAGCTCATTAAGGTGTGATGTCTACCAAAAAAAGCAACAATATCCATTTTACTCTCGTCTTGCCATCTGACTCTCGAGCTGTACTAGGAAAGCTGTTATTTCCATTCAAATGGACTAAAACTGTTCCAACACACTGCCTTTTCTGAGCCATCTTACGTTGTTGTGCAGAAGTATGTCATTTCCCTCAACTTATTTCAGGAATTCTCTCAGCAGGCAATGTTGATGAGATGAGGATGCCCTGAGCAAGGTGATGAGTTTCATCATTGTATACATCACTTCAGCATACCCTTCTGACAGCTTGGCGCACAGCACAGACTGATGAATGATGCAGTGGTAAGCTGTGAGATCAGGGTTGTCCTCTTTCAACTGTGCCACAGCTCCTCTCTCCCTATCATGGCAGGGACACCGTCTGAGGTGATAGAGACCAGTTGTTTTAGATGCATTCCCCTCTTTCTCAGCATCTCCTTTATGGCCATGTACAGTTGAAGTCGGAAGTTTACATACACCTTAGCCAAATACATAACTCAATTTCAGTTTTCACAATTCCTGACATTTAATCCTAGTACAAATTCCTTGTCTTTAGGTCAGTTATAATCACCACTTTATTTTAAGAATGTGAAATGTCAGAATAACAGTAGAGAGAAAAATGTATTTCAGCTTTTATTTATTTCGTCACATTCCCAGTGGGATACAAGTTTACACTCAATTAGTATTTGGTAGCATTGCCTTTAAATTGTTGAACTTGGGATTGAGGTCAGGGCGTTGTGATGGCCACTCCAATACGTTGACTTTGTCATCCTTAAGCCATTTTGCTACAACTTTGGAAGTATGCTTGGGGTCATTGTCCATTTGGAAGACCCATTTGCGACCAAGCTTTAACCTCTCTAGGGTAGGGGGCAGTATTTGCACGGCCGGATAAAAAACGTACCCGATTTAATCTGGTTATTACTACTGCCCAGAAACTAGAATATGCATATAATTATTGGCTTTGGATAGAAAACACCCTAAAGTTTCTAAAACTGTTTGAATGGTGTCTGTGAGAATAACAGAACTCATATGGCAGTCAAAAACCTGAGAAGATTCCTTACAGGAAGTGGCCTGTCTGACCATTTCTTGGGCTTCTACACTCTCTTTATTGAAAACTGAGGATCTCTGCTGTAACGTGACACTTCCTACAGCTCCCATAGGCTCTCAGAAGGCGGCAAACCGGTGAATGATGTAGGCCCTGCAGGCCCTTTGCAGGCCCTGGCTGAAAAACACTAGCGCAATTGGATAATGGTCGATCAGAGAACAATGAGACTGAGGCGCGTGCACGAGGCGACACCATGTTTTTATTTTTTCATCTGAACTAAAACAGGGTTTCCCGGTCGAAATATTTTCGCTTTTTTACGAGAAAAATCGCATAAAAATTGATTTTAAACAGCGGTTGACATGCTTCGAAGTACGGTAATGGAATATTTCGAATTTTTTTGTCACGAAACGCGTCGGGCGCATCACCCTTCGTCACCCTTCGGATAGTGTCTTGAATGCACGAACAAAACAGAGGATATTTGAACATAACTATGGATTATTTTGAACCAAACCAACATTTGTTATTGAAGTAGAAGTACTGGGAGTGCATTCTGACGAAGAACAGCAAAGGTAATCAAATTTTTCTAATAGTAAATCGGAGTTTGGTGAGGGCCAAACTTGGTGGGTGTCTAAATAGCTAGCCCGTGATGGCTGGGCTATCTACTCAGAATATTGCAAAATGTGCTTTTGCCGAAAAGCTATTTTAAAATCGGACATAGCGATTGCATAAAGGAGGTCTGTATCTATAATTCTTAAAATAATTATGTTTTTTGTGAACGTTTATCGTGAGTAATTTAGTAAATTCCCCGGAAGTTTGCTTTGGGTATGCTAGTTCTGAACGTCACATGCTAATGTAAAAAGCTGTTTTTTGATTTAAATATGAACTTGATTGAACAAAACATGCATGTATTGAATAACATAATGTCCTAGGATTGTCATCTGATGAAGATCATCAAAGGTTAGTGCTGCATTTAGCTGTGGTTTGGGTTTATGTGACATTATATGCTAGCTTGAAAAATGGGTGTCATTTCTGGCTGGGTACTCTGCTGACATAATCTAATGTTTTGCTTTCATTGTAAAGCCTTTTTGAAATCGGACAGTGTGGTTAGATTAACGAGAGTCTTGTCTTTAAAATGGTGTAAAATAGTTCTATGTTTGAGAAATTGAAGTAATAGCATTTCTAAGGTATTTGAATAACGCGCCACGGGATTCCACTGGCTGTTGAGTAGGTGGGACGATTTCGTCCCACATACCCTAGAGAGGTTAACTTCCTGACTGATGTCTTGAGATGTTGCTTCAATATATCCACATCATTTTCCTGCCTCATGATGCCATCTATTTTGTGAAGTGCACCAGTCCCTGCAGCATAGCACCCCCACAAAATGATGCTGCCACCCCCGTGCTTCACGGTTGGGATGGTGTTCTTCGGCTTGCAAGCCTCCCCCTTTTTCCTCCAAACATAACGATGGTCATTATGGCCAAACAGTTCTATTTTTGTTTCATCAGACCAGAGGACAATTCTCCAAAAATTACAATCTTTGTCCCCATGTGCAATTGCAAACCGTAGTCTGGCTTTTTTAATGGAGGTTTTGGAGCAGTGGTTTCATCCTTGCTGAGCGGCCTTTCAGGTTATGTCGATATAGGACTCGTTTTACTGTGGATATAGATACTTTTGCACCTGTTTCCTCCAGCATCTTCACAAGGTCCTTTGCTGTTGTTCTGGGATTGATTTGCACTTTTTGCAACAAAGTACGTTCTCTAGGAGACAGAACGAGTCTCCTTCCTGAGCGATATGACGGCTGCGTGGTCTTATGGTGTTTATACTTGCATACTATTGTTTGTACAGATGAACGTGGTTCCTTCAGGCGTTTGGAAATTGCTCCCAAGGATGAACCCGACTTGATCTACAATTTTTTTTCTGAGGTCTTGGCTGATTTCTTATGATTTTCCCATGATGTCAAGAGGCACTGCGTTTGAAGGTAGGTAGCTAATTGACTCAAATTATGTCAATTAGCCTATCAGAAGCTTCTAAAGCCATGACATCATTCCCACTGGAATTGTGATAGATTATTTCACTTATAATTCACTGTAAACAATTGTTGGAAAAATGACTTGTGTCATGCACAAAGTAGATGTCCTAACCGACTTGCCAAAACTATAGTTTCTTAACAAGAAATGTGTGGAGTGGTTGAAAAACGAGTTTTAATTACTCCAACCTAAGTGTATGTAAACTTCTGACTTCAACTGTATGTCCTTTCCTCTTGTATGTGTCTCGAGTGGTGTTACACATAACAGGTCTTCACAGAAGACATAAACCAGAAGCTGGTCATTATCACTCACATCAGTAGATTCATTAACAGCTAATGCTATGTATGCATGGTGCACTCCGATTAGATTCATCAAGCTGTTTTAATACATCCTGTTAGTATTTCACCCTTTCTTGCCGTTGTTGTACGTGACATTGGGATTTGCTTGATCTTTTCACACAGCTCGTCTTTTTGTTTACAGTCAAGTAAAGTTTCAGCAACAGCATTCACGCACTCCATCACCACTCCCCCGTCAGTAAATGGCATTTGGTGTTGACCCAAAATCCAAGCTATTTTTTGTGAACATTCGTTTGCACGTTGTTGGGCAGTGAATGCAAGGGAGAGGACTGGTGGATCGATCATACTGGGCTTTGAGTTAGTTCATTTTGCGTGCCCTCACCTGACTAATGTGGATATGTTTGCTCAAAAGATCTGTGCTTTGTCTCGTAGTGGCGCTTCACATTGGCACTTTTTATTAGAGCCACGGTCTTTGAACATATCAGGCAGAGTGGTTTGACACTCGCTCTGGGAAGAATATAGGCATATTTCTCTGTCCACTCCTCTTTGAAAGCTTGATTTTCTGTATCGACTTTCCTGACTTTTGCGCACGACATTCTATCATTTCTACTCTCGCTTCCGCTTTTGCTTCTCTCGCGGTCTCTCAATCTGACAACATCAGTCTCCTAACACGCATTGTAAACATTCGTTTTGATTGACTGAGTTTCATGAAGTGATTTAAATAACACGTGATTGGACAACACACAGCAGTACGGGGTGCTGTCTGGGACCTTCCCAGCTGCGCTGAGCCAGCGCTGTATGTGTACATTGAAAAAAGTGTTGCTTCATCAGTATTTAATTTAACAATTATTTATGAGAAATGTTTTGAGGTCCAGATAGAACCTTCACTCAGTCCGGACCGAGGTCCGCCAATTGTTCACCTCTGCCCTAGACCCACTCCAATTTGCATACCACCCGATTAGGTCCACAGATGATGCAATCGCCATCACACTGCCCTATCCCATCTAGACAAGAGGAATACCTATGTAAGAATGCTGTTCATTGACTACAGCTCACCATCTATCACCACAGAACCCTCCAAACTCGTCATTAAGCTCGAGACCCTGGGTCTCGACTCCGCCCTGTGCCACTGGGTCCTGGATTCTGATGGGCTGCCCCCAGGTGGGGAAGATAGGAAACATCTCCACCCCACTGATCCTCAACACTGGGGCCCCACAAGGGTGCGTTCTCAGCCCTCTCCTGTACTCCCTGTTCACCCATGACTGTGTGGCCATGCACGACTCCAACTCAATCATCAAGTTTGCAGACACCACTACAGTAGTAAGCTTGTCACCTATCGAGAGCATCCTGTAGGGCTGCGTCACCGCCTGGTACGGCAACTGCACTGCCCTCAATCGCAGGGCTCTCCAGAGGGTGGTGCGGTCTGCACAACGTATCACCAGGGGCAAACTACCTGCCCTCCAGAACACCTACAGCACCCAATGCCACAGGAAGGCCAAAAAGATCATCAAGGACAACAACCACCCGAGCCACTGCCTGTTCACCCCGCTATCATCCCTTAGGCGAGGTCAGTACAGGTGCATCAAAGCTGGGACCGAGAGACTGAAAAACAGCTTTTATCTCAAGGCCATCAGACTATTAAGGCTGCTGCCAACATACACTCAAATCTCTGGCCACTCTAATAAATGGACTTAATAAAAGGTATCACTAGTCACTTTAAATAAACGCCACTTTAATCATGTTTACATATCCTACATTACTCATCTTATATGTATATATTGTATTCTATACCATCTACTGCATCTTGCCTATGCCGCACGGCCATCGCTCATCCATATATTTATATGTACATATTCTTATTCATCCCTTTACATTTGTGTGTATAAGGCACTTGTTGTGAATTTGTTAGATTACTTGTTAGATATTACTGCACTGTCGGAACTAAAAGCACAAGCATTGACATCTGCATGTGACCAATACAATTTGATATGATTTGATTCTAAAAACAGCGATGAAATTAATGCTACCGCTTTTCATGGATTTATTGTGTGCTTGCGTCAGCCACATAGGCCACAGAAAAATTGCCATGCAGACATGTCATTTATTTAGTTAAGCAAGTCCACATTATCACATATTTCAGAATGTAATCATATTTTGAATATCAATGCATTGGCAAGGCCTAAAAAATGCATTATTCTTTAAGTGATAGTGGCCCCCCTAAAAATGTATGCTTTTTTGGTGGGGTTTTATTTTAGGCTCTATATGTACAATTACATAAATTAGGCAATTGTATAACATTGACGTCCTTGAAAATTACATTTAAGTGCTTGATAAAGTCTCTGAAAGTCCTTGAATGACTTGCCAATGTCTGTATGAACCCTGCTTAAAGGATGTATAGTCCTAGACCTATGTTTGTGTATAGGTAGAGTTATGGGCCAATTTGCATATATTCCTCCAAGTACACATGTGGAACTGCATACATTTTTATTTTTGTTTCAAGCCATTTTGAAATGTTGATCCCAATGTCACACATTGACCCCATTATTTATAGAAAAACCATACGTACTTGTAGAGTCAGTGAGCAGGTAACATTTTTCTGCAGCTTTTCTGGGAAACCACCAAAAGCATGGGTACCCCAGCAACAATTGCATGCTGAACAGAAAAAGGCTGCAATTTACAAATTCTTGGATTTCCACCATGGTTAAATAAAGCACACCATGGTTTTCCCCAAAATCCCGGTTAGAAGATTCCCAGAATCAATAGGAAATAAGTAGGAAATCCTCCAACCAGGATATTGACAGCTCCCAGAATTTGCCCATCCTACCTGTGTTACAGGGTCTGCTACTTAGTATATGAGGTTCATATAAGGAGCACAGCTACGTAATAGTGTTGACACCATGATGTTACCTCACCCACCTTTTCACAGAGTCCAATCATAGAGCACTAGTCTCTGTAAGTAATGGCAAAATGTGATAGTCAAAGGTTGGGCTACTTATCATGGTGTTGAGGATAGGTCAATATGACATTTGAGTCTGATAAACAAATGGTCATTCTGGTCTTCGTCAAATGTGTGGTGAAAGAAAAGTCTCAGGACATACTAAGTTGATTTACTGTTTAACCAGGCTCCTCCCCTTCATCTACCCTGATTGAAATGGATTTAACCAATGACATCAATAAGGGATCATAGCTTTCACCTGGATTCACCAGGTCAGTCTGTCATGGAAATATCAGGTGTTCCTAATGTTTTGTACACTCAGTGTATTTTAAAGTTTACTTATGTAAATCAGACCTACCTTTTCTTAATATAACAAACTGCTTAAGCTTATATTCAGCTTGAATTCTACATAACAACTCCCACTAACAAAAATATTTGAAGGCAGCTGAAGCAAGAACATTTTTTTCAGGTAATGTACCTTTTTTCTAGTTTAGTCATATTTATCTTACCTTTAGAAGTGCTTACTTCGCAGTCTGACTAGCATCTATAGAGTTGCAATGTCCCCATAAATTGAATGCCCAAATTAACTTGAAGCATCTACAAAACAAGTTTTGCTACCACATAATCCAAAAGGCAGGCTACTGCTAATCTTTTACTGTTCATGATTGAGAAATTATTATTTTGATTCAGATGATTCGATTCACAACGATTGAGCCAAATCTCAAATACCACAAAGACAAAGGGAATCCTTTCATGTAATTATTTTATTAATGTGAAGCAGGGAATCTGTTAAAAGTAAATAAACTTTGTTAGGCCTCACCTATATTTGCATTACGCTGGTTTCAAAAATACCCAGCTTTGTAGAGTATAAATAATCTCATGTGCCAAAGCATATGGAAACATTGTTGTTTCCAGAGAATAACACACACATGCCTAGCTCATTAGTGTGTTAACAAATTCTCTTCCCCAATTGCCATTACTGATAACATTGGCGGAACACAAGTGGTGCCACCTGAGTGGTAGCATAAATGGGAGGAAATCCATGTCCTAAAATGACTCGCATTTTAAAGCCCAAAGGCATGGAACTGTTCACACACCTGTCATGAACAGGCATGTCTTTGTAAGTCTAATTCCGATAGGATGCTCAGAGCTTTCTAAAAGTATTGTAAACCACAGATAGCTGGCCTAAATACAAAAAAAGTCCACATCAGAAATAACTGATAAAAAGATGAAAGCAATCAAGTATAAGGATATATCTTGAAACCACCCTGAATGGCATTCCACTCAACTTTGCTCTGCTGACACTGTCAAAAGGCAGAATGGAAACTAGTGAAAAATAGGTCACGCTGCAGACGATGCAGCCAGCCAGGCAGAGTGGGCGAAACAGTTAAATAGTCGTATGCACTACACAGCAGCAATGCTTTCTACAAAATGGCCAACCACGGGCTCGATTTACACTGAAAAAAATATATCAACGCAACATGTTTCCCATGTTTTATTAGCTGAAATAGAAGATCCCATAAATGTTCCATACGGACAAAAAGCTTATTTATTTCAAATGTTCTGCACAAATCTGTTTATATCTGTGTTAGTGAGCATTTCTCCTTTGCTAAGATAAACCATCCACCTTACAAATGTGGCTGGTTTAACAGAAGTTAAACATCATGGTCATTACACAGGTGCACCTTGTGCTGGGAGAAAATAAAAGGCCACTAAAAAGTGCAGTTTTGCCCCACAACACAATGCAACAGATGTCTCAAGTTGAGGGAGCGTGTAAATGGCATGCTGACTGCAGGAATGTCCACCAGAGCTGTTGCCAGAGAATTAATTCATTCATTTCTCTACCAACGTCGTTTTAGAGAATTTAGAGTATGTCCAACCGGCATGACTGGTTCTGATCCACACCCTTACCTTTTTTAAGGCATCTGTGACCAACCGATGCATATCTGTATTCCCATTCATATGAAATCCATAGATTAGGGTCTAATGAATGTATTTAAATTGACAGATTTCCTTATATGAACTGCAACTCCAAAAAGTATTTGAAATTGTTGCATGTTGCTTTTACATTTTTGTTCAGTATAATAATTTAGTACAATTATTTTTTTTAATTGCTCTTGGGGGGCCAAATAAATAAAATCACCCGTGCTGGGACTTGTTGATTCAACTGACATTACAAAAATGTATACAACGGGTGGGTCTAATCCTGATTGGTTAAAACCGCATTCCAACTGGTGTCTATTCCACAAATGACCACCGGCTAAATCTGACATTAAAATGCCTATTTACCCTGTTCCATCTGACTGCGCAATCCACTGTCATCAGCCCAGCCAGGCACTATAAAAGTTGATCTCCACTTTAAAAAGCATCTAGACATTCTCACATCTCTTTTAGAGTAACATTTAGTTTTCAACAAAGGAGATTTATATAATCCATGCTGTCTGTCTCTCTGACATTTGCAACATTGTTTCAATATTCAAATTCTATCTACAGCTGTCCCATAGTTACTGTCAGGATGAGACAGACAAGCAGGCAGGCAGCTTTCTCAACCAGTTGAAATCATGAATCAGCTGGCATATTTTTTATGGATGTATACAAAGAAATGTATAAAAAAAGAGAACATTTCTAAAAACCTGTTCTCTGTCATTTTGGGGTATTGTGTGTAAATTGATGAGGAAAAACGTTTAATTCATTTTAGAATAAGGCTGTAATGTAACAAAATACGGAAAAAGTCAAAGGGTCTGAATACTTTCGGAAGGTACTGTATGTCAATGATTATTCAAATATGTTGGTTGACTTAGTCTCGGGCCTAACACCTGTGCCAATATATCCTTCAAATACAGGCTTCTCTGGCATTATCACTTAAACATTCCATTGCATGATCCACATCAGTTAACATAATTGTAATGAACATTGTACATTATCATGGAAATTATTGCATCACAATGCCAGGAAGCCATTGTGAGTGCACCCATAAGAGTTTAACAGTCAAATTGCCAGGGTTAGAGGTTCCAAGCCCGTTCTATTCATTCTATTTCTGTATGCTGCATTATGGGAGGAGTTTCCTAGGCAACCGAAGACTGGTTTGCTTGTTCCAGCAAGGAGCAACAAAGTTTCATCATGTTGTTAAGTCCATGTTGCGGCCACAATGGACTCAACCGCACAAATGCCTGGCCGTCACATCTTCAGTGAGCTGTTCGTTTCACACACAAAAATGAGGTTATGACGGTTATTTTATTTTCATGACGGTCTTCAACCATAACCGTCGGTTACAAAGGTTATACTGTAATTGTGCAAGCCCTATTTGACACATAGGCCTACTGTATGTGAAGCACAGTTGAACTTCTACAACCATCTGAATGAAGCCTAAAAATACCCATCTGTTTTCTGTCAGTTACATAATGCAGGGAATCTTAACTTGTTGTGGCCAGGGATGCCTTTTGTGATAGCAAATTCATCAGGTACCACCACATAATCAGAACACAACTTGAGTGAGAAAAAAAATAAAAATATTTGCATAGAAAAAGTTATACTATGACTTTGGCAGTGCATGGCCGGACGAATCAAGTCTCAGGTCCTGGGAAGGAACATTTTAAAAGGCACCGGAGAGAACATTTAACAGTTTAAGCCAATTTCCTTTAATACTAAACATTTTGTCATGTGGCAGAGAGAAAACTTTGCAGTTTTAAAGCTTACATCACAGTGCATTTATGAATTTAAAAAATTAAAAGGGAAATACAAGAAACATCGAGTTGAAACATTTATAATTGATTACTGTGGATACCAATATCCCTGTGAGCCTCCCAGACCCATATTGCCCAGAGTTAACAACATAAATCGTAGATTAATAACATTACATTTTATTGTTTTACACACTAAACTTATTCCACGGATCCCTTGGCCAAAATGTCTTTAACCTGTTAGTAATATTCATTACCCATGGGTCTGCGGATAACCCCCTGACATAATGACAACACAGGGCAAGTCAATAAAAACTTTACACAAATGGTTGATTTTAGCTTTGTTGAGCGGGCAGCCAACTTTAGCCCATAAAGACAGCGACCAGCCAGGCAATTTAATCTGCGTCCTGATTTCAATGTACAGTAACAGGCCGTTGTGACGTCTACTTTCGTTCGTCACTGCCAATCATTAACCCAGACAAAACATAAAATGCTCCCCCCTCTCACTTAACCATCCACACATACACTTCACTGTGATTGTGTTGCCAGGGCATTTCCACCATTACTACTGAGGGGAAAAAAAGGACAGTGGAGAAAGGGATGTTGCATGCATTTTCACAACAGGGAGAAAGGTCTGGAGAGCAAAGAGGGCGAGAGCGATAAATGGCTCTCGAGAGCTAAATATTGAGGGGGGGCCGAGAGCAAGAGGGGGAGCGAGCAAGAGCAAGAGGGGGAGAGAGCGAGGGGAAGGGGGACCAACATAAGTCAGTACAGCAGGGCAGAAAGAAATGGAGATACCGAGGTTGCAATCTATAATTTAAATTTCCTTTGAGACAGGCAATGGAGCATGAATTTGAGCAACGATCTTTGGCCTTGCCCAAGGGAAGAGGAACATCTCACGGATGTTAGCTTTCAATCAGGTGAACTCAGTGAAAACCGTACAATGCAGACAGGGCCAAAGATCTTGATAAGAAGGTTACCAACAGTGATTAACTGCAAACAGCTGTGCCAGTATCTGGGAGTGTGTCCTAAATGATGTTGCTTAAAGTGGAACTGACAGAGTTTTACCAACATGAAATAATATTCAAATCTGTTCATATACACCCCCAGGAAGAATTACATTTATTTAATTTTCTTTTTACTTTTGCTGACAAGCCGGCAGGCACTGAGATATTGTAATTTTCAAATTTTTAAAAATTAATTGAATGTTTGGGAATGCAATGTAGTGTGCGAAAACAGCTGTGCGTTCGGACAATTAAATCAACACTGCAGTAAATAAAACCATCTGTCTCGTCCAGAACCGGTGTCTACGCAGAACGGTGTGCCATAGCTGGGGTTGCAAAGGGTCGGAAACTTTCCGGGAAATTTCCCATGGGAAGTTAAGCCCGGGAATTTGGGGAATTTTGCTTAAATTCATTAAAAAAAAGTTAGCTTATAACAAGTGAACCTTTTTTGTGGGATACACATAATGCAATTCTAGTTCTTGTGGCATATTTTGGTTAAACTATCCTCAATTCAACAGAATTGCAACCCTCTGCATGCACAGTGCATTCTTACATCACATGTGCAGTGCACTGTTCCATCACATGTACAGCTGATTCTCAAGATCTTGCACACTAATGAGATGCTATTTGCTATTGAGCCCACACTACTACACTGTCTGAGCCAAGGACTACATGCTTTCTGGTAAGCTTTGATTAGAATAATGGGTGGGGTGAATATAGTTTATATGACATTCATGATTTTTTGTTAACTAGTAAATAGTAGCCTACAGCAAAGTGTGTTAAAATCTTTTCTAACTTGTTAATAATTTCTGCTAGTTAGTTTTTGCTTCATGCGGGTTTTAGCTTGCTTGAGCCTGCTAACTGAAGAATGTTAATTCACCTGTTTCCATACATGTTTCGTTTTAAGACATTTCTTTTACAAAGGAGTTGTTAATCTAACTGCTTAACTATTTATCTGTACATGGAATTGTATTTGTTTTTTTTTAATAATCTTTACAGGAAAATGCCACAGGCACTATCTGATGTGTGGAGACATTTCACTGCAGCTAATGTAGAAGGAAAAGCTGTGTACATTTGCAAATACTGTGCCAAATCATATGTGAAGAATGCAACAAAGATGCACAATCATCTGGCCAAGAGCATAAAGTTCCCTCTGCGCTCACAACAAGCAACCTCTGACAAAAGTCCCTCTGACAAAAGTCCCTCTAGTTCTATTCGAGGTGAAAATTATGAATCAGACACCTTATCAATAGCAACAGCTCATGGCCCTCCTGGAATCAGAAGTTTTTTGGACTCAATGAAGGAACGTAGTCAGAAACGCTGATTAATTTCTTGCTCGAGCTGTGCATGCAACTGGTTCACCTCTGATGCTCACAGGCAATGTGTATTGGAAGAGAATTCTGAATGTTCTTCGCCCAGCATACACCCCTCCAACCAGACATGCTTTAACTACTCATTTGCTGGATGCAGAGTTCAACAGAGTTCAAGTGAAGGTCAAGCAAATCATAGAGAAAGGAGACTATTGCAATCATCGTTGATGAGTGGTCGAATGTTTGTGGGCAAGGAATAATTAACTATATAATCTCCACCCCTCAACCAGTATTCTACAACAGCACACATTGGAGATGAGCTGAAGGCAGTCAATGACCTTGGACCACAGAAGGTATTTGCACTGGTGACAGACAATGCTGCGAACATGAAGGCTGCTTGGTCTAAAGTGGAGGAGTCCTACCCTCACATCACATCCATTGGCTGTGCTGCTCATGCATTGAATCTGCTCCTCAAGGACATCATGGCACTGAAAACAATGGATACACTCTACAAGAGAGCCAAGGAAATGGTTAGGTATGTCATCAAGTTACAGCAGAAATCTACCTCACCAAGCAAAGTGAGAAGAATAAGAGCACCACATTGAAGCAGCTCAGCAACACCCATTGGGGTGGTGTTGTCATGATGTTTGACAGTCTCCTGGAGGGGAAAGAGTCTCTCCAAGAACTGGCCATATCACAGTCTGCCGATATGGACAGCCCCATCAAGAGGATCCTCCTGGATGATGTATTTTGGGAGAGTGGTAAGCAGCCTGAAACTCCTGAAACCTATAGCAGTAGCCATTGCACAGATTGAGGGAGACAATGCCATTCTGTCTGATGTTCAGACTCCGCTTGCAGATGTGAGAGAATAAATCCATACTGCCCTGCCCACTTCACTGTTGCTCCAAGCAGAGGAAACTGCAGTTCTGAAATACATCAAAAAGCGTGAAGACTTCTGCCTGAAGCCCATACACACCGCAGCGTACATGTTGGACCCCAAGTATGCTGGCAAGAGCATCCTGTCTGGTGCAGAAATCAACAGGGCCTATGGTGTCATCACTACCGAGTCTCACCACCTCGGCCTGGATGAGGGCAAGGTTATTGGCAGTCTTGTGAAGTACACTTCCAAGCAAGGAATTTGGGACGGAGATGCAACATCACAGTCATGCCAACATACCACCAGGTGGACGGGATTTGTAGATCTGAGGCTCTTTCCCCTGTTGCCTCCATCATCCTCCAAATCCCACCAACATCAGCCGCCTGGTCCTTGTTTGGGAACACACACACACACACACACACACACACACACACACACACACACACACCAAAGCACGCAACAGGCTGACCAATACAAGGGTTGAAAAATTGGTGGCCATCCGGGCAAATCTGAGGCTTTTTGAGCCTGACAACAAGCCATCCTCAATCAGGTTGGAAAGTGACAGTGAAGATGAGGCCTCAGTCTAATGTTCAAGAGGTGGACATTGAGGAGGTCCAGGTAGAAGACATGGAAGCCTGAGAGGAAGACAACCATAGCTTTAGTTTCTAGACTATCATTTCACAGATGTATGTTGAAAACATTTTTGGTAGATGCAATGATCATTGGGGATCATTCAATATTCCCTTTCTTTTGTTGTTCAGGGAATCATCCCATGTGAAGAGTCAACTCATTTAATTAAAGTTCAATTCGTTACTAAATAGTTTTATTTATTTCTATTGGAAGGATTTAATAATTTGCAATTATGTCTACTTATGATAAGGTAAAAGGTTTATGTTCGTCTCCATATGATATGGTAAATATAAATATAACTGGCTATTTCTAATCTATGCATAGTCACTTCACCACTACCTACATGAACAAATTACCTCAACTAACCTGTACCCCCGCACACTGACTCAGTACCGGTACACCTTGTATATAGCCTCGTTATAGTCATTTTATTGTGTTACTTTAGTTTATTTGGTAAATATTTTCTTAACTCTTCTTGAGCTGCACTGTTGGTTAACCTCTACGGGCTAGGGGGCAGCATTGAGAATTTTGGAAAAAATATGTGCCCATTTTTAACTGCCTCCTACACCAACTCAGAAGCTAGAATATGCATATTATTGTTCAGGTTTGGATAGAAAACACCCTAAAGTTTCTAAAACTGTTTGAATGGTGTCTGTGAGTATAACAGAACTCCTATGGCAGGCAAAAACCTGAGAAGGTTTCATGCAGGAAGTACCCTGTCTGACAAGGTGTTGTTGTTCTTGCTTCTGTTTATTGAAGAGTCAGGATCTTAGCTGTAACGTGACAATTCCTAGGGCTCCAATAGGCTCTCAGAACCCGGGAAAAACCTGAACGATGACGAGGCAGCCTCAGGCTGAAACACAGAATCCCCTTTTCCAAGTGTCGCATCAGAGGACAATAGAATTAGGCGCGTGCGCGATTCGACCCCGTGGAGTATTTACCTTTCGGCTGTTTAGCTAATTGCAGATTCCCGGTCGGAATATTATCGCTTTTCTACGAGATAAATTGCATAAAAATTGATTTTAAACAGCGGTTGACATGCTTCGAAGTACGGTAATGGAATATTTAGAATTTTTTTGTCACGTTCTGCGCCATGCGCACGACCGTGATTTAGCATTCTGATAGTGTCTAGAACGCACGAACAAAACGCCGCTGTTTGGATATAACGATGGATTATTTGGGACCAAACCTACATTTGTTATTGAAGTAGAAGTCCTGGGAGTGCATTCTGACGAAGAACAGGAAAGGTAAGACCATTTTTCTTATAGGAAATGTGATTTTGGTGAAGGCTAAACTTGCCGGGTGTCTAAATAGCTAGCCTGTGATGGCTGGGCTATGTACTTAGAATATTGCAAAATGTGCTTCATCCGAAAAGCTATTTTATCATATCGACATATCGAGTGCATAGAGGAGTAATGTATCTATAATTCTTAAAATAATTGTTATGCTTTTTGTGAACGTTTATCGTGAGTAATTTAGCAAATTGTTAGTAAATTCCCCGGAAGTATGCTTTTTCTGAACGTCACATGCTAATGTAAAAAGCTGGTTTTTGATATAAATATGAACTTGATTGAACAGACATGCATGTGTTGTATAACATAATGTCCTAGGTGTGTCATCTGATGAAGATCATAAAAGGTTAGTGCTGCATTTAGCTGTGGTTTGGGTTTTTGTGACATTATATGCTAGCTTGAAAAATGGGTGTCTGATTATTTCTGGCTGGGCACTCTCCTGACATAATCTAATGCTTTGCTTTCGTTGTAAAGCCTTTTTGAAATCGGACAGTGTGGTTAGATTAACGAGAGTCTTGTCTTTAAATAGCTGTAAAATAGTCATATGTTTGAGAAATTGAAGTAATAGTATTTCAAACGTTTTAAAAATCGCGCCACTGGATTCAACTGGCTGTTACGTAGGTGGGACGAATTCGTCCCGCCGGTCCCATAGAGATAACAAAAGCAGCGCAATTGAAGTTGAATTCACCGACGCAAGCGAATCAGGCTGTAATTTCATAAAGTAGATCACGCAACTATTGACTCGCTTGTGTGTCTTTTTCGGCCCGCGGGCCTTTGGTTTGACCATGTACAAAACGAATTAGCCACGTTATGACTGTGCTCATTGCCTTTGCTAGTTTGATTGTATCGACATTCCCAGCCTTAGTTACAGTCATCTGTTTTTGTTCAAAATAGTGAGTCATTGAAACTGAAACAGTGCATCCCGATTGGGTGGAGGCAGCAGACAATGTACCAGGCCAGCTGTGACTTACAATGTGATGGGAATATTTTTTGGGACAACCAAGAAATGTATTGGAGAATTATATTAAATCATGCATTGAACTGCATCCCTCTTATCTGCCAACGATGCATGGCATTTTGAGTAAAACTTCTTATAAAGTTGGTTTTGTAGCATAAACTATGAATTTGATATTTGACTGATATTATGATTGTCGGTTTCAAATCTGCAAAGTAATTAAAAAGGCTGTCAGTACCACTTTATACCTCCATAACAGGAAATTACATTTTACATTTACATTTTTTTTTGTACATTTTAGTCATTTAGCAGACGCTCTTATTCAGAGCGACTCACAGTAGTGAATGCATTTCATTTCATACATTTTTTTGGGGGGAAAAATGCAAATCCTGGAAAAACCATAGTGTGTGCATTACCTGTGCGTGCAAGTGAGCCGTTGCCAGAGGGGAGAGACATTTGCGCAGCAGGTAAAATGATGCACAACAGACTAACTACACTGAACAAAAATAAATGCAACAATTTAAACGATTTTACTGAGTTACAGATCATATAAGGAAACCAGTCAATATAAATAAATTAGGTCCTAATCTATGGATTTCACATGACTGGGAATATAGATCTGTTGGTCACCGATACCTTAATAAAAACGTAGGGGCATGGATTAGAAAACCAGTCAGTATCTGGAGAGCCGACCATTTGCCTCGTGCAGAACGACATCTCTTTCACAGAGTTGATCAGGCTGTGGCCTGTGGAATGTTGTCCCACTCCTCTTCAATGGCTGTGCGAAGTTACTATACGTATGTTGGCGGGAACTGAAACACTGCCGTACACGTAAATCCATAGCATCCAAAATATACTTTATGGTTGACATGTCTGGTGAGTATGCAGGCAATGGAATAACTGCTACAATTTTCAGCTTCCAGGAATTGTGTACAGATCCTCTCGACATGGGACCGTGCATTATCATGCTGAAACATGAGATGATGGCGGCGGATGAATGGCACGACAACGGGCCTCAGGATCTCAACGGTATCTCTGTGCATTTAAATTGCTATCAATAAAATGCAATTTTGTCAGTTGTCCATAGCTTATTCTTGCCCATACCCTAACCCCCCACTGCCACCATGGGGCACTCTGTTCACAATGTTGGCATCAGCAAACCGCTCGCCCACACCACGCCATACACGCTGACTGCAGGAATGTCCATCAGAGCTGTTGCCAGAGAAGTTCATGTTGCCAGAGAATTTGGAAGTACGTCCAACCGGCTTCACAACCGCAGACTGGCATGGCTGATTAATTACGGCCGGATTCAAGTTCATAACAATAATAATCTGCATTTTTGGACGCCGATGCAGTAATCATCGGATGCGGTAATCTGCATTTTTGGACGCCGAATATAGCCGATTACATTGCATTCCACGAGGAAACTGCGTGGCAGGCTGACCACCTGTTACGCGAGTGCAGCAAGGAGCCAAGGTAAGTTGCTAGCTGGCATTAAACTTATCTTATAAAAAAACAATCAATCTCCACATAATCACTAGTTAACTACACATGGTTGATGATATTACTAGGTTAACTAGCTTGTCCTGCGTTGCATATAATCAATGCAGTGCCTGTTCATTTATCATCGAATCACAGCCTACTTTGCCAAACGGGTGATGATTTAACAAAAGCAGTATCGTTGCATGAATGTACTTAACCATAAACATCAATGCCTTTCTTAAAATCAATACACAGAAGTATATATTTTTTAACCTGCATATTTAGTTAAGAAATTCATGTTAGCAGGCAATATTAACTAGGGAAATTGTGTCACTTCTCCTACGTTCATTGCACGCAGAGTCAGGGTATATGCAACAGTTTGGGCCGCCTGGCTCGTCGCGAACCAATTTGCCAGAATTTTACATAATTATGACATAACATTGAAGGTTGTGCAATGGAACAGCAATATTTAGACTTAGGGTTGACACCCGTTTGATAAAATACGGAACGGTTCCGTATTTCACGCCTCTGCGTTTTGATACACGTGTAAATCTCACTAGGAAAAGGTAAAGTTTGTCAACATATTTTCATAAATCCACTCTACAAAAAAAAAAAAAAAAAAAAAAGATCTTTGCTTATATTTAGCCAATATTGATCAGAGTGTCCTATGGATATCTACACAGTTATAAAATTGGCAAGGTGGTGTAAGCCTACACTCAACAGAGACCTTATTTGAAGTGAATCTAAAAATATCCTATGGAATAAATGAATGAAGGAACCGCTTTAATTTCTATATGCAGGAAATCCTATTTTAATAATGGGCATGGTAAGAATTGACTACCAAAGTGTGAGTCACAATTCCCATGACACCTTCCAGCAAAATCTGAAGTTGTTTTCAACAGGTAACTTAAAACAAATGTTATTATTCAAACAGTTGAGAGTATATATACTGCTCAAAAAAATAAAGGGAACACTTAAACAACACATCCTAGATTTGAATGAAAGAAAAAATCTTATTAAATACTTTTTTCCTTACATAGTTGAATGTGCTGACAACAAAATCACACAAAAATAAAATCAATGGAAATCCAATTTATCAACCCATGGAGGTCTGGATTTGGATTTACACTCAAAATTAAAGTGGAAAACCACACTACAGGCTGATCCAACTTTGATGTAATGTCCTTAAAACAAGTCAAAATGAGGCTCAGTAGTGTGTGTGGCCTCCACGTGCCTGTATGACCTCCCTACAACGCCTGGGCATGCTCCTGATGAGGTGGCGGATGGTCTCCTGAGGGATCTCCTCCCAGACCTGGACTAAAGCATCCGCCAACTCCTGGACAGTCTGTGGTACAATGTGGCGTTGGTGGACGGAGCGAGACATGATGTCCCAGATGTGCTCAATTGGATTCAGGTCTGGGGAACGGGCGGGCCAGTCCATAGCATCAATGCCTTCCTCTTGCAGGAACTGCTGACACACTCCAGCCACATGAGGTCTAGCATTGTCTTGCATTAGGAGGAACCCAGGGTCAACCGCACCAGCATATGATCTCACAAGGGGTCTGAGGATCTCCTCTCGGTACCTAATGGCAGTCAGGCTACCTCTGGCGAGCACATGGAGGGCTGTGCAGCCCCCCAAAGAAATGCCACCCCACACCATGACTGACCCAACGCCAAACCGGTCATGCTGGAGGATGTTGCAGGCAGCAGAACGTTCTCCACGGCATCTCCAGACTCTGTCACGTCTGTCACGTGCTCAGTGTTAACCTGCTTTCATCTGTGAAGAGCACAGGGCGCCAGTGCGAATTTGCCAATCTTGGTGTCCTCTGGCAAATGCCAAACGTCCTGCACGGTGTTGGGCTGTAAGCACAACCCCCACCTGTGGACGTCAGGCCCTCATACCACCCTCATGGAGTCTGTTTCTGACCGTTTGAGCAGACACATGCACATTTGTGGCCTGCTGGATGTCCTTTTGCAGGGCTCTGGCAGTGCTCCTCCTGCTCCTCCTTGCACAAAGGCGGAGGTAGCGGTCCTGCTGCCGGCTTGTTGCCCTCCTACGGCCTCCTCCACGTCTCCTGATGTATTGGCCTGTCTCCTGGTAGCGCCTCCATGCTCTGGACACTACGCTGACAGACACAGCAAACCTTCTTGCCACAGCTCGCATTGATGTGCCATCCTGGATGAGCTGCACTACCTGAGCCACTTGTGTGGGTTGTAGACTCCGTCTCATGCTACCACTAGAGTGAAAGCACCGCCAGCATTCAAAAGTCACCAAAACATCAGCCAGGAAGCATAGGAACTGAGAAGTGGTCTGTGGTCCCCACCTGCAGAACCACTCCTTTATTGGGAGTGTCTTGCTAATTGCCTATAATTTCCACCTGTCTATTCCATTTGCACAACAGCATGTAAAATGTATTGTCAATCAGTGTTGCTTCCTAAGTGGACAGTTTGATTTCACAGAAGTGTGATTGACTTGGAGTTACATTGTGTTGTTTAAGTGTTCCCTTTATTTTTTGAGCAGTGTATATGTCTGCTAAACAGACTCTTCAGTATCCTTGTCACTTCAGAGCTGTGTGTGTGTGTGTGTGTTTTTTTTTTACAGATGGCAGAGAAAAGCAGAGTACCACTGTGGGACTATTACATTGAATTGGCACCAGGGAAAGCAAGGTGTCTTATTTGTGATAAAGATGTAAGCATGGGGTCAGCAACAGCTAAATCAAAAAATACCACTAACCTGTGGAATCACCTTAGTGATAGACATGTCACAGACATTGCATGCTACAATCTTACAACTTTTTAATAAACAAGCAAAATGGCAGGACAAAGACCCAAGAAGATGGATGTAGCAATTATTGAGATGATTGCCACTGACAACCAGCCATTCACAGTGGTGTCTGACGTTGGTTTTCAGCGGCTGATTACTCTTGCTGAACCCCGGTACAGGATCAAAGATGAAATTAAATTATTCCGCACTGAAATACTAGATAAAACAAATGAAAGAGTTGTGATTAAAGTGAAGAATCTGGTGGCACCAGGGAATGCTCCACACATGGCATTCGCAACTGACTGCTGGTCAGGCACTACAGAGTCCCTAATGAGCCTTACTGGACATTTCTTTGACAATGTTTGGACAAGAAAACAGGTTGTGCTGAATGTCAAGACTATGACTGGATCACACACAGGAAACTACATCAGAGAGATGTTTTTGACCATGTTGGAATACTGGGAAATCCACACAGAACGTGTTGTGCTGGTCCTTAGGGACAGTGGGGCAAACATGATGAAAGGTATGAGACTGGCAGAGCTTCCAGAATTCAGCTGCAGTGCACACAACCTACAGCTTGTAATCAATTATGGCCTATCCAGTCAGAGAGCTGTGCTAGACATTATTGTCATGTTGAAGAGCTGTGCAACTCACTTTGACCACTCTGTACTGGCCAAACAGAGGCTGAGGGCCATTCAGGAAGATCTTGGCCTTCCCAAACACAGCATTATCCAAGCAGTTCAAACTCGCTGGAACTCAACACTACACATGTTGCAAAGGTTGTTTGAACAGAGGTATGCACTGAATGTGTATGCAGAGGAATATGGACACATCAGCAGTTTGTCTGCTGCACAGTGGGACATTGTCTCTAACCTAATTGAGACTCTGGCACCTATGGACGAGGTGACAGTGGAGATGAGCCACTCCAACTCTACAGCAGCATGCATCATCCCCAGTGTGTCGGTAGGAGGGTTCTTCTATTCAAGGCATCAAAACTTTACGGAAGACCATGTTGGACAGTCTGACAAGGAGGTTCTCCAAGGCCGAGGAGACAAAGTGCCTGGTGCTGGCAACTGTCCTGGATCCACGTTACAAGAGCTATGCCTTCACCTCAAGGACAGTACTAGAGAAAGCAAAAGAGTGGCTGAAGGAGGAGTCTGACCTACTAAGGAATCCAAATCCCAGAGCCACAGCAGATGGGACGAGTGAAGAGGAGGACCCAGATCCAGGTGCAAAAAGGCAAAGAGTCCGGGTAGATCAGCCACCCAGTCTGGTGGACAGCCTCTACGCTAGAATCCTTGAAAGCCAAGAGAGCAGGGCTGAAGTCCAGTGCAGTTTTGAAATTGAGTTGGAGCGTTACCTCGCAGAGCCTGTCATTGACAGAAAGAGCGGCTTGCCTTTGGAGTGGTGGAAGCAGAATGAGGACAGACTTTAATCACTCGCTTCACTAGGCAAAGAAGATTCTCTGTCCCCCACCATCTTCGGTCCCAAGCGAGAGAGTGTTCAGTGAGGTGGGAATCATTTATGATGAGCGGAGGACCATGCAGACAAGCTCTGCTTTCTGCACTACAACCTAAAACTTAACTGGGAATATTGAAGACCCATGAAAGCTGGTGGTTCCTTTTAACATATGTTATTTGAGAATAAATTGATGTTATTGATGTATTATTAAGTTAAAAAAGTGTTCATTCAGTATTGTCATTATTACACATACATATACACACACACACACACACACACACACACACACATATATATACACACACACACACATACATATATATATATATATAAGTCTGTCCTCATTATATATATATATATATATGCCGATTAAATCGGTATCGGCTCTTTTGGCCTCCAATAATCGGTTTCGGCGTTGAAAAATCATAAATCGGTAGACCTCTACTTGAGACATTTGTGGCATTGTGTTGTGACAAAACTGCACATTTTAGAGTGGTCTTTTACTGTCCCCAGCACAAGGTGCACCTGTGTAATGATCATGCCGTTTAAATCAGCTAATTGATATGCCACATCGGTCAAGTGGATGTAATATCTTGGCAGAGGAGAAATGCTCACTAACAGTTGTGTAAACAAATTAGTGCACACAATTTGAGTTAAGCTTTTTGTGCATATGGAACATTTTCCGGGATCTTTTATTTCAGCTCATGAAACATGGGACTTTACATTTCTATATTTTTGTTCAGTGTAAATCGAGCCCGTTGTTGGCCATTTGTAAAAAACATTCATGCTGCATACAACTTTAACAGTTTGACCCAGCATGACCTGTTTTTCACTAGTTTCCATTCTGCCTTTTGACAGTCTGAGCAGAGCTACAGTAAGTTAAGCATGCCATTCAGGGTGGTTTCAAGACGTAGCCTTATACTTGATCGCGTTCATCTTTTTGTCAGTTATTTCTCACTAACAGGGATATAAACACATTTCAGAAAAATACACTTTTTCTGCATATGGCACATTTCTTTTATTTCAGCTCATGAAACCAACAAATCAAATTAAATGTATTTAAAGCACTTCTTACATCAGCTGATATCTCAAAGTGCTGTACAGAAACCCAGCCTAAAACCACACACTTTACATGCTGCTTTTATATTTTTGTTCAGCGTAGATAGACAATTCAAAACAGTGTAGTTTGGCTGGTTCTCTCGCTAGTAAACTATTTAGTACGCATTAATGTCATTGTCATGTCCTAAAATAACTTTCCACCGGCACTCGTATATAATCGCAAATGGCCAACACGCAGTGGATACAGGTGCACGGTTGATGAAACCCAATGCTGCATTCTCCGGTTGTAAAACTGTTTCATGCTCTCAAAATTGGCTAGGATTCTCCTCTATTCAATACTGGCCAAGTAATTCTGACAAAGTTAAAAAAATATTCTTAAAATAGACTAATTGACAAGTAACTCCTACACTGTAGAGATGTCCCCTGAACACTGAATTATTTAACCTTACAAAATGATAAACACCTGAGCTACGTTGCCCACCTTAGCCATTTGATCCCTTGTTCATTGAATGAGGGAATCATTTTGTAATATAGAAAGGATTTGGTTGCAATTGTAATGTTGCAGGGTGGCCAACCCTCCTCCCAGAGAGCTACTGGGTGTGCAGGCTTTTGCTCCTGCACAGCTCGAACATACCACATTGTACAAATATTTTTTAATCAGCTGCTGAACAGGAACTTGATAAGCTGACTGGTGTGTTTGAGCAGAGTTGGATAACAAGCCATACACACCCAATAGCTCCCCAGATGGAGGGTTGATGGACCACATGTTTTATACAGCAGCCTTCCATTGCAATACCAGTGATAATAATGAATGTTATTTTGCAAAGTGGTTATCTTGCATCATCCAAATTTCAATTACTTATTAAAAACCTCAAACTAACTAAACATTTTAGAAATTCATAAACATTGAAAGCATTTAATGAGACAACTTAAAGATGTGCAACATGAGAATATTGTCCCATTAACATTGTGTAATTTATTGACGGTCGCTAACTAAACCCCAGAGATGGGCTATTCAATGTCAAACCAACTTAGCCACTGTCGCACACCAGCCGGCTGAAGCGAATTGGCGAAAGTTGTTGGCTAGTACTGGCTAGCCTAGGGGACTTCAAGATAAGACCTGGTTAGGCTATTTCAAGTGAGTGACCAACTGTGTACTGTTAACGCCGAGTGAATGTAGAAAACGCTTGCCACGTGCGTACACACACACACACATATATTAAACCACCCTCCCCAAAGACAACTCTTGTTTGGCTTCGGTCATGGCCGCTGCATTTCTAATGAGCAATATGGATGTGATGCCAGTAGCGCAAAGCAGACCAAACTCTTTGGTCCTTTAAAAACCTGCTGTATGTAAAATATTATAGCTATAGCTTGGAAAATAAACGTGACTGGACGACAACATATTGATGTTTGTTTACAACATTAGGGCTGTTTTAAATGCGCTTTGTGTCCTTGTCACGATACTAACGAGTATCATGATACTGGTATTCTCCTGGGCCCTAATAACCAGACTGAAGAAAACGAGGCCAAATCAGGAAGTTCAGCCCCCCCGTAAGTGAATTTCCATGGCAACCAACAAAGGAGTACACGTGCATTAGTGGTGAGGTGGGGCGTTCGATGCTGCTGCCTCCAAACTGCAGAGATAGCGCGTTGCTTGGTGGGGTTCCAAGCGAGACCTGTTGCAAATCAGCCTGCCCTACTGATCATCCCTCATTTTATTCATCACTGGAATCCACAGGCCAGCAAGAGGAATCAATAAGAACACTTACTCCCTATTGACACATCCCTATCCAAGGCCCAAATAACACCCATTCCATGTACCACTGTGACAGACATCACAGCTTCATTCACTACAGCAAAGCAGTGGTGCCACTTGCATTATTTAGATGTAAATTGTGCAGTCTCTGTTGTGAGAAAAAAATATGGTTTATTTCTAACTCTACAACATACATTGCAATGTATACAATGTATACGCATTTCCTAAGAATAGAGCGGCGGAGAGCCTACTGGGTACACAAAAACATCAGCCATTTCAGCGCAAGGAAAACACAGGAGAGTGGAATGTAATTAGTGGATTAAAAAGCCAATCCACCAGCCGGAGAAATGTGAAGAGAAAATGGTAGACATTAGTGAAAGGACTCCAACCGGGCATCTCAGCAAGAGTTACATTCTTTTAATCTGCAGCATAAGGAGCAAAAAAATCTGGGGAAAAAACAGGCCAGAGTCTTGACATTAGTCATGTTTGAAAGAGGCCCAGCAAAGGGCAGAACAGATTAACTCTACATGTAGCAGAGGGGCTCACTGTGTGTAAGGCGAGAGGGACAAATCTGTGAACATGTAATGCATGGCCTGCAGTTAGTACAATCAATGCCTTTGAATGGGACATCTAGCAGACCATACGCTACTGTGTTGATTTGCCCATGCTTTTCACCATATCGTACCTGCACCAGTCACAAAGGAACAAGAGGTGCTTCAGCCAAGAGGGGGGTGATACTCTTCGTATGACATTTTCCATTTATTTCCCACCCAATGCTTTTTTTCTGAAAACAAAAACTGAATCTAAGATAACGCCTTAAATAAGTTAAAGAATGGTACATATTTATCAGAGACGGAGTCAAACCATAATGGATAGGCCTACATTTTTCATATTCATCTTATCTACCCCAAACTTATGTTGTTGTTTTTTGAGCACTTTGTATCATCTGGTAGGCTGTTTGATTCAGTATCCTCTGTACAAACCTGTGTGGATGAACCAGTGAGAACTGGTCAAACGTTTAGCTTTTTGCCATTCTCAGTGCAGGAGGTACATAAAAACCCTGAAATCCTTAGATCAGAGAAAGCCTGCAGGTCCTGATCATCTTGATCCCTGCTTTTTAAAACTGGCAGCTGATTTCATAGCTGATCCACTTACATATGTTTAATTTAACCCTAGAATGTACTGAAATTCCAAAGATCTGGAAATCAACATTTGTCCTACCATTTTTAAAAAGGGGGTGATGCAACTCTTTAAATAATTATCGGCCAATCTCAAAGCTGTCACTCCTGGCAAAAATACTTGAAACCCTTGTTAGTGAACAGCTAAAATAGTTTTTATATACTAACTCTATTTTAACAATGTACCAATCGGGCTTCAGGAAGAAGCATAGCACAATTTCCACAGCCATGAAGGTTTTAAATGATATCACTTAAGCCCTTGACAAAAAACAGCACTCTCACACTCACGCTATACTGAGGCAGAGATTGTCGAGCGTAGCTTTTTAGGAGCATGCAGTTCCATGGTTTGCTAACTATCTGTCTGATAGAACTCAGTGCACTCAATTTGATGGGCTCATGCCTGTTAAATTGTCTGTCTAATGGTGTGCCCCAGGGCTCTGTATTTGGTCTTCTCTAATTCACTATTTACATAAATAATTTAGACAAAAATGTGCAAAATGCACAACTTCACTTATGCTGATACTGTTATTTATTGTTGTGCCTCGTCTCTCACAAAAGCTTTCCAGAACTTGCAAACTGCTTTTTATACTGTTAAACATACCTTGTGTCGATTGAAGCTTATCAATACTGACAAAACTAAACTAATGGGGTTTTCTAAAGCAAGAAATAGACCTCTGAATCTTTCACCTATTACTACCTGTCAGGGCAATGAGATTAGTCTCAAACTCAAATATCTTGGAATTTTAATTGATGACGGCCTCCCTTTAAAATTGCATAATTAAAAAAATTGTAATTGAAGCTGAAGTTGGGATTTTATTTTCGGAATAAGGCCTGTTTTTCTTTTGAAGTCAAGAGGCTAGTATCCTCTACATGTATGCCTATATTAGACTCTGGGGATATTTTATATATGTATGCTTCCGTTCAATGTTTGAGATCAATTGATAGCCTTTACCATGGAGCATTGAGATCTATTTTAAACTGCAAAACCCTTACGCACCACTGCACTTAATATACCAGGATTGGCTGGCCTTCCCTAGATAATCGTAGGCTCAGTCACTGGTATACTTTTATTTACAAAGCCATTTTGGGTTTACTACCATTTCAGTTGGGCATTTTTATTGTTCAGAAATGTGGTGGATACTCTTCATTCACAGGACTTTATCCTGCTAACTGTTCAAAATTAATTTGGTAAAAGGGCTTTTATGTACTCTGCGCCATCGGCTTGGAACATCTTACAAAATAATTTTAAAGAACTTGTCGACAAGGCATTATTGCATTTTTTATTTAAAAAAATATATTTTTTACGTTCAAACAGCTCTAATGTGAAGTCATGACTTGCGACATATGCCTAGTTTCCTGAATCGGGTCACATATAGCCAAGACATTGTTACTCTTTGTGTATCTATTATCACTTTTATTATTACGTGTTTTACTTTGCTATTATATCTATCTGTATTTTTGGGAAGGGCCCGTAAGTAAACATTTTACTGTCAGTCTACGAAGCATGTAACAAGTAAGATTTGATTTGAGAGTTCGTCCCCATGAAT
The DNA here is from genome assembly GCF_901001165.1 of Salmo trutta. Classification (NCBI taxonomy): domain Eukaryota; kingdom Metazoa; phylum Chordata; class Actinopteri; order Salmoniformes; family Salmonidae; genus Salmo; species Salmo trutta. Next base: position 10,878,311 of record NC_042975.1, on the reverse strand, counting down.
CAACAACAGAGCTGCGAGAAAAGGCCGTTAAAGGGCTTACACAAAAACAGATCAGTCCTCAGCTGCATTTTAACCTCCATTACTAAGGCCAACTAAACAATTAGTCTGAAAAATGTAGGGAACATTTCAGCACACGTTAGACCTATGGTGAACCTTCAAACCAAATTGGATATGAAACATTGGTTACTGAAATATCTGGTATCTGAAAAATGTAGCTCAGGTTGGTAGAGCTATGGTTGCAAAGGGAGGGTATATTATTGGAAACTAGTGGAGATGCAACAAATTTAAACATTTTACCGAGTTACAGTTTATAAGGAAATCAGTCAATTGAAATAAATAAATGAGGCCCTAATCTTTGGACTTCACACGACTGGGAATACAGATATGCATCTGTTGGTCACAGATACAGTTGAAGTCGGAAGTTTACATACACCTTAGCCAAATACATTTAAACTCTGTTTTTCACAATTCCTGACATTTAATCCTAATAAACATTCCATGTCTTAGGTCAGTTAGGATCACCACTTTATTTTAAGAATGTGAAATGTCAGAATAATAGGAGAATGATTTATTTCAGATTTTATTTCTTTCATCACATTACCAGTGGGTCAGAAGTTACACTCAATTAGTATATGGTAGCATTGCCTTTAAATTGTTTAAATTTGGGCCAAACATTTCAGGTAGCCTTCCTCAAGCTTCCCACAATAAGTTGGGTGAATTTTGGCCCATTCCTCCTGACAGAGCTGGTGTAACTGAGTCAGGTTTGTTGGGCTCCTTGCTCGCACATGCTTTTTCAGTTCTGCTCACAAATTTTTTATAGGATTGAGGTCAGGGCTTTGTGATGGCCACTCCAGTACCTTGACTTTGTGGTCCTTAAGCCATTTAGACAACTTTGGAAGTATGCTTGGGGTCATTGTCCATTTGGAAGACCCATTTGCGACCAAGCTTTAACTTCCTGACTGATGTCTTGAGATTTTGCTTCAATATATCCACATCATTTTCCTTCTCATGATGCCACCTATTTTGTGAAGTGCACCAGTCCCTCCTGCGCCAAAGCACGCCCACAACATGATGCTGCTACCCCCGTGCTTCACGGTTGGGATGGTGTTCTTCAGCTTGCAAGCGTTCCCTTTTTCATTCAAACATAATGATGGTCCTTATGGCCAAACCGTTCTATTTTTGTTTCATCAGACAAGAGGACATTTCTCCAAAAAGTACAATCTTTGTCCCCATGTGCAGTTGCAAACCGTAGTCTGACTTTTATGGCAGTTTTGGAGCACTGGCTTCATCCTTGCTGAGTGGCCTTTCAGGTTGTCGATACATGACTCATTTTACTGTGGCTATAAATACTTTTGTACCTGCTTCCTCCAGCATCTTCACAAGGTCCTTTGCTGTTGTTCCGGGATTGATTTGCACTTTTGGCAACAAGGTACGTTCATCTCTAGGAGACAGAACGAGTCTCCTTCCTGAGCGATATTACGGCTGCGTGGTCCCATGGGATTAATACTTGGGTACTATTGTTTGTACAGATGAACGTGGTACCTTCAGGCATCTGGAAATTGCTCCCAAGGATGAACCAGACTTGTGGAGGTCTACCATTTTCTTTCTGAGGTCTTGGCTGATTTCTTTTGATTTTCCCATGATGTCAAGCAATGAGGCACTGAGTTTGAAGGTAGGCCTTCAAATACATCCACAGGTACACCTCCAATTGACTCAAATTATGTTAATTAGCCCATCAGAAGCTTCTAAAGCCATTACATAATTTTCTGGAATTTTCCAAGATGTTTAAAGGCACAGCCAACTTAGTTTATGTAAACTTCTGACCCACTGTGAAATAGTGAATAAGTTAAGTAATATGTCTGTAAACAATTGTTGTAAAAATAACCTGTCATGCACAAAGTAGATGTCAGCACACGCCTTTGTCCACCTCCGCTTTGACCTCTGCAAAAACATTCCGAGGTCAAAGAGCTGGAAATTCAACACCTCCATGTTATCAAATGAAGCGTTCCATACATTGGTAACTACATGGATAGACAACTACATACAAGACAACAAAGATTCTGCTGTTTCTCCGGCCACAATGTGGGACGCTGCAAAAGCCACACTAAGAGGTCATCTAATTGCATATGCTTCCTCTAAGAAAATGGAAATGGAAGCACACAGGCTAGATCTTGAGAGGGAGCTGGAATGCTGTGAAAAAGTACATAAACAATCCCCAGACAGCACCTCCTGGAGTCAACTTAAAGCAGCCAAAGCCAAACTGAATTTGGACTATACATGGGAGATTTTAAAAAAAAGTGTTCTTTACTAAACAGAAATACCATGAGTATAGCAATAGGCCGAGTAGATTGCTTGCTTACCAATTAAAAAAAAGAGCAGTCAGAGCGTACAATCATGGCTATCCGAACAGCAGAGGACGGTGTCACATATGACCCAAAAAAGATACATTTAACTTTTCATGATTTTTACTGCAAACTATATACCTCAGAGAAAACACACGGAGGTAGAACTCCACTCCTTCCTAGAGGGACTCTCGCTACCTAAATGATCAGAGACTGACCAAGAAGATCTCAACTCCCCCTTCACTCCTGAGGAGGTCCTGGAGGCAATTACCTCCATTACCTCCATGCACACAGCTAGCATTACAGTGTTGCTCAAAAAAGACAAGGACCCTCTATCCTGCTCGTCCTTCCGGCCCATAAGCTTGTTGGATTTCGACTACAAAATAATTACCAAATTGCTCGCCAAAAGACTAAAACACTCTTCTTCCCAAAATAATAAAAGCGGACCAAACTGGATTTATTAGAGACAGATACTCTTCAGATAACATTCGCCGTCTTTTTGATATTATTGATCAAGTAAACGCACAGAAGACCCCTGTCCTGCTGGCTTCACTGGATGCTGAGAAGGCGTTCGACAGGATGGAGTGGAGCTTTCCGTTCTGTCTTAGAAAAGTAAAATATGGGCCCAAATTGTATTAAAGGGATCAAATCACTATACTCATCCAAATGCCATGGTGACTACTAACGGACTGAACTCTGACAGATTCCCTTTGGGACGGGGCACAAGACAAGGGTCACAAGACGCTGTCCTTCTTGCTCTACTTGTTGGGGGCGGAGCCTCTGGCAGAGTTGATAAGGAGCAATCCAAGTATTATGGGTGTTTCTGCAGGCGGCCTGCAGCACAAGATTTCGCTCTACGCGGATGATGTCTTGCTCTACATATCCAACCCTGAGAAATCCCTCCCTCCCATTTTAGACACAATTGCTCAGTATGGCAAGTTTTCACGTTATAAGATACATTTTAACAAATCCACTGTCTGCCCTCTCAATATTACACTCACCAGCTCTATGAAGACACTATGTCCATTCCAATGGAAGACAGGGGTTTCAATACCTTGGGATCTTCATAACACCAGATCTGAACGGCCTTTTCAAGGAAAATTATCTTCCACTCCTGGATCGAATCAAGAACGATCTCCAAATCTGGATCTCCCTCCCAATTAGCTTAGTTGGAAGAATTAATGTCATCCGTATGAACATCCTCCCTAGACTGAACTATTTATTTCAGATGCTCCCATGCTATCTCCCAGTTTCATTTTTCAAAACAACAAACCAAAGCATCACCAAATGTATATGGGGCAATAATAAAACCTAGGATCAAGTTCTCGACTTTATCTAAACCTGAATCTAAGGGTGGTCTTGCCCTTCAATTGTACTACTGGTCTTCCCAAATCCACAACATGCTAACATGGATCACAAACAGACAAGAGTCAACGTAGATTCAGAAGCCCAATCCTGTGGTTCAATGCACCGAAGCCCAATTCTATTCATTAATAACTTTAGTGAAGTGGGCAACATAGCCAAAACCTGTGATTTACAGCACCCTACTAGCGTGGAGGGTCTGTAAGAAATACCTGGGCATTTCCTCCCAAATATGTTCTCACTCGCCTATAGTAGGCAACCCAGACTTGCCAAAAGCCCTGAGGGATGCCAACTTTAATCTTTGGCATACTCTAGGAATCAGGACCTTTTCAGACCTATTTCATCAGAAAACCACTACACTGAAATCCTTTCAAGAGCTCTGCAGTGAATTCAATGTGCCAAAATCCATTTTTTTATATATATATCTTTAAATTAGACATGTCATTTCCTCATTTACTTCCAAGAGGAGGTTTAGAACTCAGTTGAATGAAGTTGAAACCCTTCTTGTCACAGCACAATCCATTAAAGGCAAACTATCTATTGACTCCTTACTGAGAAAGGAGGCTCCTCCTTTACTCCTTTGAAAATAATCTGGGAAAAGGACCTTGGTCTGACTATCAGTGATGAGTTATGGGCGGAGGTTTGCGACAGGGCATACTGCTCCTCTACTAATGTAAAAGTGAAAGAATCTAATTACACATTTTATTACACTCCTTTGAGACTCCATAGAATGAAAACAGACATTTCTCCTAATTGTAAAAGATGTACCTCTGAAAGTGGAACCTATATGCATGTATTTGAGCTGTAGAAAGATTGCCAGATTTTGGCAATCTATACATACTGCTGCACAGAAAATACATGATGTACAGTTTGACATGACCCTGTGTATCTATCTTCTTAATGCCCAGCAGGACTTTGTTCTTGATCCTGACAGAGAAAATTTGCTTATGACTATTACATACTTTGCTAAGAAATGTATTCTTCTATTGTGGGCCTCTAATACCTCTCCAACATTTAAAATGTGGATTGACCAGATTGTTGACCTTCTCACTCTTGAAAAGCTGACTTATGACCTCTGCAAGAGACAGCCCAAGTTTGATAGACACTGGTCTCCACTTACTCAACTATATTTCAAATTGGACAGAGTGAATAGGGTGATTAGGGAAATGAGCAGATACATGTTGTATAAGGTGCTGTAAAATCTAAAAACGTATTATTTGCTCGTCGTCTCAGCTAAGGCTGGAAATAGCTAATAAGAACCTTGATAGTGCTGCTGCAAGTTTTACGTATATATTTATTTTTTTACAATTATTCTTTGTGTACATACATACATACATACATACATACATACATACATACATACAGCTCAAAAAAATAAAGGGAACACTTAAACACAATGTAACTCCAAGTCAATCACACTTCTGTGAAATCTAACTGTCCACTTAGGAAGCAACACTGATTGACAAATTTCACATGCTGTTGTGCAAATGGAATAGACAACAGGTGGAAATTATAGGCAATTAGCAAGACACCCCCAATAAAGGAGTGGTTCAGCAGGTGGGGACCACAGACCTCTTCTCAGTTCCTATGCTTCCTGGCTGATGTTTTGGTGACTTTTGAATGCTGGCGGTGCTTTCACTCTAGTGGTAGCATGAGACGGAGTCTACAACCCACACAAGTGGCTCAGGTAGTGCAGCTCATCCAGGATGGTACATCAATGCGAGCTGTGGCAAGAAGGTTTGCTGTGTCCGTCAGCGTAGTGTCCAGAACATGGAGGCGCTACCAGGAGACAGGCCAGTACATCAGGAGACGTGGAGGAAGCCGTAGGAGGGCAACAAGCCAGCAGCAGGACCGCTACCTCCGCCTTTGTGCAAGGAGGAGCACTGCCAGAGCCCTGCAAAATGACCTCCAGCAGGCCACAAATGTGCATGTGTCTGCTCAAACGGTCAGAAACAGACTCCATGAGGGTGGTATGAGGGTCTGACGTCCACAGGTGGGGGTTGTGCTTACAGCCCAACACCGTGCAGGACATTTGGCATTTGCCAGAGAACACCAAGATTGGCAAATTCGCCACTGGCGCCCTGTGCTCTTCACAGATGAAAGCAGGTTCACACTGAGCACGTGACAGATGTGACAGAGTCTGGAGACGCCGTGGAGAACGTTCTGCTGCCTGCAACATCCTCCAGCATGACCAGTTTGGCGGTGGGTCAGTCATGGTGTGGGGTGGCATTTCTTTGGGGGGCCGCACAGCCCTCCATGTGCTCGCCAGAGGTAGCCTGACTGCCATTAGGTACCGAGATGAGATCCTCAGACCCCTTGTGAGACCATATGCTGGTGCGGTTGGCCCTGGGTTCCTCCTAATGCAAGACAATGCTAGACCTCATGTGGCTGGAGTGTGTCAGCAGTTCATGCAAGAGGAAGGCATTGATGCTATGGACTGGCCCGCCCATTCCCCAGACCTGAATCCAATTGAGCACATCTGGGACCTCATGTCTCGCTCCATCTACCAAGGTTCTTCCATCTCCACAGAGGAACTCTGGAGCTGTCAGAGTGACGATCGGGTTCTTGGTCACCTCCCTGACGAAGGCCCTTCTGCCCCAATTGCTCAGTTTGGCCGGGCGGCCAGCTCTAGGAAGAGTCTTGGTGGTTCTAAACTTCTTTCATTTAAGAATGATTGAGGCCACTGTGTTCTTGAGGACCTTCAATGCTGCATAAATGTTTTGGTACCCTTCCCCAGATCTGTGCCTCGACACAATCCTGTCTCGATGCTCTACGGATAATTACGTTAATTCGACTTCATGGCTTGGTTTTTGCTCTGACATGCACTGTCAACTGTGGGACCTCATATAGACAGTGTGTGCCTTTCCAAATCATGCCCAACCAATTGAATTTACCACAGGTGGACTCCAATCAAGTTGTAGAAACATCATGGATGATCAATGGAAACAGGATGCACCTGAGCTCAATTTCAAGTCTCATAGCAAAGGGTCTGAATACTTATGTAAATAATGTATTGGTTTTCTTTTTATACATTTTTTTTTAAACTTTGCGTTTTGTCATTATGCGGTGTTGTGTGTAGATTGATGAGGACATTTTATTTATTTATTTAATCCATGTTAGAATAAGGCTGTACAGTAACAAAATGTGGAAAAAGGGAAGGAGTCTGAATACACTATTTCCAGACATAGTAACCACTAAAGACTCAGGAAGTCTATTGATGATTAACTAAGACGTCAAATCATTTGTTTATTCAATTTAAACTGGTTTAGTAATTATCCTTAAACTTAAGGATCACCACCCTAGATTCATCCCAAACGTATACTTAATCATGATTTTGTATGGTACAGAACAGTGTAAGCACTAGGCCATTACAAGAAACAAATATTATCCAGCTGTGTATAAAACAAACCAGTGTTTACATAAGCTGACTATCAAGGCTCAACTAAAAAGGACATGAAACACTGCAAACTGTGCATAACCAAATCTCAGCAAACAGTTCCACCAAAGAGCAAATAAACCTGAATGGCATTCTGTTGATAAAAAAAGGGTAACACCAAAGTATAAATGAGCTGGAATTGGTAGTTGTACAAACAGACCTTTATAGTCTTAGTTTCTGTGTTTCTCTTTCCAGTTTGATTAACTAAAAATAAAACCTTTCCCTGTGAGCCAGCCCAGCACTACGTGAATCCCAGAGTGAAACCTGGGAGAAGCCAGAGGGCTAAGTATCCACCAAGGTAGAGAAAGTGTTGAACCGAATCAATCTATTTGAATGCCAGGAGGTGAGAATGGTGAGAGGTTCCCTGGGGATGACCAGTTGAGTGGATCAAAGTACACAGTCTGACTGGGCGTAGAGGCCTGTTAAGAGTTGCGCCACAAAGGTGATTTAGAAGGGCACTGGGCACAACTCCAAAACAGATTACAAACCATGAGTAGGCCGACTGCTGAAGAGAAGTCTCAGACTACTGTTCATGTATGGCTTCCTGCATCAATGTGCTTTTTGGGGGGGGGGGGGGAGCGGTCAAAGTGCGATGACTTTCAGCAGGTGTGAGAATTGTTTTGACCACTGGACAATCAAAACTTCCTTCTGAAAGCCCAAAACAATTAACAACACTAATTGCCTCTTAGTGTGTTAGGGAGTGCAAAGCATTGGCTTAAAAGCTAAGCCTGTGCGGGATATAATAAAAGGCATGGCTTCCGATACTGTATATAAAGGCTTGGACACACCAATAGTGTCTGCCTGCCGACAGTACATTCCACCTCCGAACAGAGTGCCGGCCATCATTTGCAAACCGATTTTACACATAGAATCACACGAAAAATGTCAGCAGTCCACCAGTAGGTGGTCCCTAAAACCCAGCGCACCGAACCAACGGCAGATGAACAGTCGGCGTCAACTTTACACAGCCTACTTTTAGAACTTGTTTGTCAGTGCAGCTTGACACAGATCTCTGAGCGTTTGGCTGTCCACCAGAAGAAGAAAAAAAACACACAAACCCTGAACGAGGTACATATCCAGTACATGCCTAAATCAGGAAACCAATGATGTGTTCGTCCTTAGGGTAAAACTAACTCAAGTGACAGATTTACTACCTGAAACCACAGAATCATGCGAAGCATATTTTTGAGATGTGCAAGCGTTAATAAATGACTTGCTTCCATTGTCTCAGTCTAGCAAACAGTAGTGGAACATTTGTGCAGGCAGAACTGTGATTTTAGTAGCTTGTATTACTAGCTACTGTGTCTACCCAAAATAGATTTTACGTTGGGGTAACTCCATAATCCATGACTGAAAATGTACATTTAGGCCTTGGTACTAGTGATTGAGAATTGTGGTTCTGGCAGCCCAGCTATGCAATTGGGAGATACTGTAGTTCAGACCTGGGACTCGGCCATACATTAACCTTCAAGTGGTCAGAGGAATAAAAAAATAAAACAATTAACAGCCTAATACCTGATTGATGCCAATTTAATTTCTCATCTGAGGGAGCAATTTGCTGTTCATTTCAATTATGATCAGGCAGCAACTTATTTATCGTCAACAGACGGTCATTTGAGTCAACCAATAGAAAACATTTAGGGAGTCCAATAGCTTGGTATTGAGGGGGTTGTTAACATTTCCAGTAATATGTATTGCCCTAAAACCTGGTACAAATCATTCTGTTTGCAGCTGCTCACAGGCAAGTGCAAAATTCAACATCTCCCAAAAAAGGAAAGCTCACCTTCTTACAAACCCCTTAAAAATGAGTCACTCACAGCAGAATGGAAGAACCACTGTTACATTCATATTGCCCAACTCCATGTCTCCATCTGTCATTGTGTTTATGCAGTTATGCATGCAGTCTCCATGGCCTCTATGGATAATGATGGAACTACCATGAGAGAGTCAGGTGAAAACACTGAACATTTTCAAAGCATCTGTGGTAAGGGCAGAAAAATAATTTATATCATGGGTTTCGTTAACCAACTGATTTCCTTCCTTTTTGAAGCTTTGACATAAAAGGTTTAACGCCATCCATCATTTTGACTGACAAAAATATTCACACACACAACCATAAAAAAGGATAAGCTAATGATTTTCCAATTCATGCACACCTCATCTGTAGCCTACTGCACATTGGGGTGCTGCAGCCAAAGCAAAGTTGTGTGTTTATTGACCATCACATTCACCCAAATGAAGTCGCACTCAACGGATTCAAATCTATGCTGGCGGAACGTCTGATGGACATAACATAGAATGTAACATTTATGGTGGGAGATTTATTTATTTTTAATTTTTAAAAAGGCCTATTACATTGAAATAGCCTCTTTCGGTTGTAAGGAATGACTCACAGCTCATGGCGTTGACTCTTTTCCTAAGGAGAGTGTGAGGTGTGTCTCGGTTTAGAGCTCTGTGCTCTGTTAATCAGTGTCAGACGGGTTCAGTAACAGCTGATAAAAATACATTGCAGAGGGGCGTGACAACAAATCAAGCCTGCCAATCATTAGTGAACCGAGACCTTGCTGAAACGTAGCAGTAGTGTTTGAGCCAAGAATGACTAAAAATAGAGATCAATAGGGATTAAAAATAAAAACCATAGTTGACATTCTGGATGGAGGATGACCATTAACTTCATTGGGATAGGGGGCAGCATTGGGAAGTTTGGATGAAAAGGGTGCCCAGAGTAAACTGCCTGTTACTCAGGCCCAGAAGCTAGGATACGCATATAATTGGTAGATTTGGATAGAAAACACTAAAGTTTCCCAAACTGTTAAATAATGTCCGAGTATAACAGAACTCATATGGCAGGCGAAAACCTGAGAAAAATCCAACCAGGAAGTGGGAATTCTAAAAAGTGTGTAGTTTTTTAAGTGAATGCCTATCCAGTATCCAGTGTCTGTGGAGTCAGATTGCACTTCCAGAGGCTTCCAGTAGATGTCAACAGTCTTTAGAAGTTGTTTCAGGCTTCTATTGTGAAAGGGGAGAGAATAAGACCACTCAGAGCAAGTGGCTCAGCTGAAAGCCATGAGTTGTTTATCGCGCGTGGCCGTGAGCGCACCGTTCGTTCTCTTTCCTTTCTAATGAAAACGGTATTGTCCGGTTGAAATATTGAATATTTATGATAAAAAGATCCTAAGGATTGATTATAAACATCGTTTGACATATTTCTACGAACTTTAATGGAACTTTGACTTTGTCTGGATGTTGTGAGCGTGCTTTGTGCCTTTGGATTACTGAGCTAAACGCGCGAACAAAACTGAGGTATTTGGACATAAAGAGGGACTTTATTGAACAAAACGAACAGTTATTGTGTAACATGGAGTCCTGGAAGTGCAACCAGATGAAGATCAAAGGTAAGTGATTAATTTAAATCACTATTTCTGGCTTTTGTGAGTCCTCTCCTTGGCTGGAAAATGTCTGTTTTTTGTGGCTAGGCACGGTCCTAACATAATCGCATGGTGTGCTTTCGCCATAAGGCCTTTTTGAAATAGGACACTGTGGTTGGATTAACAAGACATTTATCTTTAAAATGGTGTATAATACTTGTATGTTTGAGGAATTTTAATTATGAGATTTCTGTTTGAATTTGGCGCCCTGCAATTTCACTGGCTGTTGTCGAGGTGGGCCACTAATCCCAGAGAAGTTAATGATTACAAGAGCGACATACAGTAGGAGCCCTTGAGAGAGGCACAAAGGGGCCAGTCAGCCATCCCAAGTCTTGTGATTCAGCCCTGTAGCGTGAGAATGGAACACTTTGCATGAGGAACTGCTGCCTTGATGCCATGCCCAGCAGCGAGAGAGCAAGTCTCAAAACAAATGCAGAAGGCACAAACCGACAACACAACTCAACCCTCATGTCCCTAGTCAACCAGTTGACAGGCCATTATAGTATGAGACATTTAGCCGTTTCAGATACAGTTAGTGACAAGTCACGCTATAGGCCTAACAGTTACATTCCTTGTCGTAATGTAAATGATAATGGTTACTACCGGTTCGAGCCCTGAATGCTGATTGGCTGACAGCCATGGTATATCAGACCGTATACCACGGGTATGACAAAACATTTAGTTTTACTGTTCTAATTACATTGGTAACCAATTTATAACAGCAAAAAGGCACTTCTGGGATTTGTGATATATGGCCAATATACCACTAGTAGGGCTGTGTCCAAGCATTCTGCGATGCGTCGTGCATAAGAACAGCCTTAGCCATGGTATATTGGCCATATACCACACCTCCTCGGGCCTTATTGCTTAAGTATAGATCTAAAAGTTACTGTATCCAAGTATAGATACAAAGAAATTACTGGATGTCAACAAATCCGCAAACTCTAGACAGTAAAAATATATATAAGTTAGTCTTGCTCTTAAGAGCATTACATTAAAATCACATGGGTTTAACTTACCTCCCTGTTCGCTACATACTTCAGTTAGAGACTACCATCGCTGCAGTCGTTTGAGGTGACGTCAAACAATTGGTGTTGTACAAAGTGTCATTAGCGATTGGATCATCTCTAACCAAATCAGAGTATCAAAGCAAATTACAATTTTTTTCAAAATGCTGCTTTACCCACATTTGTTCTGGCTATGGCCCAACCCATCGGTTTTTGGGTCCAATCAGAACGGTTAGAATGTGTTTGCGTTCACGAAAAACGTCGGGGAGGTACTCAGAGCCAGACTCATTGCATAGAATAAACTAAACGACCATGGGAGTGGTGTAGTGTCTGGCTGGTGTAAGGAGTTTGGGTAGCCAGGAAAGTTTACTATGCCTGCTTTAGAATCAGTTGTGGTCATTAAGTGACTATCACACTTAGACCTTCAAAACCACAATGACATACAGTAAGATATGAACAACTATTCATATAACCTTGACGAAGCAAATCATTGACGACAGCAACAGGTACAGTAATCATGTGACAGCGTCTGAGGTAATGGAATGGCACACGCCCAAGGTATCGATAACGTCTTCACATGCACCTGGAAACTACCAGGAGAAGACGTTCTCCAGAGACGGTCAAGTTTGGTAACCACAGTGGCAGGGCACTGCATTCCACAAACATTTCAAGTGAGGAAATTCCAGCCTGCGAGCTGATGCCAAGTGCCCTGGTATGCTCCAAATCCAGTAGCCTGTGTATGCCGGTTGGATTTGTTACAGTGCCCTTCCCTGCAGCAAACATGGATATCCATCCAAATGAAGGCCCTTACCTTACAAGCCTGCTAGTCTTAAGGGCTACAGGGGGGTCAGTTATAAAACATAGAAATAACCTTTTTCCCCTTCCGTTCAAAGTTGAGCGCAACGGTAATTCGTTTTATGAGTACTTCCATTGCATATAAATATTATACTTTACTGTCAGTGCCTCAGTCACAGGGTCAACTTTGTAAGAGCACAATTCCTGCTCGAAAAACACTTGACATTGCCGAAAGAGGAACAAGTGGAACTGAATACACTGCAAATGGAAAGGTACATCAAATCAGTTGCCTGTAATTATTATTTTAAGTGAATTTTGGAATATTCTCATCTGCCGAATGGATTCCCAAAAGGAGACAGACGGTGGATGCTGATGCAACTCCACTGCAGCGTGAGGAATGTGTTCTCAGCCTATTGAAAACTGACATACCAACCCAATACATTTTAGCACAACTGAATTTCCAACCATCTGTACAGCTGCCCTAATTCACAGCAGAATAATTCACAGCAGAAAAACAAACAAGAACAAAATTCTAAATCACTGCCTTGTGGTCATGTGTGTTTATTAGGATTTTTCAACAGATCTCTGCATCTCACAAAATAAAAACTTAAGCTAGAAGAAGTAGGCCGCGAGGGTAAGTATAATTCTCTCCAGCAGCTGCTAATGCTGGTCGTATTTCTGCCAGAACCATAAAGGAAAACTATCCCTGGCAGTTTGACCCTTCCTCACCCGGGACTAGCACACTAGACTCCACCCAATCAAATGGAGCCAAGGAGTTGACCAGAACATTACTTCTAGGGCCCCAATTTTTTTTGTTTATGATTTGGAACTCATGAGGGGCCCCAGTCACTCGCGGGTCTGCGTATCCACACATGCCAGTCAGCCAGCCCTAGCGTTTTGAGGGCCCTAAGCAACATTTTGTCACCTTCCGAGCAAAACATTTTTTTTTTGTACAATTCTACACATTTTGCCAAAGGGTGGAGATCAATAGGGGCCCATCAGTCGGTAATTCGTCCATGACTACAACAAGTTTAGATTGGTAAGTTAGCTGGCAACTAGACTATCAACATTATTTAAATAAACTGCTGACATGGGATAATTGAGTGGCTGTCAGTGACTGACAAAAAAAAATTTGCAACTTGTCTATTCTAACTCTGAATCCCCCCCCCCCCAAAAAAGGAAATTGATCCAGCTGCCAGCTGCCCATCCCTGTTCTAGATCAACAGAATCTTAACAGAGACTTCAAAAACTGCATATGGTGGCATCTGTGTAGGTAAGGTAAGGACAGCCAGGCAGACAGACACACACTAATCCTTCCAACTCCTCTCGCTTCTGTTCCGAGACCAATATCGGAACGCTACTGGAATTCAGGGCAGGAAATTCCATTACCTCGATACTCTGATTTGAAAACAAGTTTAAACAAAACTCAGAATTCACAGTAGGGGAAGTAGAAGAAATACAAAAAGTTATTTATTTATTGTGGACCATTAGTGGAATTGTCAAAAGACACCTACATTCATAAGCGACTGAGAGCTGGCCACTGAGGATCCGTTGAAGAAAGTTAGCTTGATATCACCATGCAGGAACTATAAAGTGCCATGGAAATAAACAGTAGAAAAACCAATACTGGTCAAATGAGCAGTTCACACCAAGATGTAATTATTTTCCCCAGCATGTTAAACACCCGCTTGGGTCTAACGATGACATTTAGTTGCATACTGGTTCCAAAAAAGACAAACTATGGCCAGCTGGCAAAGCCAGAGCTTGATGCCATTACAAAATAGCAGAGAACAGGGCCAACGTAGCCTGATTTACAGAACACTAAGTCATAGTATGCTGATAATTAACCAATAATTAAACTCTCCTGACTATGCAAATAACTTGTGTAGACCACAGCCTTTCTCAGCTGTAATGTGGCCTGCAGTAGAGCCACTAAGATTCTGGGTCCACATTTGGCTGACGCTATTTAAAAAAATGACAGATTTAGGTTTCCTTTGCTGCATCAGAAGTTGCAACATCTTTCCACATTTATGGATCCCTATCAAGATATTTTCATGTGAGGTTATGATTAATAATGAACCTAATGAACCGGTTGGTCAGGAACATTTGCCAATTCAGGCCAAACAAAGCAGTCTATTTGTATTCCAAAAAGCATTTCTTAAGGCTTGTGTGACCAGTCATCATGAGTGCAAACCAGATTGTATTGGTCACATACACATATTTAGCAGATGTTATTGCGGGTGGAGCGAAATGCTTGTGTTCCTAGCTCCAACAGTGCAGTAATATCTAACAATACACAACAATACACACAAATCTTAAAGTAAAAGTAACATGTATATAAAAATATTAGGACGAGCAATGTCGGAGTGGCATTGACTAAAACAGGAGAATATAATACAGTATATACACATATGAAATGAGTAAAGCACTATGTAAACATTAATAAAAAGTGACTAGTGTTCCATTATTAAAAGTGACCAGTGATTCCATGTTTATGTACACTGCCGTTCAAAATTTGGCCCGCGGGTGATTTTATTTGGCCCCCCAAGTTTTAGTAAATGTTTCATTTGTATTACTAAAAAAAATTAAGTGATTTGAAATGATTATGTTTGAAATGATTGAGGTTTGATATTATTTTTGTCAAATATTATATCCATTTGGGCTTCTTGTGGTCAATTTACAGTCTACAAATTGTTTGTAATAATGTTCTGGCCCCCTGACCATTCCCTCAAGAAAAGAATTGGCCCGCGGCTGAATCTAGTTGATGATCCCTGGTCTATAGGTTAATTAGCGTAATTTAGTGGAAATAAATTGCCGTATGTCGTATGTCGCGCATCACTACTTGACAGGAGGGGCATTTCAATGTAATTTTTATAGATTTTTTTTTATCAAAATGCACTTTTGGTAGAAATGCCTTCTGGAATTTGTGAACTCTTATGTGCCTTAACAAACTTGTATGGCATATGTAAATACAAATAAAATTAAGAGCCTAGTTGGTTAAGTCACGGAAAGACAGGAACCTTCCCGGTAGTCATGATTGGCTGAGCTAATGATGGGCTGGACATTTCGAGAGATGTTCAGATTGGTCTGCCATGTAGCACGCTTCTGTCTATAGCATGTGCTGCTCAGTATGTGTAGGTAATCCTTTCTGATGTGGCTATTTTTTAAAGATATCATGAAAAACTGCAAAAAAAAGTATTGCTAAGGCTCTCCACTTTCTGGAGGACCGAGTTATGAAATCATTGGAATGACCTGTGAAAGCAGAGTGTGATTGCTAAGGAGATGGAGAAAATTCAGGTGTTTGATTGCAAATGCGGAGGGAGTCAAAAACGAACACAGAAAGCTGGTGTATAAAACACCTGTCTCCGGATTACATCTTCAAACTAAGGGCAACCATGGCATAAGTGACAGAGAAGGAGAAACATTCATCCTAGCTCGCTACATTTTTCAAATATGTTTCTAATTTGGTCAGAAAGTAATTGCAAATTAAAGCGTACTGTTAGCTATGCTAGCTAACGTTAGCTGGCTGGCTCGCTAACGTTACGTGTATGATCTGTGTAGTAACATTATTCGTATCGCAGAGCCATTTGCATTGCTAGTTATAGCCTAATGTTAGCTAGCTAACATTGAACATAATTGGTGGTTAGCTTTAGCTACCTGTAGATTCATGCAGGGTAGTTTTATGAGCTGGGATTATGGTTCATTGTTTAGCAAGCTAGCTATGCAAGTAACCATTTCACTGTACCATTTACACCTTCTGTATCCTGCGCATGTGACAAATAAACTTTGATTCCATTTGATGTAGTGTGTGTTTACGAAATGGTAATGTGAACAACATGACCTGCACCAAAGTCAAATTAGGATATAATGTTAGGCCAACGAGACAATATTAGAACCTGGACACTATCTGGTAGAACAAGCTGCTTTTATTTCATCACACTCACAACCGAAAGCTATTTTCTGTAATTAGCGTGCCATTAATGTGTAAATAATGACCTTGTTTTGAGTTTATTTTCCTGTAATAATTAATACAAATCCACTAAAGTTAAGACGTTGTCAGCTATAGGATATTGACATTATTTGAACTGGCTGGCCAGCTAACTAGCTAACCAGCTAGAAACAAACCAAAATATTGTTCAGAATGTTGCTTTTAGTTGCCTGGTTTGCTAGATTAGTGTATGTCAATCTGTTTTAAAAATGAATTTAGTATATTTTAACACCAATAAACCCGTTATGCTATTTTGGACCACCAGGCTGCTGATGTCATCCAGCCTGTCGTTTTTGTGTTTATACTTTTTCATAATGACAAATGAGATGTTGGACAACAATAGAATGTTAAGTAACTATAAATCATGCATATATCTGCAGAAAGAAAATAGATCTTACTTCTGTTGCCTGTTTAAATGTGTTTAAAAGACTACTGATTCCGTGAGCACCAAGCCAAGGCTGCAATTTAAAAAATTGTTAGAACAGACTGGTATTACATAATTTATTAAGCAATGTTTACACTACTCCATACAAGCAAAAAATATATATATAATCTAACAGCACCGGTTTGTCACATATAATATGCACGCAGCTCTCGCTTCCATAACCTCATTTTTCTTGATCTCCTTCGTATTGTTATAATCATAATAAATTAATGTTGTTATCATTAGTAAGCTTTGTATAGTACCCTCGTATAACCACCATCTAGCTGTAGGCCTAAGAGCGCGTCCTGTTTAGTCTTAATACTGTAACTTACTTAGGCCTATATTTCAATATACTGTATCAATTATTAATTTGTTCATGCCATCACACAGCATAGGAGACATTCCTGCTTTGAAATGCAATCAAGCATTTTAGTTTAACAAAAAGGGAGCTTTGAATAATTAGCCTAAACAATTAAATAAACCACAATTCACAAATGCATGCAACTGTTCAGTCTGCTGTAATAAAGGTGTTATATACCTTGTTTTTCTCATTAGACCAGACTCTCTGGTACACATATTTAGTGCTGTTTACACTGTTCCAAATCATTCATTCATTCATTCATACATTCATACATTCATACATTCATACATACATACATACATATGTATGTATACATATATATAGTAACCCATCAGCAACTGTTTGGCACATAATACTCACGCAATGTTTGATTGTATACCCTCCTTTTTCTTGATCTCCCGTAGTTTCCATAACTAAGTCAAATGTCTTCCACAGAGCCGACTTCCCCTTCCCCGAGCAACCAGTAAACATTCGCCCGTTTCCAGTCTCATTCTCACATTACTGTATCGAGTTTGGTATAACCAATTTCTTGATGTGATTATGATAGGCTGTGTCAGGCCCTATTGGTCACATGCATGTAATGCTTACATGTTTCACGTAAAGACAGCAAGAGTTGAGGGAATAAGGAATTTCTTCCATTAACAAATTATGGATTTCGGTAACAGAAATTAAGTCAGAAACAAGTAAGAAACTAAATGGCTGAAATTATGTCGCGGCTTCAGCACGGACAGCGTAATAAAAACTTTGTGCTGTGGTGCCTTTTCGCTGCAGTAAGGAGGAAAGCAAGACAACGTGCGATAGTCACACAGGCACTCACTGTCATTTTTATTAACACAGTGTGACCATTAGACTTTTTCCTTGAGCCATGTGTCTTAATTATTTAAATCAAAATAGTGTGCTTAAAGCATCAGACAAGCTCAGTGCATTTGGAAAGTATTCAGATCCCTTGACTTTTTCCACATTTTGTTACGTTACAGCCTTATTCTATGAGGATATGAAAATCTGGATACCGTCCAAACATAATTGCCATGTGTATTTTTGTTAGTAATCAAGTATTTATATTTATCCAACACAACTATCATACTTGTATCAATTGTAAATGCAAATCACGTTAAAAACAGTTGATGGCCACAATTAAAAAGAGCTACAATTTTTATTTCTCAACTGGTAATTGAAGCACGCCTCCCAGTTGGCATTCAAGTGCAGGAAACGGTAGGCAGGCTATCAGCACATCACAATGAGAGCTGAAGGCAATATGCATTTTGAGACAAAATAAAAAATGCTTTGAAACCTGAAATTTTTACTTCATATTGAGGCATATCTTACCTTGCTTCAAAGTAGCCTAGGCAAAATCCAACCGAGGCAATTATTTGATAAAAAGACTTCCTGGTACGCCATTTCTCTCCTGTTTTATTGCTTTTCATATCAACTTTCTTTTGATGTCCAGAAGCTAAAAGGCACAATAGCTGCATCTTCAGATTCACACCTCTTTCTAACTGAGATGTTCATCTCTGTCCCATTTGGAACCACTCGCATCGGCTGCGCTGTTCAGAATGGTGTTTTCCCTCAAATTGCATTTTGGAAAAAGTTAGAAAATTACATTTTATTGGCTGCTTCATTACAGGAGTTGCATGGTTTGAATCTAAATGTGATTTCTGTCATTCTGAGCACTGTGGGTGGATGCCCTAACGGGCTATGCACGCAACACATGGGTCTGGTAAATTTCTCAAATGGACAGTAAATTTAAATCTGGTCACGTTGTCCGGCACCACGGAAAGAAACCCTGCTTATTGTAATTTCATTACAGAAACTACAAGAATCTATATTTGATTACTTGAAGTCTACAGACCTGTTGTTTTGTTAATGCCACTGTGAATAGATGGTATTGAAATGTCATCGAAAGTTAATGGAGAAAATCAAAATCAAATTATATTTATCACATGCACCAAATACAACAGGTGTAGACCTTACAGTGAAACGCTTACTTACATGCCCTTAACCAACAATGCAGTTAAAAATAAGCGTTAGGTAATAAATAAACACATTTCAAGAGCACCAGTAAAATAACAGTAGAAAGGAAAGCGGACATGAAATTGTCAGTCCATCTTTCATACTTGCTCAAACTCTGTTTAAAAAAAATAATTACATTTAAAAATAAAACTATTATTAAAAACACACCCACTCAGAAGCATTTCATCTGGAAGAATGCAATATTATGCCTAATCATTAATTTCAGTCCAAAAATGGATGTACTAATCCCCAAATTTCCCCTTTAAAATCCAATTATAGGCCATTTCGAAAATCACATTGGAGATACGTCAAATATCTGAGGAGGCAATAGGAAAAATTTGTCAACTGTGTCTTGCTTATTAACACATTGCGAAATTATCAACAGTTTGTAGAAATTCCTTTCGATGGAAAAGCCTGTTGCAGCACTGTACTCCCTATGAACTCAGAGAACTTGCCCATCTCCAAACATTTCACTGAGAACCAAATACTGTATGTTAGCTTAGGACAAAACCCAATATTTAAAAAAATATATAAAAAGTGGTTTATATCTTAGAGCAGGGGGTTCTTAAACTTTTTCAGCCTGGGATCCAAATGACAAAATCTGTGTGTTCCTGGGGGACACAGTTCCTTATTTAAACATGCAACCAAACGATCGGTACATTTCATTACCCAAATGGCTAAAACAAATACAAAGTGAAATATCCATAGAAAAATAATTTTTTTCTCCACCCATTAAAAACACTTAAATATCTGTCTAGGTTGGAACTGTTGCAGTTAAAATATAAGAAATTATTTTTACTTTGAACTAGAATAAACTGATTGATCACATCACACAGATGTAGACCAGAAAACACAAACACACACACAGTCCTAATGAGAGGTGTGTGGCTGGTTGAAGTTTTCAACAAGCATGTCTATTCTGGGCTCAGAGTGACAGTGCAACCCTGAGATCATGCTCAGCATTGAGTTGGTTTCTGTACTTGTTTTTTTTTTTAAGTTCGCCAGAGTTGAGAACACTGGCTCACATAGGTATGTGGTGCCAAGCTTGATTAGAACATCTACAGCCTTCAGTCAGTCAGGCAAACCGCTTCCTGCTGTAGAAAAGCCACCCAGAACTGTGTTTGCCTCAAAAAGCATCTTGCTTTAAACAGTTATTCCAGTTCAGAATAAAAAGTATTACTTGTATTTTACCAGCAACAAACTTGTTTTCAACAATAATTTCTCCAGTAAGATGTACAAGAGGCCTGATCATTTTTAATCTTCATAAGTACTTGGGGCGGCAGGGTAGCCTAGTGGTTAGAACTAGTAACCGAAAGGTTGCAAGTTCAAATCCCCGAGCTGACAAGGTACAAATCTGTCGTTCTGCCCGTTCCTAGGCCGTCATTGAAAATAAGATTTTCTTAACTGACTTGCCTAGTTAAATAAAGGTAAAAAAAAGAATAATACTGTTAGCAAGCTTGCTATGGCTAACATTAGCTAGCTAGCTATTAGCTGTGTACAAGGGGATTGTTTGAAAGACAAACGCACATCTACTACTATGAGAGATAGTACTCCCTTACTTCTGCTTATCACCTGTTATAAAATGACAACAATCCCTTGCTAGCTTATTTACTTTTCCCACTGTTGAAACACTGTTTCCTGAAGCCGGGACGGCAGGTAGCCTAGTGGTTAGATCGCTGGGCCAGTAACCGAAAGGTTGCTGGATCGAATCCCTGAGCTACCCACTGTGTCATTGTAAATAAGACTTTGTTCTTAACTGACTTGCCTAGTTAAATAAAAGGTTTCATTTAAATAAATAAAACATTTCAAAATGTAAATTAAATGATGCCCTGTTCTGAAAGACCTCCCTGGGTTTACTGCCATGCTGTGGATATTTGGTCAGGACATGTTTTAATTTGTTCGTTTTGAGCACTTCCCCACACCAAACACATTGTGGGCTCTCCTCATTATTTCTCAAAAGTTTGTATGAAACCATGAGAGAAACTCATCGCTGTATTTGCATTTCATGAAGATTGTGCGTATTAACAACTTGTGGCTAGCAGTAATTAATTAAATAATCATACATTTACGCTGACATGACGACCCACCATTAATAGGTCTACGACCCATACTTTCAGAAAAGCTGTCTTAAAGATATTCTGAGAAACGTACCATGAGCCATCACATTGTGACATTGGATGAGAGCACGATACATTGGGGAAAAAACAGCAAGTCAAAACTCTAATTGTGTCCATTTTAAATCTCTGAAAGAACAGCAGCTTGAGCAAACACAGCACAGAAGCAAAATATACTTGTTTGCTCAAGTGCTTAATGACCAATGACATATTACCATTTTAATTGTAGCCTCTGCTATTGTATATACAGTCAGTAAATGTGCAGTTATGTACTGTCGCATCCTTCCTCCCCCAGTATCAATGCTCCTGATACACAGTAAAAGCCAATTTATGCTTAATCCGTTAAATGTGGCCGGAGGCTTCGTATGGAGGGTGTGACGCAATTGCGTAGCCTCCAGAGGCATGCAGAAGCCAAATCAAGCTACGTACCGCGTCACCATGCGCCTCTCAAATTTTGTAACAAATGCGGAGGGCTCCATATAGCTCCGCATTGACATGATTGGTTGACGGTAGGTGGGGGCAGGAAGTCCTGTATAAACAAACTCAATTCCTTGACAACAGCTTTGTGCATACCGCGACTTCTGCAGAGGACGTATCACCGTAAATGCTCTAGGGCCACTGCAATCGACGGATTGACCATGCAGAGCCTTTAAGAGTAGCAAAGGCCAAGGACTCAAATTCTGGGTGGAGCAAGGAGAACTCGGGGGGGGCGATGTGTTTGTGCTGAAAAAAAGGTTTGAGACAGCAAAGCAACAGACCAAAGCAGATCTGTACATGTGGCCTCCCAGCTGACAACGCACCCTGCCTACACAATTCATTAACAAATGAGTGCATTTGCAAGAAAGCAACGGCATGCAACAAGTTCAGAGAGCGATGTGTGCCAGATAAATTCAGATTTAGAATTTTTTTTTAACATGTCTCCTTCACACAGACGCATTCAGTGCTTTCCTTTTTATAATAGACTAAGCAACAAAGCTGGGAATTGTGTGAAAGTGAAACGAAAAAATCTGTATAAAACTGCCACGTGATAAATGTAGTGCACCAAACTGGTTAAGACAATTTCCATGGCTTACAAAGGCATCTCTAAAAGAACATTTCAGATTCAGGGATGTCGAATGTTGAAATAAAAATCTATTTATATTCTTAAAATCAATACTTATTCATAAATCATTAACCATTCAAAAGTGCACAATAGCCTACATTAAATCCATGGGTCATGAGTAACCTACCTGCTGAAGCCGACAGGAAAAGATGAGCTCGACGTCCCTGATCCAGTCCCGTATCCGTTGCCTCTGTTCCAGCTGTCACTGACCGAGGGCAGTGGGGGATACAGGCCAAAGACAGGCTTCTGATCCTGCTGTAGACTCACTGCCGTCGAGGTGTTTGCTCCATAGGGGTAACTCTGCCCGCTCATGGAACCCACCGAGTTGTGGGTACTAGGCAAGTCCAGGCTGGATATCTGACAATAGCTCCGACGATCATTCTCTTGCTTGATGACCCCTGGGGTGCAAAGCTGGATGAAGGAGGTGTCAGCATCCTCCTCCGTCTTGATGACAGGCATGGAGATGCCTGGCTCCAGAAGCTGCTTCTGCTGGTCCGCGCTGTCCACATCTGTACAGTTTCCCCCATTGCTACAGTCTATGGGCTTGGTTTCCATGTTGCCGTCCTCGAGCAGGACATCCTCCACTGACAGGGAGGAAAGGAAAGCAGCCTCGTCAGACACGTAAAACTCATTCAGGTCAGACAGAGAGCCAGGCAAGTCCAAATCCTGCAGAATGTCCATTGTATTGTCGCCAAGGAGCCTGTCGTTGACATCCAAGTCCTTCTGTGACTGTCCAAAGCTGACTGACCCCATGTCAAGCCTGTCCTTCTCCGTTTTCAGAGAGAAAAGGTCATGAGGGCGTTCAAGTACAGAGCTCCCTGGGGTGTTGGATCGATTCAAATCTGCAATACTCGCCTCCAACAGAGCAAAGTTCTCAAACAGCTGTTGGTTCTGCTGCGGTTTCTGTGGCTGCTGCATTCTAAGGGCCTTCTCCATTACCTTCACTTCAGACTCCTCTATAGTGAGTCCCCCTGTGGAGAGCTCCATCTGAGTCGTAGTGACATTCAGTCCGTTGGCGGAGTCTCTGGCTGGTGGCTGGGGTCTGGAGCCTGGCAGATGCATCAGGGAGGTTGATGTGGTAGACTTGGAACCACCTGCGTCACCCGAGAAGCTTCCTTCTACACCGCTCTCTGAGAGTTTACCGAAAGCCAAGCCGTTGTCCTTGTTATTGCTGTGTTTCAGTCCACCTGGATCCATTTCTTGATCCTGTTTGACACACAGAGGAATGCAAGCACTGGTTTAGAAAGTGCTTGTAATTAAATTCATAACACCAACAGAGAATTATAATTCAAATGCACACCAAAGTTATAGGTAAAAAAAATAAAAAATAAAAAAAAAACACATCTGAATAGAAATGGGTACTGTGTTATTTACAAATGTTCCTATAGAATGCAATAATTTCAATCTATAAACCACAATATGATCACACCTCTCCTGGCTTCTACGTGACTGACGCAATATGACAGCAAACGTAAACATGTCATCCCCCACGAATGATGCAGCTTCCACCTTTGGGCCAATTGAGATATCGCATGACTAACACATTTCAGTTATTACGTGACCAAGATTATCCATTATCTTGACTAAATACTCAAGTGGCAGCTCTAACAATGACAAGAAAAGTCTTCAAAAATGGAAGGCAGGAGGCAGGTGTGACTATTCTATCCAATGAGAGGGCAGATGTGCCTGTTGTTCACATGCTTAAGTCAAAAATGAAGTACACAACACCGATTTTAAGTGACAAACACCTCCTGCAGGAGAAGACAGATTTGGGCCCAGTTATCCCTCTCGCTTCGCCTCTTCCTCTCTGGTAAGACTCACAAATTTCAGTTAATTACTGGAACCCCTCAGTGGTGCGTACTCAGTCCCCTCCAGTACTCCCTGTTCACCCACGACTGCGTGGCCAGGCACAACTCCAACCCCATCATTCAATTTGCCGACGACACAACAGTGGTAGGCCTGAACACCGACGAGACAGACTATAGGGAGGTGGTCAGAGACCTGGACGGGTGGTGAATAACAACCTATCCCTCAACATAATCAAGACAAAGGAGATGATTGTGGACTACAGGAAAAGGAGGACCGAGCACGCCCTCATTCTCATCAACGGGGCTGTAATGGAGCAGGTTGAGAGACTCAAGTTCCTTGGTGTCCCCATCACCAACAAACTAGAATAGTCCAAACACACCAAGACAGTCGTGAAGAGGACATGACAAAGCCTATTCCCCCTCAGGAAACTAAAAAGATTTGGTATGGGTCCTCAGATCCTCAAAAGGTTCTACAGCTGCAACATTGAGAGCATCCTGACTGGTTGCGTCACTGCCTGGTACGGCAACTGCTCGGCCTCCGTCCGCAAGGCACTACAGATGGTAGTGCGTACGGCCCAGTACATCACTGGGGCTAAGCTGCCTGCCATCCAGGACCACTCACAAAGAAATGATCAGTCTATAATTTAATGGAAGGTTTATTTGAACAGTGAGAGACAGAATAACAAAAAAATCCAGAAAAAACATGTCAAAAATGTTAGAAATTGATTTGCATTTTAATGAGGGAAATAAGTATTTGACCCCTGTGCAAAACATGACTTAGTACTTTGTGGCAAAACCCTTGTTGGCAATCAGAGGTCAGACGTTTCTTATAGTTGGCCATCAGGTTTGCACACATCTCAGGAGGGATTTTGTCCCACTCCTCTTTGTAGATCTTCTCCAAGTCATTAAGGTTTCTAGGCCACTCCAGGACCTTAATGTGCTTCTTCTTGAGCCACTCCTTTGTTGCCTTGGCCGTGTGTTTTGGGTCATTGTCATGCTAGAATACCCATCCACGACCCATTTTCAATGCCCTGGCTGAGGGAAGGAGGTTCTCACCCAAGATTTGACGGTACATGGCCCTGTCCATCATCCCTTTGATGCGGTGAAGTTGTCCTGTCCCCTTAGCAGAAAAACACCTCCAAAGCATAATGTTTCCACCTCCATGTTTGACGGTGGGGATGGTGTTCTTGGGGTCATAGGCAGCATTCCTCCTCCTCCAAACACGGCGAGTTGAGTTGATGCCAAAGAGCTCCATTTTGGTCTCATCTGACCACAACACTTTCACCCAGTTGTCCTCTGAATCATTCAGATGTTCATTGGCAAACTTCAGACGGGCATGTACATGTGCTTTCTTGAGCAGGGGGACCTTGTGGGCGCTGCAGGATTTCAGTCCTTCACGGCGTAGTGTGTTACCAATTGTTTTCTTGGTGACTATGGTCCCAGCTGCCTTAAGATCATTGACAAGATCCTCCCGTATAGTTCTGGTCTGATTCCTCACCGTTCTCATGATCATTGCAACTCCACGAGGTGAGATCTTGCATGGAGCCCCAGGCCGAGGGAGATTGACAGCTCTTTTGTGTTTCTTTCATTTGCGAATAATCGCACCAACTGTTGTCACCTTCTCACCAAGCTGCTTGGCGATAGTCTTGTAGCCCATTCCAGCCTTGTGTAGGTCTACAATCTTGTCCCTGACATCCTTGGAGAGCTCTTTGGTCTCGGCCATAGTGGAGAGTTTGGAATCTGATTGATTGATTGCTTCTGTGGACAGGTGTCTTTTATACAAGTAACAAGCTGAGATTAGGAGCACTCCCTTTAAGTCTGTGCTCCTAATCTCAGCTCGTTACCTGTATAAAAGACACCTGGGAGCCAGAAATCTTTCTGATTGAGAGGGGGTCAAATACTTATTTCCCTCATTAAAAAGCAAATCAATTTATAAAAATTTTGACATGCGTTTTTCTGGATTTTTTTTGTTGTTATTCTGTCTCTCACTGTTCAAATAAACCTACCATTCAAATTATAGACTGATCATTTCTTTGTCAGTGGGCAAACGTACAAAATTAGCAGGGGATCAAATACTTCCCCCCCCCTCACTGTATATGCATAGTCACTTTAACTATACGTTCATGTACATACTACCTCAATTAGCCCGACTAACCGGTACCCCTGCACATTGGGGTACCGATTACCTCAAATCCTATCTGCATTGTGTCCCGCCACCCACCAACCCCTCTTTTACGCTACTGCTACTCTCTGTTTATCATATATGTATAGTCACTTCAACCATACCTACATGTACATTGTACCTCAATTAGCCTGTCTAACCGGTGCCTGTATATAGCCTCACTACTGTTATTTTTCACGATTATTTTTATTTCTTTACTTATCTATTGTTCACTTCAACCATTTTTTACTTAAAAATCGCACTGTTGGTTAGGGCCTGTAAGTAAGCATTTCACTGTAAGGTCTACACCTGTTGTATTCTGCGCACGTGACAAAAACTTTGATTTGATTGAATTACTTAAGCTCCAGCCTTGGGCCAATCAGGGTAATTTTGTTAATCTCAGATCTATGGCAAGACGCATCATTCACCCAACTTTCCTCAAAAATCAGGCAAGTGCTGTCAGATATCGCGTCTGACTAACGAACGGACAGACAGACAGATCCACAGTCCCCTCCCCAATTTAATAGTGGGGGACAATACTGCAATGTTGTAGCTACATGGGTTTTTACTGTCATGATGGCTACCAATAAAATAGTAAAAATACCTCAAATCCTGAAAACAGAGGTGTAGGCTATAATGTAGACCTTTGAAAGAGTGTTAACCTTAATACGGTATCACAACCAGCCGTAATTGGGAGTCCCATAGAGTGGCGCACAATGGGCCCAGCATTGTCCGGGTTTGGCCGGTGTAGGCCGTCATTGTAAATAAGAATTTGTTCTTAACTGATTTGCCTAGTTAAATAAAAGGTTCCATTTTTTTTTTAAATCTAATAACACAAATGGTGATAAACAGAAAGTCACCCTGAGGGATTCTCAACTGTACAGATTGGAAGCATGCCAAGTGCAAGTCTTCAGACTGGCATTCCCAGGCTTAGCACTGTATTTTAAGAAGGAAGGACCCCTTTACTAGAATACATAACTTAGCATGACCGTCAACTAGCTTAAATTCAAACATTGCAGCCTTTGCTAAATGCTTTTCCCCCGTACCCATTGAAAAAATATCCGACATATCATACTTAATGCTATTTCTTCAATAATGTTCGCTGTGACTATAACAAGCTAACTGATATATTAGGCCTATTCACTGTGGTTATTAAAGAATAGTTATTTTTCTTAGGCAGGTCACACTGAACACTCAATCTTACTTTAAGCAGGTAGCCTAGCGGAGTGTTGGGCCTGTTACCGAAAGGTGAAAAAATATATATATATTCCATTCTGCCCTTGAGCAAGGCAGTTATCCCTCAACAACAACAACTGCTCCCCGGGCACCGATGACATGGATGTCGATTAAGGCAGCCTACGCACATCTCTGATTCAGAGCGGTTGTGTTAAATTTTTGGTCGAATGAATGCATTCAGTTGTGCAACTGACTAGGTATCCCCTATCCTTTTCTTGTTGGGTGGATAGCTGACTTAGAATATGTTGTTGCCTTGTGTCAGTGAAGCTTTGTCAATGAATGTAGAGCCTATCGAATATACAGTGCCCTCCGTAATTATTGGGACAGTGAAGCATTCTCTTCTTATGGCTCTATACTCCAAAAATATTGATTTGAAATCAAACAATGACTGGAGGTTAAAGTGCACACTGTTAGCTTTAATTTGAGGGTATTTTCATCCATATCGGGTGAACCGTTTTTGTACATCGGCTCCCCATTTTAGGTGACCAAGATTAATTGGGACAAATTCACATGTGTATTAAATTAGTCAAAAGTTAAGTATTTGGTCCCACATTCATAGCATGCAATGACTACATCGAGCTTGTAACGCCACAAATGTTTATTTTGGTTGCGTTTCAGATTATTTTGTGCCCAATAAAAACTAATGGAAAATAATGTACTGTCATTTTTATTTTAAATATGAATATGTTTGTAACCATTTCTACATTAGTGTAGGATGCTACCATGATTACAGATAATCCTGAATGAATAATGATGAGTGAGAAAGTTAGACGCACAAATATCATACCCCCAAGACATGTTAACCTCTCACCATTACAGAAGAGGTTAGCATTTTTCTGGGGTATGATATTTTTGTTTCTAACTTTCTCACTCATAATTATTCATGATTCATTCAGTATTATCTTTGATCATGGTAGCAACCACATTAATATATAAGTGTTTTGAAACATTCATTCTTATGTACAATAAAAGTGACTCCAAAAAGACAATACATTATTTACCATTAATTTCTAATTGGGCACAAAATTATCTGAAACAAGCAAAACAAACAGCAAATTCATCCAACAAATGTGTTGCCACAAGCTTGATGTCCTCATAGCGAGCTAGGAATATGGTACCAAATATTTAATACTTATTACTTTAATAAACATTTAAGTGAATTTGTCTGTAATTTCTAAACGGTTCACACGATATGGATGAGTCTGCACTTTAACCTCAGTCATTGTTTGATTTCAACTCCAAACCTTGAGTATAGAGCCAAATAAAGATTCAAAAATGTTTCGCTGTATCTGTAATAATTACGGAGGGCACTGTATCTATGCATAACAGCAAGTATGTTGTTTTGGGGATTTGACGTTCACTCATTTAATGTCTATATTTAATCTGAAAACGTTACCTTGAACTATACATCGTCGTTCAGTTCAATCATTATTTTTATACCAATGGCAAATCATATCTTATGTCGATAGCCTTTATTCTTGATTGATCTTAGAATTTCACATTCTACATAAAACTAAAAAATCAGAATACAAGTGTAACTTAGTTACAAATAAAATGGAGCGCTTTAGCTTTAACAGTTATCTGTCCGTCTGTGATTGGGCGCAAAAAACGGTTTCGTGTATCACAGTGATGTCCAGATGTACAAGCTAAACCAAGCGCCGCAGTGGTGCAACCTGTTGGCTGCGACCGGCAATTGTATCAAGTCAAACAGGAGAAAGTGATTATCAAGACCTTAATTAAAAACAAAAGTATGTCTATTAAGCTTAGCTAGTATGGCTAATGACCCCTGAGTCCAGCATCAATGGACTCAGGGGTCGACAGTGATATAATGCTCTAACAACACTGAGTCGCCTAATTTTACACTGATATGGTGGGCGTCGAACTACAGAAGCCATAGCACAGGGATCACACTACCTTATCGCTAAATCATTCCACAATAAAAAGATATGCTAAACTTATGCTGTAACGTTATACACAGGATGCATGGCTAGCAGATGTAACTAGTTTAATAATCCAAGATATCTTAAAAATACAACAAATAAGATGCAATCAAAGGACTAGCTAATGTTACCTGTATCAAAAATTGGAGTTTTCCAAGCTAGTTCATCTCCAGTTCGAGTTTGCTGGAATTATGAGATCTATGGTTTCCAAACGGTCTTCACAGCCAATATTTATCGTGCAACGTTAGCTGGAATGGCTTTCTACTTTCCTCGCGAAACGAAAATATAGTGAAGTTAGCTAGTTAAAAAGCCTTGACATAACCATCTCTCGCGCTGTTATTCCCCTGATCACTTAATCTAACAAATCTAAATATCTGGGGGTGTCAAACGTTTTTAAAAAAGTAGCTGCCGTCAAGTTAGCCACGTACTGTACGTTTGCTAGCAATGCACCGAATTCAGCTTGCTAGCTAGATGTAGTCAGACATTAAGCACAAGAAAACATGAATTCGCTATAAAAAAAAAATCAAGAAGGATATCAGCATTGACATTACCAAAAGCGTGCTATGATGCAGTACAATAACGTTAGAACAATCATTGACCGTTAGATAATATCATAGCTAGCTACATTTTAGCTTGTGCACATACATGTAGCGAACTGAGGCCGGGCAGCTAGTTTGACACTTCAGGGTAAACGCCCCTCTAAAGACAAAACAGGACTGAACTCGAAAAATCTGTCAAAAACACGGCTGCGCACGTCGGCTTGACTATCGAATCAATTTAGAGATAATAAACTTATCAAGTAAACATGCAAACTTGAAAATAAAAACGTTTTTAAAGTTTGTTCGATTACTTGCAACGTTACCTCGCTTTCACACGTTTCGCCAAACTCGCCCACACAATGGCAGCTAGCTAACGTTACGTAACTACCTTTCAAAACTTTTAACTTTTGTCAATAATTGCTAGTTCTAAAAACACACGACAGTGAGTAAATAAACAAAGTGAGACCACAACAAAGTATAAAATGTTATTTACGAATGACAACCCATTGCGAAGACCGTCACTAACCAACAAGTACGGGGAAAAAAAAGTACAAACGAAGCGCGTACCACTGAATTAAAATACAAGGAAACTTTCTAGACCTGACGCGCGTTCCACGCGACACTGCAGTATGTGAAGGCAGCTGTCTAAATTACAAACTAAAAACGCGGTCAAGAGACATTAGAGTTAGTCACAATTTTGCGAACTTCAAGCCAAAGCAAAACAAATTGTGCCTGACGTGCAGAATTTCAATGGCGCAGCACAGTCCGTAGATAGACGGAAGAAAGGCACGTTGACAGCCACCGACCTCTCTGGAAATAAACACATATGACAGCTGGCTCTGGAACACCGTTTCCCTTCGCTCTGCTCTCAGAAAGAGTATCTACATATCTGGGAAAAAAATGTATCCGATTCGGTGAAATACAATATTCGATAAACGCGATGTCTTCATTAAAACATAATATAATTGCGAGACTTTGAACCGCCCGTAAAAAAAAAACGGACTAATTTACTAAGAACAAACATGCGCAGAGAGAGGCTCTCATGTATGCCAATGATTCATAACACTGAAGTGAAAAGCAGGCATCTTAGCGTCTATAAAGTAACAATAATCCAATTAATTAGTATGTAGGTTGATGAATGCAATGACTGTCTTCCATTAATATTTCAACTTTTTAGAGGAACTTGTCTAGATTAGCCTATTTATATAAAATAACAGTACATTTAACTATACATGTACAGTAACATGCTTGATAGGTAAAGGTTTGTTTGGCTGTGTTTAGACAGGCAGCCCAATTCTTACATTATTTTTACTAATTGGTCTTTTGACCAATCAGATCAGCTCTGAAAAAGGTCTAATTTAAAAATATCTGATGTGATTGTTCAAAAGACCAATTAATGGAAAAAATATCAGAATTGGGCTGCCTGTCTAAACGTAATCAGCGTGTCACAGCCCAATTCTGATCTTTTGTCCCTAATTGGTGTCTTGACTAATCAAAACAGATATTTTCCCAATAATTGGGCAAAGATCAGAATTGTACTGCCTACACCCTACTAAAAGGCCTCATTTTAATGACAATAGTAACGATGGTTACTGCATTTATAAAGTGCTCATCCATGGTAGGCTACTCTGTTAGTGCATGGAAACTCACATGAACCATTTGTAATATTGAAAGCTTGTGGATAATGCATCTTGGTAATAAATTGACTAATTTCTGGATCTAGTCTGAGGAAGTTTTTACTTAATTAGTAATCGACGCACCACAGTCATTTAGGCCTACTGTAGGTGAAACTATCACCATAAAGACCTGTGGGCAACAGTAATGGAAACGTTGGCAGCTGTGCTGTGACCTCTCAACAACTTGAAATTAGTCATACTAAAACATGTTTATCAAAATAAACGACTCATAATTTCCCACAACACATACATTGAAAAGGCTGAATGAGGTCCCAAAGGGCTGAAGATGAACGGTATCATTCAGGATACATACTTCAAAACATTAGGAACACCTGCTCTTTCCAGGACATCAGTTGAAGCAAGGTGAAAGCTCTTATTGATGTCACTTGTTATATCCACTTCAATTAGTGAAGATGAAGGGGAGGAGACAGGTTAAAGAAGGATTTTTAACCCTTGAGAAAACTAAGACATGGATTGGATCTAATCTTGGTGGAGAAAAGGGAAAGATTGGCCAGAAGTCAGTGATAAGGAAACTGGTTGACAATGCTTTTTTTAACCACTTTTCACAGATGGATCCAAGGACCCAGATAGTGGGCACACAGGAGCAGGGCTCCGGGCAGCCGAGCGGAAATGGAGGAAAACTCGCCTCCCTGCGGACCTCGCATCCTTTCACTCCCTCCTCTCTACATTTTCCTCTTCTGTATCTGCTGCTAAAGCCACTTTCTACCACTCTAAATTCCAAGCATCTGCCTCTAACCCTAGGAAGCTTTTTGCTACCTTCTCCTCCCTCCTGAATCCTCCTCCCCCTCCCCCCCCCCCTCCCTCACTGCGGATGACTTCGTCAACCATTTTGAAAAGAAGGTTGACGACATCCGATCCTCGTTTGCTAAGTCAAGCGACACCGCTGGTCCTGCTCACACTGCCCTACCCTGTGCTTTGACTTCTTTCTCCCCTCTCTCTCCAGATGAAATCTCGCGTCTTGTGACGGCCGGCCGCCCAAAAACCTGCCCACTTGACCCTATCCCCTCCTCTCTTCTCCAGACCATTTCCGGAGACCTTCTCACCTCGCTCATCAACTCATCCTTGACCGCTGGCTACGTCCCTTCCGTCTTCAAGAGAGCGAGAGTTGCACCCCTTCTGAAAAAACCTACACTCGATCCCTCCGATGTCAACAACTACAGACCAGTATCCCTTCTTTCTTTTCTCTCCAAAACTCTTGAACGTGCCGTCCTTGGCCAGCTCTCCTGCTATCTCTCTCAGAACGACCTTCTTGATCCTAATCAGTCAGGTTTCAAGACTGGGCATTCAACTGAGACTGCTCTTCTCTGTGTCACGGAGGCTCTCCGCACTGCTAAAGGCAACTCTCTCTCCTCTGCTCTCATCCTTCTAGACCTATCTGCTGCCTTTGATACTGTGAACCATCAGATCCTCCTCTCCACCCTCTCCGAGCTGGGCATCTCCGGCGCGGCCCACGCTTGGATTGCGTCCTACCTGACAGGTCGCTCCTACCAGGTGGCGTGGCGAGAATCTGTCTCCGCACCACGTGCTCTCACCACTGGTGTCCCCCAGGGCTCTGTTCTAGGCCCTCTCCTATTCTCGCTATACACCAAGTCACTTGGCTCTGTCATATCCTCACACGGTCTCTCCTATCATTGCTATGCAGACGACACACAATTAATCTTCTCCTTTCCCCCTTCTGACAACCAGGTGGCGAATCGCATCTCTGCATGTCTGGCAGACATATCAGTGTGGATGACGGATCACCACCTCAAGCTGAACCTCGGCAAGACAGAGCTGCTCTTCCTCCCGGGGAAGGACTGCCCGTTCCATGATCTCGCCATCACGGTTGACAACTCCCTTGTGTCCTCCTCCCAGAGTGCTAAGAACCTTGGCGTGATCCTGGACAACACCCTTTCGTTCTCCACTAACATCAAGGCGGTGACCCGATCCTGTAGGTTCATGCTCTACAACATTCGCAGAGTACGACCCTGCCTCACACAGGAAGCGGCGCAGGTCCTAATCCAGGCACTTGTCATCTCCCGTCTGGATTACTGCAACTCGCTGTTGGCTGGGCTCCCTGCCTGTGCCATCAAACCCCTACAACTCATCCAGAACGCCGCAGCCCGTCTGGTGTTCAACCTTCCCAAGTTCTCTCACGTCACCCCGCTCCTCCGCTCTCTCCACTGGCTTCCAGTTGAAGCTCGCATCCGCTACAAGACCATGGTGCTTGCCTACAGAGCTGTGAGGGGAACGGCACCTCCGTACCTTCAGGCTCTGATCAGGCCCTACACCCAAACAAGGGCACTGCGTTCATCCACCTCTGGCCTGCTCGCCTCCCTACCTCTGAGGAAGCACAGTTCCCGCTCAGCCCAGTCAAAACTGTTCGCCGCTCTGGCACCCCAATGGTGGAACAAGCTCTCTCACGATGCCAGGACACCGGAGTCAATCACCACCTTCCGGAGACACCTGAAACCCCACCTCTTTAAGGAATACCTGGGATAGGATAAAGTAATCCTTCTAACCCCCCCCCCCTTTAAAAGATTTAGATGCACTATTGTAAAGTGGTTGTTCTACTGGATATTATAGGTGAATGCACCAATTTGTAAGTCGGTCTGGATAAGAGCGTCTGCTAAATGACTTAAATGTAAAATGTAAATGTACGTTCCTGAATGTGATGTGCAGATATGAAGAAGACTAACAGATGAACTGTCAGTATACTCAGTTGAACTGTTGCCGATAATAGTTGCCCTCCAGTGTGGAGGACATACAACCTGTTAGAATTATTCTCTGTCTGTATTGAATAGTTTATCATCTGGTAAATCTAATAGGTGTGATCTACTATTGGAGATATTAATGTTATTATGGAGAATTGAGAGAATGTGTGTAGTAGTGAGATTCTGCTGGGTCCCAGCACATTCAGGTGTGGAAGGGAATGAAATTGTAGACCAGTTAGCTAAAAGAGCTTTGAAACGAGATATAATTAATGTTCCACTGGGTAGAGGTGAAGACAAATGTAAGATCGGAACCATTTTGATCATGTGTAGCAGAAGCGATGGGACTCTGAGCACAACGGCCGGCATTTTATATGCCCTCCAAAGAAAGGTCGGTGGACCAAGATTCAAGGGTCAGATTAGGAAGGAAGAGGTGGTGTTTGCTCGATTGCACTTAGGACATTGTACATTGGACTCGTCATTACCTCTGGTTGGCAAGCATGTGAGTGGTTTCAGTCTGGAGTGCATGGTCGATGAAACAGTAGAGCATGTGTTATTATATTGTTGTAAGTATGTTAAAGAGAGGGAAAGATTGAAGTGTAGGGTCATTGAGGTTAGATGGGGTTTGGAAGGGATTTGGGGGAAGGGGAATGATCGATTAGAAGTTATTAGGGCTCTTTTTATTTTCTCAGAAGTACTGAGTTAGGATTTCGAAATGTTGTAAACTGTGATTGACAACACACTCCAGCACAGTAGGTGGCGGCATGCACCTTTAATGTTAGTTTGCGGGACGCCATTATATCATAAAAGAAGAAGACGAAGCCATGGATTGTGTATGTGTGACATTCAGGAGGTGAATGGGCAAAACAAAAGATTTAAGTGCCTTTGAACGGGGTATGGTAGTAGGTGCCAGGCGCACCGGTTTGAGTGTATCAAGAACTGCAACGCTGCTGGGTTTTTCAAGCTCAACAGTTTCCTGTGTGTATCAAGAATAGTCTACCACCAAAAGGACATCCAGCCAACTTGACACAACTGTGGGAAGCATTGGAGTAACATCAGCCAGCATCCCTGTGGAACACTTTCGACACCCTTGTAGAGTCCATGCCCCAACGAGTCTAGGCTGTTCTGAATGAAAAAGGGGGCGCAGCTCAATATTAGGAAGGTATTGCTAATGTTTTGTACACATGCCAAGGTTGTCTGTTTGGCTGCGTTTAGACAGGTAGGCCAATTCTGATCTTTTTCACAAATTGGTATTTTGACCAATCAGAACAGCTCTGAAAAAGATCCGATGTGATTGGACAATAGAAACAAAGCCTTACAAAGCATCGGGTTCTACAGCTGTTGTTTGAGGGAAGTAAGCGGGGTGGTGCACCAAGGAGGTGGGTTCAGGGTGTAGGAGAGAGATGAGGCAGACGCAGGTCTCCATGCAAACAATTTGATTAGGGTTGACGGGTGTGTCATGGGCATGTGGATGGCTCATTAAGATGGAGTAATGGCTTGGGAGAGGCAGGAGCATGCGCACACCCACGGGGGGGGGGGGGGGGGGGGGGGGGGGGGTCACACTGTTCTAAAGCAGACAGGAAACACTGCTTTTGAAGTAGAACTGACAGCGTTTAAACTACTTAGCAGCTATTTATTTAATATTTTATTTAACCTTTATTTTACTAGGCAAGTCAGTTAAGAACAAATTCTTATTTACAATGACGGTCTACCAAAAGGCATCCTGCGGGGACGAGGGCTGGGATAAAAAATATAGGACAAAACACACATCACGACAAGAGAGACCTAAGACACCAACATAGCATGGTAGCAACACAACACGACAACAACATGGTAGCTATGAATCAAATACAATCCTAGGTAGTCTAATATCAAATTCCCAGATTATTCTACAAAGCCAACTTCATACAAGGTTTTAAAAATAGGTTCTATTTGACTCAAAATTCCATGATGTGCAGTAAGAATAGATGGCAGAATAGATGGATGCAGTTCAATGCATGATTAATATAATTCACCAATACATATCTTGGTAGTCCAACAAATATTGCTATCAGGTGGCCTTGTACATTGTTTGCTGCCTCCACCCAGTCGGAATACACTGTTTTAGTTTCAATGACTCAAGATTTTGGACAAAAACAGACGAATGTAACTAAAGCTGGGAAGGTCAATACAATCCATCTAGCAAGGGAAATGATCACAAGTCAGTCATAATGTGGCTAATAGGCTAGTGTATGTATTTATGCAACTATACGGAACAAAAATATAAAAGCAACATTTTACTGAGTTACAATTCATATAAGGAAATCAGTCAATTGAAATACATTTAGTAGGCCCTAATCCATGGAGTTCCAGACTTGGAATACAGATATGCATCTGTTGGTCTCAGATACCTTAAAGGTAGGTGCGTGGATCAGAAAACCAGTCAGTATCTGGTGTGACCACCATTTACCTCATGCAGCGTGACACATCTCAGTCGCATAGAGTTGATTAGGATGTTGATTGTAGCCTGTGGAATGTTGTCCCACTCCTCTTCAATGGCTGTGCGAAGTTTCTGGATATTGGCGGGAACATTTATCCAGAGTATCCCAAAAATGCTTAATGAGTGACCTGTCTGGTGAGTATGCAGGCCATGGAAGAACTGTGATATTTCCAGGAATTGTGTACAGATCCTTGCAACATGGGGCCGTGCATTATCATGCTGAAACATGAGGTGATGGTGGCGGATGACTGGCACGACAATGGGCCTCAGGATCTCGTCACGGTATCTCTGTGCATTCAAATTGTCATAGATAAAATACAATTGGGTTTGTTGTCTGTAGTTTATGCCTTCCCATACCATAAACTCTGTTCATAATTTTGACATCTGCACACCACTCGCCCACACGACGACATACACATGGTATGCGGTTGTCAGGCCGGTTGGACCTACTGCCAAATTCTCTAAACGTTGGCTTATGGTAGCGAAAATATTTAATTCTCTGGCAACGGCTCTTGTGGACATTCCTGCAGTCAGTATTCAATTTGCACACTTGAGACATCTGTAACATTGTGTTGTGTGACAAAACTGCACATTAGAGTGGCCTTTAATTGTCCCCAGCACAAGGTGCACCTGTCTAATGCTCATGCTGTTTAATCAGCTTCTTGATATGCCACATCTGTCAGGTGGATGGATTATCTTGGCAAAGAAGAAATGCTCACAAACAGGGATGCAAACATATTTGAGAGAAAAGCTTTTTCTGGGATCTTTTATTTCAGCTCATGAAACATGGGACCAACACTTTACATGTTATGTTTTTTTATATTTTTGTTCAGTGTATTTATTTAGCAAGCTAAAAAACAGAGAGCCTAACATTGGCTAGCTAGCTGTTGGGAGGATGTCATGTCATTGGAGGAGTGGGTGAGTGACCCCCCCATATAGTTTTTTGGTGGCTACAGCTAGAGATGCCAATTTCTTCATTTGGTTAGTGAGCAAGAAATGTGAATTGCTTTGCTAGCTAATTAGCAATGCTGAACTTGAACAGCTGTTTTAAGTTAGCATATCTCTATTGTCGGAGTGTGACAGAGCGCAGAATACATGAACTTACGAACGCGCAACACCCGCTGAACATGAACACTGTCAGTAAACATAGGCAAAAAAAACCAAATGGTTGCCAGCAGCACAGTTAGTCAGTAAAATTTGGACAAGAGATATGACTTGTTTCGCTCTCAAGAAAAGGGTGCCATTGAAAGGAGTGATTACTGGGGTAGCGGTAAATTTGTAAGTGGACCAACTGAAGAGAAATATTCCCTCTGTTTGTGATGCTCGTTGTCTGGTGCGACGCAGACAGGGTGGCGTGAGTGGTGAAACAGAAGAGTCAGTGTCTGTTCAGGTTGAGGTTACCAGGGTTAGAGTAGAGTGGAGGGGGTCGTATGCTGAGGCAGTGAAGAAAGTTGAAGAAGATGGGTCAAGGGGGAGGGATCCTGAGAGGATTCCTGTTTTTTGTGTGTTTATAGCATGGTTATTAGCTGTACTGCAGGGATGGAATGTAAGTCGCAGAAAATAGAGGTTGTGGTGGCAGCTGCAGAGAAGTATTTGGGTGTACAAGATTTGACGTCAGAAGAGTTACAAGGTGTGTTGAGTGGTGGTGTTGGCCTGAGGTGGGACGTGATAGGTTTAAATAGTGGAGTAGGGTGGTGAGTTTTTAATGAGTGTAGGGTTAGATGGTAGGGTATTTGTTGATTTAGTTTCCTTTTTCAAGCAAAGTATGAGGGAGTTATACTCAAATCAAATCAAATTTTATTGGTCACATACACATGGTTAGCAGATGTTAATGCAAGTGTAGCGAAATGCTTGTGCTTCTAGTTCCGACAGTGCAGTAATATCTAACAAGTTACCGTAATTTCCGGACTATAAGCCGCAACTTTTTTCCCATGCTTTGAACCTCGCGGCTTAAACAATGACGCGGCTAATATATGGATTTTTCCCGCTTTCAAATGTTTTTTCTCCCAAAAAAACACATTCTGTGACGTGCTCAGTTTTTTGGCGGCATGAAGCTTTCATTAGACCAATGAAATTGCCGAACGGGTTAAGGTCAAATAACTTTTTTGTTTACTGTTTAGATTAAATCGAGCGCTCTCAAACTTCCCATCATTCTGATTACGGTAGTCATTTTGTCACCCTCATCATGGCAAAGACACGGAGAAATGCATATGATGCAGCTTTCAAGTTGAAGGCGATTGATCTGGCTGTTGGAAAAGGAAATAGAGCTGCTGCACGGTAGCTTGGTCTTAATGAGTCGATGATAAAACGTTGGAAACAGCAGTGTGAGGAATTGACTCAGTGCAAAAAGACAACTAAAGCTTACTGCTAATTTTACATTTTTTGTTACAAGCCGTGTTTCGTTAAAGCCTATTTATTTTTGTTACAAGCCGTGTTTCGTTAGAGCCTATTTATTTTTGTTACAAGCCGTGTTTCGTTAAAGCCTATTTATTTTTGTTACAAGCCATGTTTCGTTAAAGCCTATTTATTTTTGTTACAAGCCGTGTTTCGTTAAAGCCTGTGTAAAGTTCATTTGTTTCAATGTACCGGTAGGCACCTGTGGCTTATAGACATGTGCGGCTTATTTATGTTCAAAATAATATTTTTTTTTAAATTCAGTGGGTGCGGCTTATATTCAGGTGCGCTCAATAGTCCGGAAATTACGGTATCTAACAATTTCCCAACAACTACCTAATACACACAAATCTAAAGGGTGAATGAGAATATGTACATATAAATAAATGGATGAGCAATGGATGAGCGATGGCCGAGCGGCATAGGCAAGGTGCAATATATGGTATAAAATACAGTATATACATATGATATGAGTAATGTAAGATATGTAAACATTATTAAAGGGGCATGATTTAAAGTGGCATTGCTTAACCTGTTATGGATAGGGGGCAGTATTTTCACGGCCGGATAAAAAACTTACCCGATTTAATCTGGTTATTACTCCTGCCCAGAAACTAGAATATGCATATAATTGTTTGATTTGGATAGAAAACACCCTAACGTTTCTAAAACTGTTTGAATGGTGTCTGTGAGTATAATAGAACTCATATGGCAGGCCAAAACCTGAGAAGATTCCAAACAGGAAGTGCCCTCTCTGACCATTTCTTGGCCTTCTTTAGCCTCTTTATTGAAAACAGAGGATCTCTGCTGTAACGTGACACTTTCTAAGGCTCCCATAGGCTCTCAGAAGGCGCCAGAACATTGAATGATGACTCTGCAGTCCCTGGCTGAAAAACAGTAGCGCATTTGGATAGTGGTCGATCTGAGAACAATGAGACGGGCGCGCGCATGCACGTGAAGAGTCCATTTTACATTTTCAGTATTTGAACGATAACGACGTCTCCCGGTCGGAATATTATCGCTATTTTACGAGAAAAATTGTATAGAAATTGATTTCAAACAGCGTTTGACATGCTTCAAAGTACGGTAATGGAATATTTTGAAATTTTTTGTCACGATATGCGCCGGCGCGTCACCCTTCGTTACCCTTGTCTTGAACGCATGAACAAAATGCCGCTATTTGGCTATAACTATGGATTATTTGGAACCAAACCAACATTTGTTGTTGAAGTAGAAGTCCTGGGAGTGCATTCTGACGAAGAACAGCAAAGGTAATCCAATTTTTATTATAGTAAATCTGAGTTTGGTGAGTACCAAACTTGGTGGGTGTCAAAATAGCTAGCCTGTGATGGCCGGGCTATCTACTCAGAATATAGCAAAATGTGCTTTCACCGAAAAGCTATTTTAAAATCGGACACCGCGATTGCATAAAGGAGTTCTGTATCTATAATTCTTAAAATAATTGGTATGTTTTTTGTGAACGTTTATTGTGAGTAATTTAGTAAATTCACCGGAAGTGTTCGGTGGGAATGCTAGTTCTGAAC
The DNA here is from genome assembly GCF_901001165.1 of Salmo trutta. Lineage (NCBI taxonomy): Eukaryota > Metazoa > Chordata > Actinopteri > Salmoniformes > Salmonidae > Salmo > Salmo trutta. The sequence continues at coordinate 10,837,454 of NC_042975.1, read as the reverse complement.
GTCACATGCTAATGTAAAAAGCTGGTTTTTGATATAAATATGAACTTGATTGAACAAAACATGCATGTATTGTATAACATAATGTCCTAGGAGTGTCATCTGATGAAGATCATCAAAGGTTAGTGCTGCATTTAGCTGTGGTTTTGGTTTTTGTGACATTACATGCTAGCTTGAAAAATGGGTGTCTGATTATTTCTGGCTGGGTACTTTCCTGACATAATCTAATGTTTTGCTTTCATTGTAAAGCCTTTTTGAAATCGGACAGTGTGGTTAGATAAAGGAGAGTCTTGTCTTTAAAATGGTGTAAAATAGTCATATGTTTGAAAAATTGAAGTTTTCGGATTTTCGAGGAATTTGTCATTCATGCCACGCCCTATCATTGGATATCGGAGCGGTGTTCCGCTAGCGGAACATCTAGATGTAAGAGGCTGTAACTAGTGATTGTGTCTCAATGTAGGCAGCAGCCTCTCTGAGTTAGTGATTGCTGTTTAGCAGTCTGATGGCCTTGAGATAGAATCTGTTTTCCAGTCTCTCGGTCCCAGCTTTGATGCACCTGTACTGACCTCGCCTTCTGGATGATAGCGGTGTGAACAGGCACTGGCTCGGGTGGTTGTTGTCCTTGATGATCTTTTTGGCCTTCCTGTGACAGAGTGCCATAGGTGTCATGGAGGGCAGGTAGTTTGCCCCTGGTGATGCGTTGTGCAGACCACACCACCCTTTGTAGAGCCTTGCGACTGGGGGTGGTGCAGTTGCCGTACCAGGCTGTGATACAGCCCGACAGGATACTCCAGTCTAGTTGGTGGCGGTAATGCAACATTTATTGGATGCCAACCGCCATTCAACATCATCAAAGAAGAAGTTAGTCAATAACACTCTAGATATCATGAAAATAGGCTAAAAAAAAGCTCTACTAGGGCGAGTAAAATGGCCAGAGTGAGGTATTCTCACATTTGTTTCTGAAATTTCAGCCAGTTAGCTTGGGTGCTTGACTGCCGATGTGAGGAACGTTCAGATCAACCCTACTCCTTGTCCAGTGTCAGTAAAGTGCAGTGTGCACTCTGAATTTACTAACAGACAATCTGACAACACTCTGAATTTAGGAATGACCCAGAGCGCACTCTGACACAATGGAGGCAAATTACTATCACACCCTTAGTTTTCAATCAAATGTATTTTGGCATGATCAAATTGGTGGGCGCGGTTGTTCAAACATGTATTGGGAGAAACATGTATTGGCAGGCAAGCTGTAGAAGAACGACCAGGCTACTGTGCCCAATCGTTTTTTACGTGCAATTTTGAACGCCAACTAACTGTTAAAGTCCATGCCCTGACGAGTCGAGGCTGTTCTGAGGGGGAAAAGGCAGTGCAACCTAATATTAGGAATGTATTCCTAATGTTTTGTACACATGCCATGGTGGTCTGTGTGGCTGCGTTTAGACAGGCAGCCCAATTCTGATTTTCTTTTCACTCGTTGGTTTTTTGACCAATCAGAACAGCTCTGAAAAAAATCTGACGTGATTGGTCAAAAGAAACAAAGACTTACAAAGCTTTGGGTTCTACAGCTGCTGTATGAGTGAAGTGAGCAGTGGCAATTTTAGCATGTAAATCTTGGTTGGGCAAAAAAAAAAAAAATGTAGGATGCATGCCAGCAAAGCCGCAACACTAAACAATACATTAATTGCACTATATCACTGTGTCACGCCCTGGCCATAGAGAGGGTTTTATTCTCTATTTTGGTTAGGCCAGGGTGTGACTAGGGTGGGCATTCAATGTCCCTTTTTCTATGTTTTGTATTTCTTTGTTTTGGCCTTGTATGGCTCTCAATCAGGGACAGCTGTACATCGTTGTCGCTGATTGGGAGCCATACTTAGGCAGCCTGTTTTCCTTTGGGGTTTTGTGGGTAGTTGTTTTCTGTCTTGTGTTTTTCACCTGACAGAACTGTTGGCTTTCGTTTTTGTTTCTTTGTTTAAGTGTTTCGTCATTTATAATAAATTATGACCACTTACCACGCTGCATCTTGGTCCCCTCTTTCAGACGATCGTTACACACTGCTACACCTGGCTATCAGCGGAGCCTTGTCTGGCAGCGAAACAGTTCATTCAGCCACATTTGCTGCCTTTTTTAAAACATAGCTGATATGGCTTGCTTGCTTTTTTCTTTTTTTTGAAATGTACCCCTTTTTCTACCCAATTTCGTGGTATCCAATTGGGAGTTAGTCTTGTCGCCTTGCTGCAACTCCCGTATGGACTCTGGAGAGGCAAAGGTCGAGAGCCGTGCGTCCTCCGAAAAACAACCCAGCCAAGCAACACTGCTTCTTGACACAATGCCCACTTATCCCGGAAGCCAGTCGCACCAATGTGTCGGGGGAAACACCATACACCTGGCGACCATGTTAGCGTGCATGCGCCCGGCCCGCCACAGGAGTCGCTAGTGCGTGATGGGACAAGAACATCCCTGCCGGCCAAACCCACCCCTAACCTGGATGAAGCTGGGCCTATTGTGCACCGCCCCATGGGTCTCCCGGTCGCGGCCGGCTGCGACAGAGCCTGGACTCGAACCAGGATCTCTAGTGGCACAGCTAGCACTACGATGCAGTGCCTTCGACCACTGCACCTCTCGGGAGGCCCGCATGGCTGGCTTGCTTTAACAAATGTGGTTTCTACTGACAATTGAGATGTACAAACTATGGCATAAGCAGACGATAAGAGGCAATCCGTAGTTTCGATTAAGACATTGAGCGAGCTACAACGGACTTAGTCAATATAACTAGTTGTTCAGCACTTTTGAAATGTACAGCGACAGAATTCAGAATATGGGCCGTTCTTACTGTTCTCCCTGTACACCAAGTCAGAACCGTAGGATAAATGAAAGGGGCATATAAGCAGACAGTGAAAGCTCTTACAATATTTGATAATTACATTTCTCAAAAACAGGTTATAGGCTACATGTGCACCATCAAGTCAGAACAGTAGGTGAAATTAAGAGGTGAAAAAAGACCAAATTATTAGGGTGAAGCACATGGGCTACTAACAGCTCACTGCACAACTTACAATTTCTTAGCTTAGCTACAGTATACATAGCTCCCTGGCATATTACATCATTTATGTAGTAGCATACAAGACATGTTTGGACACACCTTTTTGTGCTCACTTGAACAGGAAGGTGGTGCGGCGTTCCTTCATGGGCAAATTTTGTCATCAAACTTTGTTATCAAAGTCTGGCATTCTCTGGATTTATGGTACTTTCAAGACAACTGGGAACTCAGGAAAAAAAGGTAATGATGATGTCAGTGATCTTCAGGTCGTAGCTCTAGAACAGGGGTGGGCAACTCCAGTCCTCGGGGGCCTGATTGGTTTCACACTTTTTCTCCATCCCTAGCAAACACAGCTGATTAATCAAATTGCATTCTAAATTGAAGATCATGATTAGGTTATTATTGTAGTCAGGTGTGTTAGCTGGGGCTGGGGCAAAACGTTGACACCAGCCAGGCCCTCGAGGACTGGAATTGCCCACCCCTGCTCTAGAAAGAAGCCCAAGTTCTCGATTTACAATTCTGAGTTGGATGAAAGTTACACATGTATTTTCCCTGTCATAGCTCATTTTTCCCGAGTTCCCAGTTGTCTTGATCTCACAAAATTCAGATTTTGCAGTTCCGAGTTAAGTTGTTGTGAGCGCGGCACAAATCCCGCTTCATTGACAGCATGGCCAATGTTGAATGTTTATAATTTTAAACTAGGAAAAGAGACCCTGAATCTTAGACTTGCGACCACACAGCCCCTCCACTGAATAGAAGGCTAATGATTGCTTTGCAATGCTTGTAGTTAGCCACTGATTCCTTCCAAACCATTCATTGTTGAATTTGCAATTTCCAACTTGTTGTCTAATGTTTATGTCCAATTGCTGATGAGCACCTATACGTTTTATCTATAATTTCTCTTCCTTATTTCTCTTCATATGACAAGGATTAAAAAGGATTTGCCAGTAGAGTGTCGACTTGATTCATGAGCATGACTGCTAGCTAAGATTTTGAAAGTATGATGTTGACATGATCAGTCCAATCAAAGCTACTGTACATATAACGTGATTTGACAGAATTTTATCTGTGGCCAATGACCTTGAGCCTTCTTGGATGGGCACTTCTAATGTAACTCTATGGTAGCACCCAAGAGGCTAGAATTTTCAAGGTCTACCCTTAGACTTGGCGTTGACGTAGTGTCCCCATGAGTGACAGAACACTGAGCCAATCACGGTGCAACGCTTCGTATTTTCTGTTCAGCTTGCCCCACCACCACAGAAAGCACTGAGCTAGGCTGAAACACCTACCTTTTGTAGCTGCCTTACTCAAGAAAACAAAAAGAGACCGTGTTAGTATGCGGCTTTATTAACTCAATGATACATACACCACCGTTCAAAAGTTTGGGGTCACTTAGAAATGTCCTTGTTTTCCATGAAAACATATATGAAATGAGTTGCAAAATGAATAGGAAATATAGTCAAGACGTTGACAAGATTATAAATAATGATTTTTAATTGAAATAATTGTGTCCTTCCAACTTTGCTTTCGTCAAAGAATCCTCCATTTGCAGTAATTACAGCCTTGCAGACTTTTGACATTCTTGTTGTTAATTTGTTGAGGTAATCTGAAGAGATTTCACCCCATGCTTTCTGAAGCACCTCCCACAAGTTGGATTGGCTTGATGGGCACTTTTTACGTACCATACGGTCAAGCTGCTCCCACAACAGCTCAATAGGTGTCACATCTGCTCCTGCAATGCCCTCTACTGCTAATCCTGTGTCTCCTTGACCTGCCGCCATTCCCCCAGTTCCCCCAGTACTCTCTCCCTCTCCCTCTCTCTCTCTGTGTGTGTGTGATTGTGTGGGTGGTGACAGGTGTGCTGGAGTCAGAACAGATCCCCACCAGCTGCAACCTGTTCCATAATCAAGACCTCTACAAATACTCATCCCTGCAACTTCCACGCTGCCAGATCGTAATCTCTGCTCAGTCAGTCTACGTTTCTAGCCTGTTATCCTGTTGTGCCTGTTTGCCTGATGCTGTTTTCCTCTCCACTACCGTTCTGCCCGCTCTGACTCTGGTCCTTGTCTCCTGTCCCACGTCTCATCGTCCTAGTACTCTGTCCTGGATTCCCCACTCTACTCCCTTGAAGTCCCCTCCGGACCGGCTTACCCTGTCTCAACCCCTCTCGCTCCAGCCTCAGCCTCCGCACCTGGTTTCCAGCAACCCGCCCGAGCTTCCCCTGACCTGCACTCCATCTCCCACCTGTGTGTCAATAAATACCTTGGTTACTTCATCCCAGTCTTCTCGTCTGATTCTGCCCTTGGGTTCCACTCCGCGTAACAATAGGGTTGAGATCCGGTGACTGTGCTGGCCTCTCCATTATAGACAGAATACCAGCTGACTGCTTCTTCCCTAAATAGTTCTTGCATAGTTTGGAGCTGTGCTTTGGGTCATTGTCCTGTTGTAGGAGGAAATTGGCTCCAGTTTAAGCGCTGTTTACATGGTATGGCGTTGCAAAATGGAGTGATAGCCTTCCTTCTTCAAGATCCATTTTACCCTATACAAATCTCCCACTTTACCACCACCAAAGCACCCCCAGACCATCACATTGCCTCCACCATGCTTGACAGATGGCGTCAAGCACTCCTCCAGCATATTTTAATTTTTTCTGCGTCTCACGAATGTTTTTTGTGATCCAAACACCTCAAACCTTTGTCTGTCCCATAACATCTGCTTGAGTGCCTTGGACAGGCAAATCAAAAATGATGTGTCTGTCCATAACATTTTTCGCCAATATTCCTCTTTCCAGTGTTTGTTCTTTTGCCCATTTTATTTTTATTGGCCAGTCTGAGATATGGCTTTTTCTTTGCAACTCTGCCTAGAAGGCCAGCATCCCGGAGTTGACTCTTCATTGTTGACGTTGAGACTGGTGTTTTGTGGGTACTATTTAATGAAGATGCCAGTTGAGGACTTGAGGCATCTGTGTCTAAAACAAGACACTGATGTACTTGTCCTCTTGCCCAGTTGTGCACCGGGGCCTCCTACTCTTTCTATTCTGGTTAGAGCCAGATTGCGCTGTTCTGTGAAGGGAGTAGTACACAGCGTTGTTTCCGAGATCTTCAGTTTCTTAGCAATTTCTCACATGGAATAGCCTTCATTTCTCAGAACCAGAATAGACTGACATGTTTCAGAAGAAAGTTATTTGTTTCTGGCCATTTTAACCCTGTAATCGAACCCACAAATGCTGATACTCCAGATACTCAACTAGTCTAAAGGACAGTTTTATTGCTTCTTTTAATCAGCACAGCCATTTTCAGCTGTGCTAACATAATTGCAAAAGGGTTTTCTAATGATCAATTAGCCTTTTAAAATTATAAATTTAGCTAACACAGGATTTACTAATCCAATGTGCCATTGGAACACAGGAGTGATCATTGCTGATAATGGGCCTCTGTACGCCTATGCAGATATTCCATTAGAAATCTGCCGTTTCCAGCTACAATAATCATTTACAACATTAGCAATGTCTATACTGTATTTCTGATCAATTTGATGTTATTTTAATGGACAAAAAAATGTGCTTTCCTTTAAAAAATAAGGATTTCTAAGTGACCCCAAACTTTTGAACGGTAGTGTATACATATTGATATGTGTCATACATATCATGCAAACTGATATGTGTCACGTATTAATTCCCAAATAACAGGCAAAACAGTAAAGCCTGTTTTTTTTGGGGGGGGGGCTCAAAACAGATGGGCCACCTGCCGTGAATGACGTGTCGCCACTGGAATTGAGGTGGGTGGTGCGGCTGGGAGGTGGGTTCATGGTGTTGGAGAGAGATGAGGCAGACACAGGGCTCCATGCCAACAATTAAAAATATATTTGACACAACATTCCATGACATGGGGTAAGGCATTGTTGACAGAGTAGATGCAGTTCAATTGATGATTAATTTCATTTACATTTACATTTAAGTAATTTAGCAGACGCTCTTATCCAGAGCGACTTACAAATTGGTGCATTCACCTTAAGATATCCAGTGGAACAACCACTTTACAATAGTGCATCTAAATCTTTTGGGGGGGGGGGGGTAGAAGGATTACTTTATCCTATCCCAGGTATTCCTTAAAGAGGTGGGGTTTCAGGTGTCTCCGGAAGGTGGTGATTGACTCCGCTGTCCTGGCGTCGTGAGGGAGCTTGTTCCACCATTGGGGTGCCAGAGCAGCGAACAGTTTTGACTGGGCTGAGCGGGAGCTGTGCTTCCTCAGAGGTAGGGAGGCGAGCAGGCCAGAGATGGATGAACGCAGTGCCCTTGTTTGGGTGTAGGGCCTGATCAGAGCCTGAAGGTACGGAGGTGCCGTTCCCCTCACAGCTCCGTAGGCAAGCACCATGGACTTGTAGCGGATGCGAGCTTCAACTGGAAGCCAGTGGAGAGAGCGGAGGAGCGGGGTGACGTGAGAGAACTTGGGAAGGTTGAACACCAGACGGGCTGCGGCGTTCTGGATGAGTTGTAGGGGTTTAATGGCATAGGCAGGGAGCCCAGCCAACAGCGAGTTGCAGTAATCCAGACGGGAGATGACAAGTGCCTGGACTAAGACCTGCGCCGCTTCCTGTGTGAGGCAGGGTCGTACTCTGCGAATGTTGTAGAGCATGAACCTACAGGATCGGGTTTTTATTTGTCACATGCGCCGAATACAACAGCGAAATGCTTACTTACAAGCCCTTAACCAACAATGCAGGTTTTTTGAAAAATACCAACAAAAATAAGAAATAAAAGTAACAAATAATTAAAGAGCTGCAGTAAAATAACAATAACGAGGCTATATACAGGGGGTACCGGTACAGAGTCAATGTGCAGGGGCACCGGTTAGTCGAGGTCATTGAGGTAATATGTACATGTAGAGTTAAAGTGATTATGCATAGATAATAAACAGAGCGTAGCAGCAGCTTAAAAGGGGGGGGGGGGGGGTTGCAAATAGTCTGGGTAGCCATTTGAGCCTCTTGGACCTAGACTTGGTGCTCCGGTACACCTTGCCGTGTGGTAGCAGAAAGAACAGTCTATGACTAGGGTGGCTGGATTATTGGACCATTTTTAGGGCCTTCCTCTGACAACGCCTGGTATAGAGGTCCTGGATGGCAGGAAGCTTAGCCCCAGTGATGTACTGGGCAGTACGCACTACCCTCTGTAGTGCCTTGCGGTCGGAGGCTGAGCAGTTGCCATACCAGACAGTGATGCAACCAGTCAGGATGCTCTCGATGGTGCAGCTGTAGAACTTTTTGAGGATCTGAGGACCCAATCAAAAACTTTTTAGTGTTCTGAGGGGGAATAGGTTTCATTGTGCCCTCTTCACGACTGTCTTGGTGTGCTTGGACCATGTTAGTTTGTTGGTGATGTGGACACAAAGAAACTTGATGCTCTCAACCTGCACCAATACATATCTTGGTAGTCCCAAAAATATTGCTATCAGGTGGTCTTGTACATCGTTTGCTGCCTCCACCCATTCGGGATGCACTGTTTTAGTTTCAATGACTCAAGGTTTTGGACAAAAACATACAAATGTAACTAACACTGAGAATGTCAATACAATCAAACTAGCAAGGGAAATTATCACAAGTCAGTCATAATGTGGCTAATAGGCTTTTGTATCTATTTATGCAACTATACGGAACAAAAATATAAAAGCAACATGTAACAATTTCACAGTTCATATAAAGAAATCAGTCAATTAAAATGAATTATTTAGGCCTATGGATTTCACATGACTGGGAATACAGGTAAGCATTTGTTGGTCACAGATACCTTTTAAAAAAAGTAGGGGGTGTGTCAGAATCTAGTGTGAGTGACCACCATTTGCCTCATGCAGCGTGACACATCTCTGTCGCATAGAGTTGATCAGGATGTTGATTGTGGAATGTTGTACCACTCCTCTTCAATGGCTGTGCGAAGTTGCTGGATATTGGTGAGAACTGGAACACGCTGTCATATACTACACGTTGATCCAGAGCATCCCAAATATGCTCAGTTCTCCCGTATGAGCTTATGTGCCAAATACATTACATTGTTTCATGTGTCAAGCTTATAGACATGTGGCTGCCGTGTGTAGGATGGAGGTTCCTAGTTGTGCAGAAGGGCATGAGACAAAGGAATATGTAGCAAGCTGTATTTGACATCAGAAGAGTTACAAGGTGTGTTGAGTGGTGGTGTTGGCCTGAGGTGGGACATGATAGGTTTAAATAGTGGAGTAGGGTGGTGAGTTTTTAATGAGTGTAGTTTTAGATGGTAGGGTATTTGTTGATTTAGCTTCCTTTTTCAAGCAATGTATAAGAGAGTTATACTCCAGTCTAGTTGGTGGCAGTAATACAACATTTATTGGATGCCAACCGCCATTAAACCTCATCGAAGAAGAAGTTAGTCACTAACGCTCTAGATATCATGAAGACATCCTAACCAGCTTTACTAGGGCAAGTAAAATGGCCAGAGTGAGGTATTCTCTCATTTGTCTGGAATTAAATAGCTAGCAAGCTAGCCAGTTAGCTTGGGTGCTTGACTGCCGATGTGAGGAACGCTCAGATCAACCCTACTTCTCGTCCAGTGTCAGTAAAGTGCAGTGTGCGCCCTGAATTTACTAACAGACAATCTGACAACACTCTGAACTTAGGAATGACCCAGAGCGCACTCTGACAAACTGGAGGCAAATTACTGCCGCACCCTTAGTTTTCAATCAAATGTATTTTGGCATGATCAAATGGGCGCGCAGGGAGGTTCCCATTCAGGTGTTAAAACGTGGGTAGGGACAAACATGTATTGGCAGGCAAGCTAAATAAGAACGAGCAGGCTACTATGCCCCATTGTTTACCTATGCAATTTTGACGGCCAACAACCGGTAAAAGTTTGAGAGGGTTTTATCTAATGTTCCCTCAATTAGATTTTAGCTAATTTCGCTCTGGCTAGCATTAGTTGTTGATCTTGTTGTTATTGACGTTCATAGAGAGCCTACCTTTTCATGGTTGTTTGATCAATAGGACAGTGAAGTTCCCAAATGTAAGAGGACTTCCGTGTTTTTTTACATTTTTGCAGAAATCCATTCAGGTGTATTTTGTGGCTTTTGGCGCTCTAATGATCTGATGTCGTGCCGTTGCTACTGCCTGTAAACACACAGTCCAGTAAAAAGTGAATGATTGCAGGCCCGTGTGGCAAATGGCTTGTTTGCATGTTGGCCTACTGTAGTTCTTATTGGCTCACCGATCTGTGTAGACTCTGGACCTGGACAAGACAGATGTTTTAATTAGGTTTTATTTACTGCAGTGATTACTGCGCTTTTCCACTCCACTTTTCCACATCTTGTTTTATAATTTTCACAAGTATCTTACTATATGTCATTCCCAAACATTCTATGAATTTATGAAAATGTGAAAAGATCTAAGATTTCGCTTGTCAGAAAATGTTAAAAAAAAGGTGTCATATTCTTCCTGGGGGTGAATATGAACAGATTTCTTAATAAGATTTCATGTAGTTAAATGCTGTCAGTTCCATTTTAAATATCCATCCAGAATGGACCCTCCCACTATTAACGAATGAACTATGGACTTGCTTGCACCATTACGGACATGTAGCATTGACTGATGTTGCAAACATTTTTGTTTCAAGGAAAAGAACATTACATTTAGCTAATTATTACATCATATATGAAACCCTTAGGTTTATTATGTATGAAATCCTTTATTAAACAATTGCATGTTATGTTGCAAATCTACTCCGTTCCAACCTTTTGCAACAAGTGCTGACTTATTCTTAGCGATGATGAGAAATGCTTTCCGGTCCTCCTCTGGGGATTGTCCATCTGAGCTCAACCCCCACCATTCTCCCCAATCCAATCCTTCGTCATCATATCCCTTTTGGCAAATGGCATGATGAAATCATACTTGCCCATGCATTGCTGTTAAAGTGAAGGGCACTCATCCTGCTCATGTTGGAGCATTTGTGCGCTGAGTCACACCAGAGGTCATGTGACCCGATGGTTGCTCACTAACTGCTGAGTGGCATGATAGTAAAAGCAGTGTAAAATCGGAACTGCCATGCCTGTTCACATTTGTAACCTTACTTGCAGTGGGATGCCATCTTTTTTTAAATTATATTTAACCTTTATTTAAGCAGTGAGTCATGCTGAGACCACGTTCTCTATCACAGATGAGCCCTGCATGAACACATCCATAAACACTATTCACTATACACACAGTGCATTTGGAAAGTATTCAGACCTCTTGACCTTTTCCACATTTTGTTGTTACAACCGGAATCAAAAATGTATAAATAACATTTTTTAAAATCACCCCTATATACACAGTACCCCGTAATGACAAAGTGAAGTATTCACACCCCTGAGTCAATACATGTTAGAATCACCTTTGGCAGTGATTGCAGCTGGGAATCTTTCTGGGCCTGTTAGAAGTCTCTAAGGGCTTTGCACACCTGGATTGTTGAATATTTGCACATTATTATTTTTTTAATTATTCAAGCTCTGTCAAGATGGTTGTTGATCATTGCTAGACAGCCGTTCAATGAAAGATTTCAAGACGATTTAAGTTGAAACTCTTAACTAGGCTACTCAGGAACATTCAATGTCATTTTGGTAAGCAAGTCCAGTGTATATTTGGCCTTGTTTTAGGTTATTGTCCTGCTGAAAGGTGAATTTGTCTCCCAGTGTCTGTTGGAAAGCAGACTGAACCAGGTTTTCCTCTAGGATTTTGCCTGTGCTTAGCTCTGTTCCGTTTCTTATTATCCTAAAAAACACCCTAGTCCTTGCGGATGACAAGCATACCCATAACATAATGCAGCCACCACCATGCTTGAAAATATGAAGTGGTACTCAGTGATGTGTTGTGTTGGATTTGCCCCAAAAATAACACTTTGTCTTCTGGAACTCCACTGAACTCCACTCCAATCGAGCCTCTCACATGGGCAGTGTCTATGCAGTGTGGATCTGAGAGCTGAATCGTGTACAGCATGATTTATGGCATTTCAACTTATCAGCCACTCTCTTCCCCTTTCTCTGAGTAAACTGCATTGCTGAGACATTTCGGTGGTTAAATATGCGGGTATGGAGGAGCTCAGCTTGAAGGGGTCCAAAGCAGGTTTTCCCTGGTTGTCTTGCAAAACTAATACCATACATAAATACTTATTAACACTTCCTTTTTATTTGGAGGGTGCATAATAAACAGATGTGCTGCTCATGCATGCTCTTATGAAAAGTGATTCATAGCCTTGAGGGCAGTGTTGACAAGTCAATCATGTCAAGTCGGTATCCTAATTTCCTGGCACTAAGCCACAACTGTAAGAGCACATGCTCCCTTATTATGCTCACATGCATTGGCCAATTTCTAGTATCAGACTAGGAAGATTATTATAGTTTTGTGATTTAAAATTCATTTTTATTTCTATTCGTTTTTAGATTTTTATTCGAAATTCAGTTTAGTTTAAGAATGTTCTCAGACTCGACTTACTCTTTTTTATTTAGTTTGATAAAAACATTTGTTTATTTTTTATATTATTTAGTTTCTGAAGCACTGTGTTCAAGATGCTTGCTGGATTCATCGTGCTGGCATCTTCCTGGGGTCCTACTGCACCACGGCTGTATTCTCTGATTTGCTAAGGTAAAAAAGACTCTGCTTCCCTCATCAGTGGCTCCATCTCTGTTGAACGACGTGCCAGAGACACACTTGGATCCAACAGGCAAGCTGCTGCAAGTGTTGAATCGAAGTTGGCTAGCAGAGGAGTCAGTATGCATGCGAAGTCACACAGTGACTTCAGGAGGACCTGTGCCAACTGTTTTGCAATAGTAGTTGACTGCAAGTGTGCCTCGGGGTTGATAAGGCACGGCACCACATCAAACAGTTACAAGCTGTCAGTTTGAAGTTGGTCGGTGTGGATTGAGAACGTCTCCAACAACTTCACAAGCTGTTCTAGCTTGGCCCAGTCATGGTCCGTGCTCAATGACAGTTTTTTCCCCTGTTGGCTTGAAAAACCCATTCTATTTTTGTCAAAAATGTTGAGTTTGTTAGTTTTGCAGTCAAAGATAATAGTTTTAGTTTTTCAAATCTTTTTAGTTTATTTTTATTTCAGTTTATTGTTTACTATAATAACATTGGTAACTAGGCTACTGTATGACTTTGGACATGCATCCCACTCATACCATACCTTTGGCTATCTAACGAGAAAGAACTATCTGGACACATGAATGGGTGATTTTATTTCCAGGTTGGTTTGAAAGCAACATTCAGATATACAATACTTTGAACTTCCTCTTTGTCAGAATTCCTGATAGCTACAGTTATATTCCCTCTGAATTGACAGTATTGGGAAAGGGGGATTCCTAGTCAGTTGTTCAACTGAATGCCTTCAGCTGAAATGTGTCTTCCACATTTAACCCAACTCAATCAGAGAGGTGCGGGTGGCTACCTTAATTGAAATCCACATCGCCCGGGGAACAGTGGGTTAACTGCCTTGCTCAGGAGCAGAACTACAGATTTGTACCTTGTCAGGTTGGGGATTCAATCCAGCAACCTTTCGGTTACTGGCCCAATGCTCTAACATCTAGGCTACCTGTTAAGTAATGATACAGTATAGGTACAGTTCTCATGTGTGAGAGAAACTACTCAGCCTTAGGACTGACAGGCAGACAGGCATGGTTCCTTTTAAATAAGCAATATGTTTCATTGCCGTGATCACTTTCCTGGCAACAACCAGTGAGTGTAGTGGTTTTCTTATTTTTTTCCTGCGTGGTCAAAATGTCACATGATGTGTTTCTATGTTTCCACGCATGTAACGTGTATGTATTGATTAAAAAAATGTGTATTGCGTAACATTTTATATACCAGACATGATCAGATTAAACAGCCTGCGTGTAAATTAAAATAAAAACATGACCAACCAATATGCATCATTAATGTGTCTTTGTTATTTTAGGCTACCGTTAGAATATCATACAAATGTTACACAATAGCGAGAAAAAAGTATCTTAATTAGACCTTTTTCTCTGTGGGTGATATAATAATGATTCGGTGCTCTTTCAGCTTCAATTACCATCAGCTTTTACCTTCGTTCTTCACAGACAATCCCCCAAAAAGCAGCAGAATAAAGACATACTTATTACTGCAAGGGGAGTGACTGTTTTCAGCCTGATGAGCCTTTAACCCCTAGAAACCCAGACCCAGTTTTTTTTGCTTGAAAACATTTAAAATGACTATGACTGCCCAGGGAGACCCCAAATAACATATTTTAAAAGATTTACAGTTATGTTATTAGCTGTGATTTCGGCCACCATTTTGTCCTGAAATAAAGAGAGGCCCCTCTTTCTCCAGAGGCAAAAGCACAAAGTATGTTCCCAACCAGCAATTGGAGATAAACATATCCACTGGGCACACACTTGTTGAATCAACTTTGTTTCCACCTCATTTCAATAAAATTACATTGAACCATTGTGGACTAGACGTTGAATTGACGTCTGTGCCCAGCGGGGAAGAAATGCGAAATAGAGAATGGAAAAATAAGCAATTTTTGACCAAACAAAGATTTCTGAGAAACAAAAATACAAATTTCCCCCTTGGGAATCAGTGAAGAATCATCTCTTAACATGGTTCATCTGGTGGAGTTGACATATGTTTTTGTTTAGCTGTGTCACAGTGGGTAGGAAAGTGTGGGGGCATAACAACCTTTTCCCCTGACATTAGCACAGGTTGAGCTGTTCTGGTCAGGTGTTAGTGTAGTGAAGGATTAGAGGAATGGTGGGCGGCAGAGAGTGTAAGTATAGAGCTCAGGCATGAGTCAGGCCTGCAGAGAGTGACCAGCTCTGTTGGCCTGCTAATAGACAAAAATTGTTCCATTTTACAAGCATGTAGACATTTCTGGCCATGTATTCAGAGCCAATTAGTTTGTGAATGAGGAAAATTCCTCTAATCTTCCTTGACAATTTGTTGCTTTTATGGCTTTGAGAAACAATGGTAAAAAGGACCACTCATTACTCATCTGTGGTCATTACTCATCTGTGGTTACTCACCACTCATCTGCTTTTAGACATAACATGCACTTGCACATGCACTCATTTTTTAATCAGAAAAGAAGACATGTTAGGTTTTGTGATGCTACTGGAAAACATGACTTGGATGGAATCCCTCCTTTAGGCCAACTTCTGGCCAGGGGTGTTATGTGCCTGGTGAAATACAACACTTAAAGTAGCCTGGGATTGTGGTGGGGGTAACAAGATCTGAGTGAAACACAAGGAGACTCAAGGAGGGCTCCACTTTCTCTCAACTTCAATTACAAAATGGCACATCCTTCTCGCATTATTGGGAACACCCCACTAAATGCGTATGCTGTATCTCAACACGTTCATGTATTCTGAAAACCTATTCCTAGGACTATTCTGTATTTTATTTTCCTGTAGGATAACATGATTCCCCTTTTATTCAAAGAAAAAACTACAGCAACTGGATCCCTGATGGACTGTGCTAGAAAGAATATGCCTGTGAGCTTTTGATTCAAACAAACAGTAAACCAGGATAAATGATGTCGTGTGTTGAGGATGGCTCCATATAAAGGGCATATAGTCCTGAAAGCAAACAAACAAATGTCACTGCAGCAGGCGTGTGGTTGTGTGGTATTTCTCCACACCATAATGACATAGTTTAATCATTTTCTACACTACAGTAAATAACTGGGGTTAACCAAGATAAGTCTCTGAAACGGGGTTAAACATGGTCTCCAGCTATGTTAGGTTGGCGATACCAGCTAGTCTAGTTTTGGGAAGTAGAGCTAAATGCCATCTGTACAAATATTTGGATCTAACTGTATCGAGCTGACTGACATAACAGCATGGCCTGAAGACCTTCATCAATATTCCAGGTTGTATCGTCATCTGCTTTGCATTGTCTTACACGACTCTGCCGCACTTCCTCTGTGACCTTAGGCCACCTCCTGGTGGTGCATTATGGGCCGGAGGAGGGAGGTTATAGCAGTGCTATTTACATTCCCTGCACAACAGCAGCTCTGTTTCCCTCCCATCCTTAAGACACAAGGGCAAAGGTGCCAAAGCTCTCCAGAGAGAGAGAGCTACGCATCTCAACACCACGGGCAACCAGAGGCATTGCAGAAGTGGTGGTTAGCTGGTGTCGGTAACTAAGAAACTAGTGTCGCTGGGACTCTGGTGAGAGAGACTTTGACTTAGAGCATGTCTGAGGCCAGGACCCCACATCTCGAACAGAGTTTTTGGTATACGCTTACATGGCTCTTATACCTGGGTAGAAACAATTAAATTGCTGAAATAGCTGTTTAAAAATAGAGCACCAGATATCCCAGTGTCAGGTGTTGCAACATGGAGCTAAGAGCAGGCTCCTGAGTCTACCATTGTTTTCTACCCATTCATACTCTGCGCCTCTGGCTCAACAGTGGGAGAATTTATTGAGCTGATAACCTCATCTGACAAAAATTGCCGTCTCAGCCACAAAGCTTAATGTTGATTATGAAAGGAGCAGCTTGATGCCTGTCACTTGATGCCTTGTGTATAAAACGACACCTCAGGCGATGGTTGAAATGTTTCTCAAGAATATGCTGGCCTGGCATTGTTTATCCCACATTGGAAAGAGGGGGAGGCAAACCTTTTTGAAGGTAAACATATAAAACAAAAATCAATTCAACATGGTGTACCCTGCTATTGCATAAAACAACCATGACCACATTTGTTTGTAAAAAACAGTGACTGACACCTCTCTTTTAAGTCAACCTTGAGTGGTTTCAGTCTTCAGCTGTCAGAAGAAAGCCATGAATGCCTTATCCAAATCATTCACAAATAGCTCACCTGACTGCTGTTGAGACAACAAGCCGTTTCACTGATCACCTGGTGGCTCTATAAGATGTGCTGCCCTGGGGTTGTTTCGCCTTCATAGACGAACAGACAAATAAACTTACTTAAAATAAACACCTATCAGAAATAATACATATGTCGTTAATCACACTCAGGGGAGTCCTAGTCAAGCAAGCTTAGCTGCTGCATCGGACAAAGCTAATGACAGGGTTTTATTCATTGGGTCTTTTAAGAACCAAACAGAAGCAAACGGAACCAAACGGGTAAGGGACCTACTTGATAATCCAAGATGGCGTTGCAGTCGAGACATCTGTTGTCCTCGTCTTGTGCTCGTCGTGTCCTGTGTATATATCTTTTTTCTTTGCATATATTTTTTATATTTTTCTTAACCTCAACTTCAACATACAACAACTACAATCTGCCTCACCCAACGTGGTACGGATCTGCTATTTTCTTTACTTTTGAAATGGCCAGTCCTGGCTAACGTCTCTGTCCTGAAGCAAGAACCAATTAGCCTGGAGCTAGCCTTTACTAGGCCCGTCTCCCGGCTAGCCGAAGAGGTCCATCAGCCACTTCTTGGGCTACAATACCTATTTTGCCAATTGGCCTGGACCCCTTTTACTGCCGACACAGAGCCCCGCCGACCCATCACGACTGGACTACCGACGTAATTCGCCTGGGGGGTTTTTCAACTGGCTCCTCCGTCGCGACGTCCCCTGAATGCCCATCTGCTAGCAGTGGCCCGCTAGCTGTTTAGAGCATATCGGACTGTTAGCTGAAGAGGCCCATCGGACAAATTCTTTGGCCACTATACCTATTTTGCCAATTGGTCTGGACCTTTTACCAGACGGAGCCCTGCTGATCCATGACGACTGGTCTGCCGATGTAACAGCACAAGGGGGCTACAACAGACTTCTTTTGTTGCGAGGTCCCTCTAAGGCCCTTCTGCTAGCTTGCTAGCCCCGGCCCGCTAGCTGTCTGAATCGTCGTGTCTCTGGCCCGCCATGCTACTCACTGGACCCCTATGATCACTCGGCTACGCATGCCTCTCCCTAATGTCAATATGCTTTGTCCATTGCTGTTTTGGTTAGTAATTTTTGCCTTATTTCACCTTAGAGCCTCTAACCCTGCTCAATAAGCCTTAGTTAACCCTTTAGGTCCACCTTCCACACATGCGGTGACCTCACCTGGTTTATTAAATGATGTTTCTAGAAACAATATCTCTCTCATCGTCATTCAATGCATAGGTTACCTCCACTGTATTCACATCCTACCATACCTTTGTCTGTACATTATGCCTTGAATCTATTCTACCGTGCCCAGAAACCTGCTCCTTTTACTCTCTGTTCCGAACGTACTAGACGACCAGTTCTTACAGCCTTTAGCCGTACCCTTATCCTACTCCTCCTCTGTTCCTCTGGTGATGTAGAGGTTAATCCAGGCCCTGCAGTGCCTAGCTCCACTCCCATTCCCCAGGTGCTCTCATTTGTTGACTTCTGTAACCGTAAAAGCCTTGGTTTCATGCATGTTAACATTAGAAGCCTCCTCCCTAAGTTTGTTTTATTCACTGCTTTAGCACACTCTGCCAACCCGGATGTCCTAGCATTGTCTGAATCCTGGCTTAGTAAGACCACCAAAAACCCTGAAATTTCCATCCCTAACTATAACATGTTCCGACAAGATAGAATTGCCAAAGGGGGCGGAGTTGCAATATACTGCAGAGATGTTCTCTAGAGTTCTGAAGAGTTCTGTCTTACTGTCCAGGTCTGTGCCAAACAATTTGAGCTTCTACTTCTAAAAATCCACCTTTCCAGAAACAAGTCTCTCACCGTTGCCGCTTGCTATAGACCACCTTCTGCACCCAGCTGTGCCCTGGACACCATATGTGAATTGATTGCCCCCCCCCCCCCCATCTATCTCCAGAGCTCGTGCTGTTAGGTGACCTAAACTGGGACATGCTTAATACCCCGGCCGTCTTACAATCTATGCTTAATGTCCTCAATCTCACACAAATTGCCAATGAACCTACCAGGTACAACCCCAAATCCGTAAACACGGGCACCCTCATAGATATCATCCTAACCAACCTGCCCTCCAAATACACCTCTGCTGTCTTCAACCAGGATCTCAGCAATCACTGCCTCATTGCCTGCGTCCGTAATGGGTCTGCGGTCAAACGACCACCCCTCATCTCTTTCAAACACTCCCTAAAACACTTCAGCGGGCAGGCCTTTCTTATTGACCTGGCCCGGGTATCCTGGAAGGATACCTGGTTATTCTTTAAAAGTGCTTTCCTCACAATCTTAAATAAGCATGCCCTATTCAAAAAATGTAGAACCAGGAACAGATATAGCCCTTGGTTCACTCCAGACCTGACTGCCATTGACCAGCACAAAAACATCCTGGGGCGTTCTGCATTAACATCGAATAGCCCCCGCAATATGCAACTTTTCAGGGAAGTTAGGAACCAATATACACAGGCAGTTAGGAAAGCAAAGGCTAGCTTTTTCAAACAGAAATTTGCATCCTGTAGCACTAACTCCAAATAGTTATTGGACACTGTAAATTCCATGGAGAAGAAGAGCACCTCCTCCCAGCTGCCCACTGCACTGAGGCTAGGAAACACTGTCACCACCGAAAAATCTGCGATAATTGAGAATTTCAATAAACATTTCTCTACGGCTGGCCATGCTTTCCACCTGGATACCCCTACCCCAGTCAACAGCCCGGCACCCCCCACAGCAACTTGCCCAAGCCTCCCCCATTTCTCCTTCACCCAAATCCAGATAGCTGATGTTCTGAAAGAGCTGCAAAATCTGGACCCCCTACAAATCAGCCGGGCTAGACAATCCGGCAGAAACTTTTGCAACCCCTATTACTAGCCTGTTCAACCTCTCTTTCGTATTGTCTGAGATCCCCAAAGATTGGAAAGCTGCCGTGGTCATACCCCTCTTCAAAGGGGGAGACACTCTAGACCCAAACTGCTACAGACCTATATCTATCCTACCCTGCCTGCCTTTCTAAGGTCTTCGAAAGCCAAGTTAACAAACAAATCACTGACCATTTCGAATCCCACCGTACCTTCTCCGCTATGCGATCTGGTTTCCGAGCTGGCCATGGATGCACCTCAGCCACGCTCAAGGTCCTAAACGATATCATAACCGCTATTGATAAGAAACAATACTGTGCAGCTGTATTCATCGACCTGGCCAAGGCTTTCGACTCTGTCAATCACCACATTCTTATTGGCAGACTCAACAGTCTTGGTTTCTCAAATGACTGCCTTGCCTGGTTCACCAACTACTTCTCAGAGTTCAGTGTGTCAAATCAGAGGGCCTGTTGTCCGGACCTCTGGCAGTCTCTATGGGGGTGCCACAGGGGGTGCCGACTCTTTTCTCTGTATACATCAATGATGTCGCTCTTGCAGCTGGTGATTCTCCGATCCACCTCTATGCAGACGACACCATTCTGTATACTTCTGGCCCTTCTTTGGACACTATGTTAACTAACCTCCAGACGAGCTTCTATGCCATACAATTCTCCTTCCGTGGCCTCCAACTGATCTTAAATGCAAGTGAAACTAAATGCATGCTCGTAAACTGATCGCTGCCCACACCTGCCTGCCCGTCCAGCATCACTACTCTGGACGGTTCTGACTTAGAATATGTGGACAGCTGGTTAGATTGTAAACTCTCCTTCCAGACTCACATTAAGCATCTCCAAAATTAAATCTAGAATCGGCTACCTATTTCGCAACAAGGCATCCTTCACTCATGCTGCCAAACATACCCTCGTAAAACTGACTATCCTACCGATCCTTGACTTCGGTGATGTCACCGTTTTGTCACCAAAGCCCCATATACTACCCACCACTGTGACCTGTATGCTATCGTTGGCTGGCCCTCGCTTCATATTCGTCGCCAAACCCACTGGTTCCAGGTCATCTATAAGTCTTTGCTAGGTAAAGCCCTGCCTTATCTCAGCTCACTGGTCACCATAGCAGCACCCACCCGTAGCACGCGCTCCAGCAGGGATATTTCACTGGTCACCCCCAAAGCCCATTCCTCCTTCGGCCGCCTTTCCTTCCAGTTCTCTGCTGCCAATGACTGGAACGAACTGCAAAATCACTGAAGCTGGAGACTCACATCTCCCTCACTAGCTTTAAGCACCAGCTGTCAGAGCAGCTCACAGATCACTGCATCTGTACATAGCCCATCTGTAAATAGCCCATCCAGCTACCCCATCCCCATACTGTATTTATTTATTTATCTTGCTCGTTTGCACCCCAGTATCTCTACTTGCACACTCATCTTCTGCACATCTATCACTCCAGTGTTTAATTGCTTATTGTAATTATTTCGCCACTATCGCCTATTTATTGCCTTGCCTCCCTTATCCTACCTCATTTGCACACACTGTATATAGACTTTTTCTATTGTGTTATTGACAATGTTTGTTTATTCCATGTGTAACTCTGTGTCATTGTTTGTGTCACAGTGCTTTGCTTTATCTTGGCCAGGTTGCAGTTGTAAATTGAGAACTTGTTCTCAACTAGCCTACCTGGTTAAATAAAGGTGAAATAATTGTTTTTATTTTTTATTGTCCAATAGAATCTCTTGGTTTTCTTGCAAAACCTTTTCTTTTTGGAGTAAACGTTTTTTGTTGCAAACGTTTTTCAACAGAATCTGCGTATTGAATACACCCCTGGATAGGCGGTGCGCACATTGCACACCGCACCCACGCAGAAGGAATGGAGAAGCTGAGCTCAACATAACCATGAGGATCTGCCCCAGTCATTTGCCCTGGTTCTGGTTTGTAATTGTTTGTGGGTTCTGTGTTAGCAGTGTAGCATCGTAAATGGAAAGGTCCTTTCCTGTTTAGCGGCACAGCTCTGTAAATGGAGAAAACAAATAAAACCACCCAAAGCAAATCAATATCCAATTACATTTAGCCATTTATATTTAGTGAGTCAGTCAAACACATACGTAATGAATGTATTCCCCAGGTCTGCAAACAGTACCTCACTGTTCCTGTTTCCAAAGTACATGGTTGAATTCATTAGATCAGGATTAGCTGGTGGTTATGTTGATGTGTACAGTAATTGTTTACATCTTGCATCGTCGTCAAATTTTCAGCTTAGATGTCGTTGTCATAGAGTCTCATCATAAACATTTCCTCGAAGGTACTTAATGTCTCAGTGGACCATTTGCCTGTAAAGCGTACAAGGCCAACATTAAGCATGAAAAACATTTCTTGAACAAAGTGGGAAATTCCCCCAAACTCCTGTCAATTATGTGAGAAAATTTGAAATGCCTCCACACCTAATGAAATGCAGAACACTTTTGATGGCAACAGCTATTCTAAATATCATGGGGAATATGAGGACCTTCAATACATTGACATATATAGCTCAGGTATTTAATTTATAGGCTGCATTCACACATCCAGACCAATTATTTAGATTTTTTTCTCACTAGTTGGTCTTTTGATCTATCACATCAGATCTTTTAACATCTTTTTCAGAGCAGATATGACTAATTAGTGAAAAAAATATCAGAATTAGGCTGCCTGTTTAAACAAAGCCTTTTGTACTGCAGTTGCCTAGCCGAGCACACATAAGGGACAGACGGCAAGCAGGAAGCAGTCTGTTCCTCCTCCTACGGCCCAGTCTCTTAGCATCTGTGGTGTCACTAAGAGGATGTACACCCACCTCTATCATCATAGCTACTTATTACCTTCTCAGTCTGTTCACATGCTTTTTAAAGAAACATCAAGTGGCCTTTGATCAGTGTAAACCCATGTTGCTGATTTAGTTTGACGTTTTTTAATTATTGAAAGTGGCAGCGAGGAGGAGGATATGAGTAGCTGAGTAACTTTCAGAGGTATCGTATCATAAATAATTAGCTGTTGCTACAAGGAGGTAGAGCTGAACCTGAGGGAGGTCAAATCAATATTTGAATACAACAAGTATTAATTAAAGCACACACAGAAGTTAAACATCAATCCATAAAGGTAAAGTGCAAGTTCATTAAAGATATCAACAGGGGCTTGCACACACAACAATTACTGAAGAAAAGCCTGGGCTATATTCCCTCTTTCTTCAATGAAAAATATTCTTATGGCTTTGGTAGCATATATGGGTCTGCTGAGTAAATATTGTATGAAATCTATAGCCTTGCTTACTTTACAGCTGATAGGCTGCATATTCATGCATTACATAAGACACAATCATCACTTGGTTGCCAGAAAGCAAAGGCAAAGGATCCGGTAACAAATCCTCCAGCCATCCATACTAGGATCACACCGACGTCTCTACCTCGTCATTAAATAAAGGTTCAATAAAAATGAAATAAGTAAAAAGCACTACAAGATGGAAAAGCTGGAAAATGTCAGAGAACACAGGATGCATTACCATGTTGTTCTCATATCAAAGTGGTGCTCTGTTGATTTCATCAATATTACATATAACAAATCTATTCCCGGGCATTTCATGAGCTTAACTATAGTAGTTCAAAGGCACAAGGAAGAAGCGCACTGGCTCTCAGTGTGGAACCTAGGTGAGTTTCTATAGAGCTTGTTTGGAGCATAGAATACTGTCCTCTTGTCTAACTAGCTATATGGCAATGCTGCACATCTTACAGCAAACCTGAAAAAGCGAGAGGGATTTTATTCTGTCCACTAACAGCCTCATTTGTACTGAACAAAAATATAAATGCAACATGTAAAGTGTTTCATGAGCTGAAATAAAAGATTCCAGAAATGTTTTGTAAGCATAAAACGCTTATTTCTCTTAAATTTGGAGCACAAATGTTTTTACATCCCGTTAAGTGAGCATTTCTCCTTTGCCAAGATAATCCATTCACCTGACAGGTGTTGCATATCAAGAAGCTGATTAAACACCATGCTCATTGCACAGTTGCACCTTGTGATGGGGACAATAAAAGGCCACTCTAAAATGTTTTGAGGGAGCGTGCAATTAGCATGTTGACTGCAGGAATGTCCACAAGAGCTGCTAGAGAATTTAATGCTCATATTCTTCGATAAGCTCCCTCCAATGTCATTTTAGAGAATTTGTCAGTACGTCCAACTGGCCTCACAACCGCAGACCACATGTAACCACGCCAGCCCAAGACCTCCACATCCAGCTTCTCCACATCCAGCTTCTCCACCTGCAGAACCGTCTGAGACCAGCGGACAGCTGATGAAACTGTGGGTTTGCACAACCGAATAATTTCTTCACAAACTGTCAGAAATCATCTGAGGGAAGCTCAATTGACCTGACTGCAGTTCATCGTTGTAACCAGCTTCAGTGGTCAAATGCTCACCTTCAATGGCCACTGGTACGCTGGAGAAGTGTACACTTCACGGATGAATTCCGGTTTCAACTGTACTGGGCAGGTGGCAGACAGCGTGTATGGCGTCGTGTGGGCGAGCGGTTTGTTGATGTCAACGTTGTGAATAGAGTGCCCCAAGGTGGCGGTGGTGTTATGATATGGGCAGGTATAAGCTGTGGACTATGAACACAATTTAATTTTATTGATGTCAATTTGAATGCACAGAGATACCATGATGATGCACTGAGGCCCATTGTCATGCCATTCATGTTTCAGCATGATAATGCATGGTCTCATGTCGCAAGGATCTGTACACATTTCCTGGCACCTGAAAATGTTCCAGTTCTTCCATGACCTGCATACTCACCAGACATGACATCCATTGAGCATGTTTGGGATGCTCTGGATTGACATGTAAGACAGCGTTTCCAGTTCCCGCCAATATCCAGCAACTTCGCACAGTCATTGAAGAGGAGTGGGACAACAGCCTGATCAACTCTATGCGAAGGAGATGTGTCGCCCTGCATGAGGCAAATGGTGGTCACACCAGATACTGACCGTTTTTTTAAGGTATCTGTGCATATCTGTACTCCCAGTCATGTGAAATCTAAAGATTAGGGCCTAATGATTTTATGTTTTTCAATTGACTGATTTCCTTATGAACTGTAAGTCAGCAAAACCTTATTGGATTTTTAAATTTTTGTTCAGTGTAGTTTGGTAAACCCATCAAAAACTGAAACCATTTTCAGATTATGACTGAGGAAGTTAAGATGGGTTGAGAAATTGTCAAGCAGAAGACAGGGAAATGATGCCCTGTGGTTTAGTCAAGGTTTACACAACGTAACACCCTCCTATCTACCTTTCAGCACAGCACTCAGAGAGCTCTCAGAGCTGCACAGCCTACTACATACAGTATATCTGGCCAATACCTTTTGTCATTTAATAAAGCAGAGATCTATCAGATAAAATAATGTTTTAAAAAAAAAAGTGGTTTGTGATTAAACAGTCTGTCTGAAATCAGCATATTCTGTAACTCGTGGGTTTTGTCAAACTCTGGTTTCATTTCCTGCATCTTGAATAACAGGCAGAGGAAGACAATCACGGTCATTCCACTCCAGGAGAGAGAGAGAGATGCTGAGTATGGTATCCAGTGGTGATTTTAGCATGTAAATCTTGGTGAGGCAGAAAATAATAATAATGGGATGCATGCCAGAAAAGCCTCTACACAACACAACATTAAACAATACATTAATTGCACTATAATGATGACAAACGGTGCTCACAAACTGTTAGGGCCTACATAAATCTGTCCTAACAGCAGTCCCAACACCTTACCACTGCTACACCTGGCTATCAGCGGAGCCTTGTCAGGCAGCGAGACAGTTCATTCAGCCTCATTTACTGCCTTTAAAAAACATAGCTGATATGGCTGACTTGTTAAACAAATGTGGTTTCTAATGACAGTTGAGATGTACAAACTGTATATAGATTTTCTTCAACTGTATTACTGACTGTATGTTTTGTTTATTCCATGTGTAACTCTGTGTTGTTGTATGTGTCGAACTGCTTTGCTTTATTCTTGGCCAGGTCGCAGTTGTAAATGAGAACTTGTTCTCAACTTGCCTACCTGGCTAAATAAAGGTGAAATAAAATATTTTTTAAAAACAAAAACAAACTGGCATAAGGGGACGACAAGCGGATAAGAGGCAATCCGTAATTTTGATTAAGACATTAATGAGTGAGCTAGGACGGACTTAGCCAATATAACTTTGTTTAGCACTTTTGAAATGTACAATGACAGAATTCAGAACATGGGGCGTTCTTACAGTGTTCTCCCTGCACACCAAGTCAGAACCGTAGGATAAATAAAGGGGGCATATAAGCAGACAATGAAAGTTCTTAAAATATTCGATGATTACATTTCTCTAAAACAGGTTATAGGCTACATGTCCACCACCAAGTCAGAGCAGTAGGCGAAATTAAGAGGGGGTAATAGACCAAATTATTAGAGTGAGGCACATGGGCTACTAACATCTTACTACACAACATACACTTAGTATTACTTTCTTAGCTACAGTATGCATATCTCCCTGGCATATTACATAATTTATGCAGCAGCATACAATACATTTTTGAACCCACCTTGTTGTGCTGTGCTCACTTGAACAGGAAGGTGGCGTGGCGAACCTTCTTGGTTAATTTTGTCATAAAAGTCTGGCATTCTCTGGATTATGGTGCTTTTAAGACAACTGGGAACTCTGAAAAAAACAACAACGTCAAATCATGATGACGTCATTGATCTTCAGGTCGTAGCTATAGAAAGAGGTTGGATTTACAATTTGGATGATGGTTCATAATGTATTTTCCCAGTCAGAGCTTGTTTATTCCTGACTTCCCAGTTGTCTTGAACTCACTAAAGTCAAGTTTTCGCAGTTTGGATTTAACAGATGTTTTGAGTGTGGCACAAATCATGCTTTATTGACAGCATGGCCAATGTTAAATGTTTATCATTTTAAACTTGGAAAAGAGCCCCTTAATCACAGATTTGGGACCACACAGCCACTGTCACTGATTCCTCCCAAACCACTCCTTATTTGAACTTGCGATTTTCAATATGTGTAATGTTTATGTCCAATGGCCGATGAGCACCAATACGTTTATCGATAATTTCTCTTTATTATGATTAAAAAGGATTTGCCAGTAGATTGTCAACTTGATCACTGATGATGACTGCTAGCTAAGATTTTGAAAGTATGATGTTGACATGATCAGTCCAATCATAGCTACTGTACATATACCGTGATTTGACATACTTTTTTCTGTGGCCAATGACCTTGAGCCTTCTTGGATGGGCACTTCTAATGTAACTCTATGGCAGCACCCAAGGGGCTAGAATTTTCAAGTTCTACCCTTAGACTTGGCGTTGACGTAGTGTCCCCATGAGTGACAGAACACTGAGCCAATCATTGTGCAACACTCTGTATTTTCTGTTGGCTTGCCCCACCACCACAGAAAGCACTGAGCTAGGCTGAAACACCTGCCTTTTGTAGCTGCCTTACTCAAGAAAACAAAAATAGACCATGTTTGTGTGCGGCTTTATTTACTCAATGATATATATATATATTTTTTTTTTACATTGTTTGCAAACTGATATGTGACTCGTATTAATGCCAAAATAACATGCAAAACAGGCAAGCCCCCCCCCCCCCAAACATATTGCAAAAAATGTGGGGCTCAAAACAGGTGGGCCCCACCTGCCCTGAATGACAGGTCGCCACTGATGGTGTCACGTGTGCTGCAGGGGCTTGAGTACTCTTATTAGTCTGTGTGTTGGGTTTTATTGAGGCTGCTTGCTGAAAACAATACTAATGCCACAGTGCTGCTTTCAGACAACGTTTCATGTACTGTACACTGTTGGTTGATGCTTTTGACCGAACAATCAACTTTTATTCTGAAACAACAGGGATGGCTTTAGTAAATTGTGATCGCTCCATCCATGTATTGGATGCAGCATTGAAAAGTAATCCAACAAGGATTTAATTACATGCGTAATTGTCTTCCTAATAGGATGCTTGTTTATTCGTTGAGGCAATTTAATGTTGTTATTAGGGACTATTAAGCAGAGGGCGTTTTAACCAGGGATTAGAATTCATCGTGGGAGATGTTCCCGTGCTAACTCTCTGCTGGACACAGCTGCTCTGAAGGCTATGTTCAAATCAGCAATTTTCTATCATTTAACGAGCCCGGCTAACAGACCGTTCAATCAAGAGTGATTGGCACCACAGCTTCGACCAAAAAAAGCTATGAGGCTGAATGAAGTCCTCATTATGAAAACCAATGTGTATGTGGACATTAACCTTCACCGGGAATTATAACGTGGGAGAGTATGTTGCATCTGGAGCTTAATAATCACCTTTGCTCCAATTATGTTGCGTACAGACATAAAATGCCATAATTATGTATAAAGGCTCCCAACACACACGTAAAGACGTCACGATGCTTGTTCAGCGAGTACCACTTCCTCCTGATTTGCCTCACTCCGAGGGTCAAACCCAAGACCTCTCTGCCTTGCTAGCACACGTGACCGCCCTCCTGAAGCGTCTCGCCTTACCAGTCAGCGCTACGCGAAAAGCTCGCTATTCATTGGCGCAAGTGGGTACACTTCCGGCTGAGGAGTAAGTTTCACACATCCCCATGTGCCACACACACACAAAGGTTATTAAAGTTTTGTGTTTCTATATCAGATTTGTGAATTATATTTGAAGTTTAGTTTCAGTTACCTTTCATACGTGAGTCAATAGTTTGTATTTAGTTTAAGTTTTACAAAAACATTTCTATTTTGTTTTTCTATTATTCAGTTTTAGTGTTGGGGAGAGAAAGTGGCCTATGCCTGGGAGACTTGGTGTCAATGGTGTGCGTACTGGGAGTGGAGTCAGGTGCAGGAGATCAGAGAGTTGTGAACAGGCGCACACTTTATTTAGGCAGGAGAAACCAACAGACAGACGCCACTGCGTCGAAACCTCCATCCAATATGCCAAAGTGCAAAAACGCGCTAACAGTCACAATAATAAAGTACAAACAAAGAAACATACCTCGTGAATATACAACACGGAATAAATGCACACCAGAAATAGCCCGTCAAAAATGACACAACACAAAGACATGAGGGGGAACAGAGGCATAAATACATGTAGTGTGATTGGGGAATGAAAAGCAGGTGTGCAGGGAACAAAACAAAATGAATGGATAAATGAAAAATGGAGCGGCGATGGGTAGAAAGCCGGTGACGTCGACCGCCGAACAAGGAGAGGAGCCGACTTCGGCGGAAGTTGTGACACTTGGAGCCATTTATGTGTTGTATCGTTTTTGAGGTTTTTGGGATGTCACTTCTTGCCACTGGAGGGCATTGACGCGGAAGGTGATGGGTCAGGGCATAGGTTAGGTTAGGTTAGTTTGACGAAAACTAGATTTGGGTCTCGGGGTTTGATGTGGGTGTGTTTTGTTAGCTATATCGTATCCTGGCAGTTAATGTTGTTTGTCCCTCTTGAGTCACCTAAGATAAATCAAAAGATCTGTAATTCATTTAGACGATTTTGCAGAGGAGATCTTAGCAGCACAATTGTACATAGCTATGGCGTTTTGTATTTCTAAAGTTAAAAAAATTGCATGAAAAACTTGTCAGTGCACTGCAGACAGTATCGAGAAAAGTCAGCTGCTGACTCATGACTGATTTCTGAAACATGTCTACAACTTCATCATCAGCAAGCTGTCAAACTATCGTAAATAAAGCACAAACTACACACTGTTTATCAGTGCCCATAGACACTAGCTAGCTAGCTAAGACCCATGTTTGTGTTTGTCAATGAAGCTAGCTAATAGTAGCTAGAAGGATCATTGAGCTGACAGGCCACTTTAACTAAATCAGCTTATCAAGTCACTGGTGGCCGTTTAGTTTTTACAACTTTCTCACTATCTATTGTTTGTGTTTATAGTGAATCATGTTACAAACCATGTTGTGGTGGGACACAAGATGTTTGCGAAAGGGTTTGGAATTTTGGAATATTGGCATTTGGGATGCAAGTGCACATCATCTCAACTGTAATTTTGCCAGACAGTAGCAGACTAGAGTGATCCCTATGAAACACATCAACGGGTGGCCACTCCATTAAAAATCAAATCTTGTTGGTCACATACACATATTTAGCAGATGGTATTGCAGGTGTAGCAAAATGCTTATGTTCCTAGCTCCAACAGTCCATAATATCTAACAACTCACAACAATACACACACATCTAAAAGTAAAAGAATGGAATTAAGAAATATATAAATATTAGGATGAGCAATGTGGCATTGACTAAAATACAGTAGAATAGAATACAGTATATACCTATGAAATGAGTAAAGCAGTATGTAAACATTATTAAAGTGACTAGTGTTCCATTATTAAAGTGGCCAGTGATTCCATGTCTATGTATACAGGGCAGCAGCCTCTAAGGTGCTGGATTGAGTAACCGGGTGGTAGCTGGCTAGTGATGGCTATTTAACAGTCTGATGGCCTTGAGAAAGAAGCTGTTTTTCAGTCTCTCGGTCCCAGCTTTGATACATCTGTACTGACCTCTCCTTCTGGATGATAGCGGGGTGGGCAGGCCATGGCTAGGGTGGTTGATTTCAACATAACTTTGGTGACGTGTTGTTTCATGAAAACAGAAGGTATGTCTCACTGTCTTGAGATTTCTGCTGCTATTATTGGATAGAGCACAATTTGCGGAGCTGTTTCCCAGTGAATGACAATTCTCCCTAGTCGTTACCATCCCATGTTAGTGGGCATGATTGAAATCCAAACCCAACCCTCATGTAAACCGTGACAACCTCAGTTACACAAATCTCACAAAATTCAATTTTGAAATATACTGACTTTAAGACAAATTATCCTGCTAGTTTTGGAACTGGAATAAATGTTACTTATTAATTAATGATTTCACATAGGTATTTTTCAACAAGAGCAGTTTGTTTTTGAGTTTGGTTGCCCTTTAAAGGTCGATTCAGCGATATGACATATACACACTAAGTAAACAATAGTAGTGGGTCAATTTCCACAACTACCAGGAGTGTTGTAGCGTGAGGCTTAACTTCCTCGGTTTTAGTCCCGTAGCTACCACGTTGTAGCAGTGTAGAGCGTACCCATGCACATAATCTGTGAGTCTTGCATCTCTCTGATCCCACTGTAGTCCTGTGTAGTTCAGTTTGTAGAGCATGGTGTGTGCAATGCCAGAGTAGTGGGTTCAATTCCCCTGGGGGACCGATATGGCAAATGTATGCATTCACTACTGTAATAATGATGGATCCCCATTATCTTCCTGGGTTCAGTTATACAATTTTAAAAACATTACAATAAATTCATACCACAATAAGTGTGTGCCGTCATGCCCATACTCCACAACCACATATCTACAACACAAAATCTATGTGTAGGTGTGTGTATAGTGCATATGTTATCATGTGTGTGTATGCATGTGTCTGTGCCTATGGTTGTGCTGCTTCACAGTCCCCGCTGTTCCATAAGGTGTATTTTTACCTGCTTTTTTAAATCTGATTCTACTGCATGCATCAGTTACCTGATGTGGAATAGAGTTCCATGTAGTCAAGGCTCTATGTAGTACTGGACACCTCCCATAGTCTGTTCTGGACTTGGGGACTGTGAAGAGACCTCTGGTGGAATGTCTTGTGGTGTGTCTGAGCTGTGTTCTACTACTAGTTGTTTAAACAGACAGCTCGGCGCTTTCAACATGTCAATACCTCTCACAAATACAAGTAGTGATGAAGTCAATCTCTCCTATACATTGAGCCAGGAGAGACTGACATGGACATTATTAATGTTTGCTCTCTGTGTACATCCAAGGGCCAGCCGTGCTGCCCTGTTCTGCCCCAGTTGCAAAGTCCCTCTTTGTGGCACATGACCACATGACTGAACAGTAGTCCAGGTGTGACAAAACTAAAGCCTGTAGGACCTGCCTTGTTGATAGTGCTGTTAAGAAGGTAGAGTAGCGCTTTATTATGGACAGACTTCTCACCATCTTAGCTACTGTTGCATCAACATGTTTTGACCATGACAGTTTACAATCCAGGGTTACTACAAGCAGTTTAGTCATCTCAACTTGCTCAATTTCCACATTATTTATTACAAGATTTAGTTGAGGTTTAGGGTTTAGTGAATGATTTGTCCCAAATACAATGCTTTAGTTTTTCAAATATTTAGAACTAACTTATTCCTTGCCACCAATTCTGAAACTAACTGCAGCTCTTTGTTAAGTGTTGCAGTCATTTCAGTTCCTGTAGTAGCTGACGTATATAGTGTTGAGTCATCCGCATACATAGACAGTGGAATGTCGTTAGTAAAGTAAAGGGCCTAGACAGTTGCCTGGGGAATACCTGATTATACCTGGATTATTTTAACATTTATTTTTTATTTTTTACATTTTAGTAATTTAGCAGACGCTCTTATCCAGAGCGACTTACAAGTAGTGAAGGCATATATTTCATACAATTTCATACATTTCATACATTTGTTTTCTGTGCTGGTCCCCCGTTGATTATGTTGGAGAGGCATCCATTAAAAGAACACCCTCTGTGTTCTGTTAGACCGGTAACTCTTTATCCTCAATACAGCAGGGGCTGTAAAGCCATAACACATACGTTTTTCCAGCAGCAGACTATGATCGATAATGTCAAAAGACGCACTGAAGTAAGAAAAAAAGTATTTTATTTCACCTTTATTTAACCAGGAAGGCCAGTTGAGAACAAGTTCTCATTTACTTCTGCGACCTGGCTAAGATAAAGTAAAGCAGTGCAACAAAAACAACAACACAAAGTTACACATAAACAAACGTACAGTCAATAACACAATAGAAAAATCTATGTACAGTGTGTGAAAATGTAGAAGAGGAGGGAGATAAGTCAATAAATAGGCCATAGAGGCGAAATAATTACAATTTAGCATTAACACTGGAGTGATAGATGTGCAGATGATGATGTGCAAGTAGAGATACTGGGGTGCAAATGTGCAAGAGGATAAGTAACAATATGGGGATGAGGTAGTAGGGTGTGCTATTTACAGATTGGCAGGGTACAGGTACAGTGATCAGTAAGCTGCTCTGACAGCTGATGCTTAAAGTTAGAGAGGGAGATATAAGACTCCAGTTTCAGTGATTTTTGCAATTCGTTCCAGTCGTTGGCAGCAGAGAACTGGAAGGAAAGGCTGCCAAAGGAATTGTTGGCTTTGGGGATGACCAGTGAAATATACCTGCTGGAGTGCGTGCTACGGGTGGGTGTTGCTAAGGTGACCAGTGAGCTGAGATAAGGCGGGGTTTTACCTAACAAAGACTTATAGATGACCTGGAGCCAGTGGGTTTGGCAACAAAAATGTGGCTCAGTTGGTAGAGCATGGTGTTTGCAACACCAGCATAGTGTGTGCAACGCCAGGGTTGTGAGTTCGATTCCCACGGGGGGCCAGTACAAAACATCTTTAAAAAAAAAAATTATGAAATGAAAATGAAATGTATGTGTTCACTACTGTAAGTCGCTCTGGATAAGAGCGTCTGCTAAATGACTAAAATGTAAATGTAGTGAGGGCCAACCAACGAGAGCATACAAGTCGCAGTGGTGGGTAGCATATAGGGCTTTGGTGACAAAACGGATGGCACTGTGATAGAAAACTGGATGTAGAGTGTTGGAGGCTATTTTGTAAATGACATCACCGAAGTCAAGGATTGGTAAGATAGTCAGTTTTACGAGGGTATATTTGGCAGCATGAGTGAAGCAGGCTTTGTTGCGAATAGGAAGCTGAATCTAGAATACATTTTGGATTGGAGATGCTTAATGTGAGTCTGGAAGGAGAGTTTACAGTCAAACCAGACACCTACAGTGGGGGAAAAAAGTATTTGATCCCCTGCTGATTTTATACGTTTGCCCACTTACACTTAGTCGGGCGGGAGGGTGAGGGCAGCAATCATTTGAAGAGCATGCACTTAGTTTTACTAGCATTTAAAAGCAGTTGGAGGCCACGGAAGGAGTGTTGTATGGCATGAAGCTCGTTTGGAGGTTTGTTAGCACAGTGTCCAAAGAAGGGCCAGATGTATACAGAATGGTGTCGTCTGCGTAGAGGTGGATCAGAGAATCACTAGCAGCAAGAGCAACATCATTGATGTATACAGAGAAAATGGTCGGTCTGAGAATTGAACCCTGTGGCACCCCCATAGAAACTGCCAGAGGTCCGGAAACCAGGCCGTCCGATTTGACACTGAACTCTGTCTGAGAAGTAGTGATGAACCAGGCGAGGCAGTCATTTGAGAAGCCAAGGCTATTGAGTCAGCCAATAAGAATGCGGTGATTGACAGAGTCGAAAGCCTTGGCAAGGTTGATGAAGACGGCTGCACAGTACTGTCAATTATCGATGGCGGTTGTGATATCGTTTAGGACCTTGATCGTGGCTGAGGTGCATTGATGACCAGCTCGGAAACCAGATTGCATAGTGGAGAAGGTACGGTGGGATTCGAAAGGGTCGGTGATCTGTTTGTTAACTTGGCTTTCGAAGATTTTAGAAAGGCAGGGCAGGATGGATATAGGTCTATAACAGTTTGTGTCTTGAGTGTCTCCCACTTTGAAGAGGGGGATGACCGCGGCAGCTTTCCAATCTTTGGGGAACTCAGACGATACGAAAGAGAGGTTGAATAGGCTAGTAATAGGGGTTGCAACAATTTCGGTGGATCATTTTAGAAAGAGAGGGTCCAGATTGTCTAGCCCAACTGATTTTGGGGGGGGGGGGGCTTGGGCAAGTTGCTGCAGGGGGTGCTGAGATGTTGGCCGGGGTAGGGTTAGCCAGGTGGAAAGCATGGCCAGCCGTAGATAAAGGCTTATTGAAATTATTGATTATCGTAGATTTATCGGTGGTGACAGTGTTTCCTATTCTCAGTGCAGTGGGCAGCTGGGAGGAGGTGCTCTTATTCTTCATGGACTTTACAGTGTCCCAAAACTTTTTGGAATTAGTGCTACAGGATGCAAATTTCTGTTTGAAAACGCTAGCCTTTTCTTTCCTAACTAACTTTCCTAATATTGTTTCCTGACTTTCCTGAAAAGTTGCATATCACGGGGGCTATTCGATGCTAATGCAGAACGCCACAGGATGTTTTTGTGCTGGTCAAGGGCAGTCTGGGGTGAACCAAGGGCTATATCTGTTCTTAGTTCTACATTTTTTGAATGGGGCATGCTTATTTAAGATGGTGAGGAAAGCACTTTTAAAGAGCAACCAGGTTCTTTCTACTGACGGGATGAGGTCAAGGATACCTGGGCCAGGTCGGTTAGGAAGGCCTGCTCGCTGAAGTGTTTTAATGAGTGTTTGACAGTGATGAGGGGTGGTTGTTTGACCACGGACCCATCACGCATGCAGGCAATGAGGCAGTGATCGCTGAGATCCTGGTTGAAGACAGCAGAGGTGTATTTAGAGGGCAAGTTGGTCAGGAGGATATCTAAGAGGGTGCCCATGGTTACAGATTCTGGGTTGTGCCTGGTAGGTTCCTTGATAATTTGTGTGAGATTGAGGGCATCTATCTTAGATTGTAGGACGGCCGGGGTGTTAAGCATGTCCCAGTTTAGGTCACCTAACAGTATGAACTCTGAAGATAGATGGGGGCGATCAATTCACATATGGTGTCCAGGGCACAGCTGGGTGCAGAATCAAATCAAATCAAATTTATTTATATAGCCCTTCTTACATCAGCTGATATCTCAAAGTGCTGTACAGAAACCCAGCCTAAAACCCCAAACAGCAAGCAATGCAGGTGTAGAAGCACGGTGGCTAGGAAAAACTCCCTAGAAAGGCTAAAACCTAGGAAGAAACCTAGAGAGGAACCAGGCTATGAGGGGTGGCCAGTCCTCTTCTGGCTGTGCCGGGTGGAGATTATAACAGCACATGGCCTAGATGTTAAAATGTTCATAAATGACCAGCATTGTCAAATAATAATAATCATAGTAGTTGTCGAGGGTGCAACAAGTCAGTAACACAAGAGTAAGTGTCAGTTGGCTTTTTCATAGCCGATCTTTGAGAGTATCTCTACTGCTCCTGCTGTCTCTAGAGAGTTGAAAACAGCAGGTCTGGGACAGGTAGCACGTCCGGTGAATAGGTCAGGGTTCCAGCAGGTCTGGGACAACAGGTCTGGGACAGGTAGCACGTCCGGTGAACAGGTCAGGGTTCCATAGCTGCAGGCAATTCTTGGGCTATAGGTGAAGGTGGTCTATAACGAGCAGCAATGGTGAGAGACTTGTTTATGGAAAGGTGGAGTTGTAAAAGTAGAAGCTCGAATTGTTTGGGCACAGACCTGGATAGTAAGACAGAACTGGAACACTATCTCTGCAGTAGATTGCAACTCCGCCCCCTTTGGCAGTTCTATCTTGTCGGAAAATGTTATTGTTAGGGTTGGAAATTTCCTAAGCCAGGATTCAGACATGGCTAGGACATCCGGGTTGGCGGAGTGTGCTAAAGCAGTGAATAAAACAAACTTAGGGAGGAGGTTTCTAATGTTAACATGCATGAAACCAAGGCTTTTACACTTACAAAAGTCAACAAATGAGAGCGCCTGGGGAATGGGAGTGGTGCTGGGGGCTGCAGGGTTAACCTCCACAACATCAAAGGAACAGAGGAGGAGTAGGGTAAGGATACGGCTAAAGGCTGTAAGAACTGGTCATCTAGTGCATTCGGAACAGAGAGTAAAAGTAGCAGATTTCTGGGCACAGAAGAATATATTCAATGCATAATGTACAGACAAGGGTAGGATGTGAGTACAGTGGAGTAAACCTAGGCATTGAGTGATGATGAGAGAGGTTTTGTCTCTAGAGGCACCATTTAAGCCAGGTGAGGTCACCGCATGTGTGGGGGGTAGAACAAAAGGGCTAGCTAAGGCATATTGAGCAGGGCTGGAGGCTCTACAGTGAAATAAGACAATAATCACTAACCAGAACAGCAATAGACAAGGCATATTGACATTAGAGAGAGGCATGTGTAGCCGAGTGATCATAGGGTCCAGTAAGTAGCTAGGCCAGTTGGAGACACGACAATTCAGACAGCTAGTGGGCTGGGGCTAGCAGGCTAGCAGATGGGCCTCCGGTGGACGTCGCAACGGAAGAGCCTGTTGAAACCCCCTTTGACGGTTACGTCGGCAGACCAGTCGTGATGGATCAGCGGGGCTCCATGTCGACAGTAAAGTGTCCAGGCCAATTGACAAATTATGTATTATAGCCCAAGAATTGGCTGATGGACCTCTTCGGCTAGCCGGGAGATGGGCCTAGATTCGAGGCTAGCTCCAGGCTAACTGGTGCTTGCTTCGGGACAGAGACTTTAGCCAGGAGTAGCCACTCGGATAGCAGCTAGCTAGCTGCAATGATCCAGTGTGAAGGTTCAGAGCTTACGGTCGGAATCCGGGGATGGTAGAGAAAAAGCAGTCCGATATGCTCTGGGTTGATATCGCGCTGTGCAGACTGGCTGGAGTTGACCGGGCTGAGGCTGGCTAATGTCCGAGTTAACTGTGATGACCGCTAGCAGTGGCTAACTGACTTCTAGATAGTAGCTAGTTAGCTGGCTAGCTTCTTATGGGGGTTCCGGTTCTAAAGTATAAAAAATAGCAGATCTGTACCACATTGGGAGAGGCGGGTTGCAGGAGAGTATGTTCAGTCTGTAGATGGAAATTGAGATTAAAAATCAAAAAAATATATACGAAATATATACGAAGAAGACGATATATACACGGGACGGGACAGCACAAGACAAAACAGACGTCCGACTGCTACGCCGTCTTGGAAGCTCAGTGTCTAACAAAACAGCCCCCACAAACTTTATATCATCAATTTCTCTCAGCCAATCATCAGTCATTTGTGTAAGTGCTGTGCTTGTTGAATGTTCTTCCCTATTAGCGTGAGCTTCCATTGAAGATATGGCTAATAGGAGTGGCAATATTGTCTACTATTATCCTCAGTAATTTTCCATCCAAGTTGTCAGACCCCGGTGGCTTGTCATTGTTGACAGACACACTCACTTTATGGAATTCAAAATGACAATTCTTGTCTTTCATCATTTGGTCAGATACACTTGGGTGTGTAGTGTCAACGTTTGTTGCTGGCATGTCATGCCTAAGTTTTCTAATCTTGCCAATTAAAAAATGTTAAAGTAGTTGGCAATATCAGTCTGTTTTGTCATGAATGAGCCACCTGATTCAATGAATGGAGCTGAATTTGCTTTTTTCCCAAAATTTCATTGAAGGTGCTTCAAAGCTTTTTACTATCATTCTTTATGTACTGTAATTTATCTTTGTTTCATAGAGTAGTTTCTTCTGCTTTTTATTCAGTTTAGTCACATGATTTCTCAATTTGCGGTACGTTTGCCAATGGGTTGTGCTGACAGACTTATTTGCCATTTCTTTTGCCTCATCCCTCTCAACCATACCATTTTTTTTTCTCATCAATCCACAGGGATGTAACCGTTTTTACAGTCATGTTCTTAATGGGTGCATGCTTATGTCGTGCCTTTGGGCACCATTAAACTGAAGACATGTTTATCAAAATAACTCCCTGTAATTATTATCACGCGATTAAACTGATTAATCGTTTAACTGTAATTAACTAGGAGATCGGGGCACCAAGGAAAATATTCAGATTACAAAGTTATAATTTTCCTAATATAACTTTCCTATATTATAACATTATATATTATATTATATTATAGTATAGGCTGATTATCTTCTGGTTTAAATGGTGTATTTTACCTCGCGTCCAGTCTCATTCCAAACGTCGTAAATTGTTGTATCTGCACGAATCCAGCCTTTACTAAAGTCATCCATACATCAATTGTCTTAAAATCATTTATTTACTAAACTAAGTAATTCACAGAAAGCATACAAACAGTAATTATCGTCACAAAGAATTGGTAGAGTAATGTGTCCTAGTGGGCTAAACAGGCATGGCTGTTGTCTTGTTAAAACAAAGGGTCATAAAGGGCAGCTGAGAAGGCACACAGAGTTCATTAATATTAACAATTGATATGCTAATACTTTGCACATGAACGCTCACTCATTCGGGAACAATTGCAATCAATATATATTTACGCTCAGTGTGTCGTCGGGATCCTTGTTGGAGAGTTCCGTTCTGTTGGAGAGTTTTGTTCTCATTCTCTCTCTCTCGGTTAGAATGGATCTTTCAAAGCGACATTCATTAATGTCGTTATAGAATGGATGTTCCGTCGGTCTTCGCGTTCGATGATATCGAGTACTTAGCTGCAGACTAATAATTAATATCAAAGACTTGTTCTTATTCTTTAGACTATTGGTAGTCTAAAAGTTAACTTTCAGTAGAGGAATTGGACGGTCAAACCTATTGGCCAACTCGCAATGGAGTGGAGGCCTGGTCTGAAGAAAGTAACCCTGGGTAGGGGTTTTATTCGGAATGACAGAAAAAGGCTGTCTCGTGATGCCAGGTTTTGTCTGTGTCCCTGGGGGCGTGCCGATGACTGAGTTAAGCTTTGAACAGAAATACAATTCTATCACATTAACATCAGTACATAGCCTCTCTACATATTCCAAATAGCTTTAACCTTATTAAATACATTTTATACAACCATTTAGATGCAAGTCCCATAGCTGAGGCTATTATATAAACAGTTTTATGGTAATATGGCTATATTGTCTCTTCTGAGTATCACAAAATTGTACCAAGTGGACCAGTTCGTAGCTGGATTCTTCACCGATCTTTTATACCTTCTCCAGAACATAAATGTTGTTCGGTTCCCCAATTCTGTGAGTTGGAAGAATTTCCTTTGTCTCTCTATGAAACCACTCTCAGTCTCAACTGGGCCCTGCGGCAGGACATTCTCCTTTAGAATTTTACGACCGTTTTCACAGGGCCTGGGTAGGGAGAGGTAGGTAGGGGGATGGTGCAAGGGGGAGGGGGTCAACTGGGCTCCCTGTTCCCAGAGAGAGGGCAACGTCATGACACTTATTAGTAACTTGGATAAGCAATTTCATAAATGTGTCAAGTGCAACGTCTGTTTGCTTCTCATTACACACCACGGACCAACAAATACTCTTTACATCAACAACATAGGAATCACTATAAAACTTATTCTATGACCTCTTATACACTATATTACTGTAGGCCCAGCCTTTGGAACTTTGGTTTTCCTAGATATGGCTATTATATTGTGATCACTACATCCGACGGATCTGGGTACTGCTATCAAGCACATTTCTGCAGCATTAGTAAAGATGTGATCAATACATGTTGATGATTTCATTCCTGTGCTGTTTGTAACTACCCTGGTAGGTTGACTGATAACCTGAACCAGGTTGCAGGCACTGGTTACAGTTTGAAGCTTTTTCTTGAGTGGGCACCTTGATGAAACCCAGGCACTGGTGGCTACTGTAAGTCGCTCTTGATAAGAACGTCTGCTAAAATCTCCATATCTGCTGTGCTGCTCGTGGCAACGTCATTTCGCTGAGTCTACCTTTTAAATTATTAAGTCAATCTCAATGTGACCCTCTAGATTAAGAAGCTTGAAAAGCCCATTAGATTTTTTTTATTTGTATTTTTTTTATATATTTTTTCTTCCCAATTTCATGATATTGTGATCCAATTAGGATCTTGTTTTTTCGCTGCAACTCCCCAATGGGCTCTGGAGAGCTGAAGGTCATGTCATGCGTCCTCTGAAACATGACCCGCCAAACCACGCTTCTTAACACCCGCCCACTTAATAAAGGATCCACCCCTTTTTTTACATTTTCGCCTAAAATGACATGCCCAAATCTAACTGCCTGTAGCTCAAGCCCTGAAGCAAGGATATGCATATTCTTGGTACCATTTGAAAGGAAACACTTTGACATTTGTGGAAATGTGAAAAGAATGTAGGAGAATATAACACAATAGATCTAGTAAAAGATAATACAAAGAAAAAACCAACCGTTCTTTTGTCATTTTTTGTACCATCATCTTTGAAATGCAAGAGAAAGGCCATAATGTATTATTCCAGCCGAGGTGCAGTTTAGATTTTGGCCACTAGATGGCTGCAGTGTATGTGCAAAGTTTTAGACTGATCCAATAAACCATTGCATTTCTGTTGAAAATGTTGTATCAAGACTGCCCAAATGTGTCTAATTTGTTTATTAATAACTTTTCATGTTCAAAATTGCGCACTCTCCTCAAACAATAGCATGGTATTCTTTCACTGTAATAGCTACTGTAAATTGGACAGTGCAGTTAGATTAACGAGAATTTAAGTTTTCTGTCAATACCAGATATGTCTATGTCCTGGGAAATGTTCTTGTTACTTACAACCTCATGCTAATCGCATTAGCCTACGTTAGCTCAACCGTCCCGTGGAAGGGACACGATCCCGAAGAAGATTTATTTAACCCGGAAGCCAGCCGCACCAATGTGTCAGAGGAAACACTGTTCAACTGACGACCGGGGTCAGCCTGTAGGTGCCTGGCCTGCCACAAGGAGTTGCTAGAGCATGATGAGCCAAGTAAAGCCCCCCAGTCAAACCCTCCCGTAACCAGGACGATGCTGGGTCAATTGTGCGCCGCCCTATGGGACTCCCGGTCACAGCCGGTTGTGACACAGCCTGGGAACGAACCCGGGTCTGTAGTGACGCCTCAAGCACTGCAGTACAGTGCCTTAGACTGCAATTCAATTTCAATTTTTGACAGAAATTTTGAGAGAAAAAACTAAAACGAAACATAATTCATGATGGATTTATTTTACTTTAGTTAGTTTTGGAGTCAAAGATAATAGTTTCAATATAGTTTTAGGTTTTCAAAAGGGTTTGTTTATATATATTAT
Organism: Salmo trutta; assembly: GCF_901001165.1. NCBI lineage: Eukaryota > Metazoa > Chordata > Actinopteri > Salmoniformes > Salmonidae > Salmo > Salmo trutta. The sequence goes on along the minus strand of NC_042975.1, from coordinate 10,795,875 downwards.
ATATTATATACATTTTTGTTTAGAATATTTATTTTTTTATTTTTTCAGTTTTAGTTTACTATAACACACACACCAGGGTAGTAGACGACTTCCCTTCTAAAAACCAGCCCCATACATCTGTAATGTAAGAGTGCAACATGGATGACCCAGTTCATGTGACACGCGCCAGTAACATGACTCTGCTGCGGCCCATCTATCATGGCTGTGGCAGAGGCTGCGGCAGTTAGGGGGTGGAAGGGATTGGACAGACCGACAGTGTGCTGCCCTCATTTAACCTGCTGTCTCCTGGGGTGAGGCAGTCTACGAGTGAGCTTTCATTAGAAAACACAGGAGGGGTCATACCTTCCTTACCAAAGCAGAAGCAGGTCACCTCCAAAAGGAAAGTGCACTGCAGTCCCCAGATGTGTTTGAAATAAAACAGCTGTTATCTTTCCGCTGCTTTTACTCTGATGCTCTGTTTTCTGCTCTGGGTGCCCCAAATAATCAGAGCACAATTATATAATTTAGTTACAAACTGTATGTGGTGCATACATGACTGGACCCAGCATGGCTACCACTGAGAGACTTTCTCTGTGTGCAAGAATCTGCAGTAAGGGAGGACAGCGGGAGGAGAGGTGAGTGCTCATACTGGAGATATGAAGCAAGGTGCTGAGGTGAGAGGGGACAGGTCATACTGCTCACTCCAGGACTAGAGAAAGATTACCACGCATGCACGCATGCACACACACACACACACACACACACACACACACACACACACACACACACACACACACACACCTTCCTCCTCTCTGGACCAAAATACAGAAATGTGCATATCAACTGGTCCCTAGGCTATGACACCCTTTCCATTATGTTTTTATTAGTGAGTGAAACCTGTCTTTTCCCAGTCAGCACGTGTATAACGCTGAAAAGGTTAACCACACAAGGAGAAGAAGACTGAGCAGTATATCCGTTAGATACATTTATAAACTGGGTGGTTCAAGGGTTAAATGCTGATTGGCTGACAGCTGTGGTTTATCAGACCGTATACTACGGGTATGACCAAATATTTATTTCAGTTGGTAAGCAGTTTATAATAGCAATAAGGCACCTCGGGGGGTTGTGGTAGACAGTATGGCTAATATACCACGGCTAAGGGCTGTATCCAGGCACTCCGCGTTGTGTCATGCATAAGAACAGCCCTTAGCAGTGGTATATTGGCCATATACCACACCACTGCTAAGGGCTGTTCTAGGCCTTATTGCTTAAGAATACAATTACTTAGCTCTTGAGGTTGTGCGTATCCATGTGCTTTTTGTACGTACAAGCTCCTTCTGAAAGACGAACAATTAAGATTTTCAAAACTCCTTGAAGTTCGTGAAGACAGAAAAAGAGTTGAAAATGCAGCACCAGATACCTGTTACTCCTGTGCTTTTCACACACTTTATAGTATAGTTGACTTGATCTCAAAGAAAAGGACTTTGCAAGGACACAGTTATCTATGTGTTTTACCTAATTGTGTCTCTCATCAACCAACTTGAGATGTTGTTTTTTCTCATGTGTTCTATAGTTATATCAGTTGAGGAAGGATATGCTGTAAGTGCACATATTGAAAACTGATATTTTGTTAGTTCTTGTTGCCTTCAGTTATTACTGGCAATCAAGAACTTTGGAATTGCATGGAAGTGAGTCAAGTAACCAACATCAGTCATAGACCAATTACCATCAACGAGGTGTTTCTCTCCAAGGCTATACCGTATAGTTTCTCATAACACATACACTGTAGTTCACGCATTTAAAAGATTAGTTGACTCGATATATATAGAAGCTCTGCTGACCTGTACGAAGCCAAGCCATGTGGGGCAATTCAGTGCTCTCTGAATGATGTATGGCATCAGCATAACGAAAGAGGCATTGGTGGCCCTGACCTTGATGAATACAGAGGCCGTCTGTAACTGCAGTGGTAGCTACTATTGCTGCGTCCCTAATGGTACCCTATTCCCTATTTAGTGCACTATACAGGAAACAGGGTGACATTAGGGACGCAAACCTATGCTTACCACACGTGAGCACTGCCTGTCAAGCTTTGGCAGGGTGGAGCGTGTGCAAAATGCTCTCTGGCAGATTCAAAGTGACATCCCTGAGTGGCGCTCCTAAACTGTCTACCGCTGCCTGATGACATTCAAGAGACATACGTGGATCACGACCACCACCCGGCTGTATCCGTCTGTGATTGGGTTAGTATTGGGGGTGGGGTAGGACAGGGGTCTCCCCTTCATAAAGTGATGGGTTCGGTTCGGCTAACTCACTCCCCACACTTGCTCATGGGCCGGCCAGGGCGGGCAGTCATGTGCGTCTGAGGGCCACTCATTAAATAATGTAGGGCTCAAGAATTTATCCAAAGCGCTGTCAGAAAGAGTTTTTCAGATGAGCGCCTCTCTGTGCATGGATCCCCAGCATGATATATTAAGCATTACTTCCAGGTTAGTGGAATGGAAAAGGAGGGTCTACCACACATGCTACTTTTAACTGATTTGTGATGACTCTTAAAATAATCATTACATTAGCCATACCCCAGTGAACCAGTCACTGAAAAAAGATCTACCATATATTACAACGGCCGTTGGAGACAAACAAGTGATTGGTTCAGGTATTTTTTAGGTGGCAGTCTTTTGAGCAATTAAAGGGTCTATCTTTGGACCTGAGGATGATAGCAATTAAAGGGTCTATCTTTGGACATGAGGATGATATCAATTGAAGCACATTCCTGAAAGAACACAATGAACAGAGCATCTTTATTTTACAGATGTAGTATCTTAATTTACATAGGAGGAAAGTTCTCCTGCAACAGGGTGATCAAATTAGGTTCATACATCTGTATGTTACCTAACACAACATACAGTACAGGACTGGCTTCGTTACTTCTCACCCTGGGTGGATTACCAGTAGAACCCTAGAGAACCACAGTGGGGTTTGATAACCCACTTAAGGCTGGTAACCCCCCTGATTTTGCCAAGCTATCCCCGACGTTGTTTAAAATAAATGTTAAGAGGCACCTACTGTCCATTGCAGTTCTACACCCTCAGTAGCTTGACTTTCTGTTTAGATGTTCTATTCCTTTATCTCTTTTGCGTCTAGTTGTTTTTAATTTATCGATTGTTTGTTTGTCCACACTGCTGAATCTGTGTGATTTATCCCCTTCTGGGGGGGTTACTCGACAAGCCCTTTTGTTTTGTTTTTTTCCCTCCTGCACATACTGCCATTTTTTTTACTGTTACAAACTGTCTTTCTATTCGTGCAAATAAACTAAATTAAATTAATATAACATTTAAATGAAGGCTATGTGACTTTATCAGATTATCCACTATTCACATTTGGCTCGTTATGTAGAGAAATGGTAATCATCAGCTTGAAATGTCCCTGTCCTGTGCTTTTCTTAATATGGCCGGATGAGAGAGGGGACAGAGGGCAGATGCATTCAAAGACCTCAATTCATGTACATTATGACAAAGCACTGCCTCTAATCAGCCAAGCAGAAAATAGATGATCACAATGCAGGAGGGACTTACAGAATGCGCAGCAACAAATAGTCCCTCCAACTGCCCTTCTTCCAACTGCCCATTCATACACACACACACACACACGCACGCACACGCACACCACAGACACACACACACCACAGACACACACACACACACACACACACACACACATCCACATCTCGCTATCCTTGCACTACATTTCTACAATAAATGTAACTAACTCGTTCAAAAGGACAGTAAAGCAAGCAACAGGTTCTCAGATGAATGTGAATAACATTTTATAAAAAAACAACATCTAGACCAAGCAATGGTCTCAAACGATACAATAATATTTTGATCACCCTATTAAAACACATTATCTATATCCATTCTGTTACTAAGAAACATGTTCCTAGGCAACAGATGAGGGATGTCTTTTTACTATTGGATTTTTTTTTATTATTTTTTTTACAGATGTTCCTTGTTACAGTGAATGCAGACTTACTACCAACAAAACCATTGATCATTTGAAATGCTCAAGATATGTCAATTTATAGTAGATTAAAGAAACACACATCAACATTCATTTACAAGTAAACACTATATTTCATGAATGATGTATGCTTGTTACAGTACGTGTTCTTTTGAAATGCCTCTCGTGTACGATGAAAGATAATTATTTTATGATAGAACGGCAATATTATGTTTAGTACAAATTGAAGGCGTCACCTCATACGGGAGCCTGTTTTGGAAAAGTGTCATAAATCACAGTCGTACAGTAAGTCTATGTACCAGATGATCTTGCTTGACCAGATGGAATGCACTGTGATGTACTGTGCATTCGGAAAGTATTCAGACCGCTTGACTTTTTCCATATTTTGTTATGTTACTGCCTTATTCTATAATTGATTAAATAGTTTTTTCCCCCTCATCAATCTACACACAATACCCCATAATGACAAAGAAAAAACATGGTTTTATACATTTTAGCAAAATAAAAAACTGAAATATGACATTTACATAAGTATTCAGAACCTTTACTCAGTACTTTGTTGAAGCACCTTTGACAGCGATTACAGTCTCAAGTCTTCTTGGGTATGATGCTACAACCTTGGCACACCTGTATTTAAGGAGTTTCTTCTCTGCAGATCCTCTCAAGCTCTCTCAGGTTGGATGGGGAGCATCACTGCACAGCTGGGCCACTCAAGGACATTCAGAGACTTGTCCCCAAGCCACTCCTGCTTTGTCTTGGCTGTGCGCTTAGGGTCATTATCCTGTTGGAAGGTGAACCTTCACCCCAGTCTGAGGTCCTGAGCGCTTTGGAGCAGGTTTTCATCAAGGATCTCTCTGTACTTTTCTCCGTTCATCTTTCCCTCGATCCTGACTAGTCTCCCAGTCCCTGCCTGCTGAAAAACATCCCCACAGCATGATGCTGCCACCACCATGCTTCACCGTAGGGATGATGCCATGTTTCCTTCAGACGTGACGCTTGGCATTCAGGCCAAAGAGCTCAATCTTGGTTTCATCAGACCAGAGAATCTTGTTTCTTATGATCTGAGAGTACTTTAGGTGCCTTTTGGAAAACTCCAAGTGGGCTGTCATGTGCATTTTACTGAGTTGTGGCTTCCATCTGGCCACTCTACCATAAAGGCCAGATTGGTGGAGTGCTGCAGAGATGGTTGTCCTTCTGGAAGGTTCTCCCATGTCGACTGAGGAATTCTGGAGCTCTGTCATAGTGACCATCGGGTTCTTGGTCACCTCCCTGACCACGGCCTTTCTCGCCCGATTGCTCAGTTTGGCCAGGAGGCCAGCTTTAGTGAGTGTCTTGGTGGTTCTACACTTCTTCCATTTAAGGATCATGGAGACCACTGTGTTCTCGGGGATCTTCAATGCTGCAGAAATGTTTTGCTACCCTTCCCCAGATCTGTGCCTCGACACAATCCTGTCTCGGAGCTCCTGGACAATTCCTTCAACCTCATGGCTTGGTTTTTGCTCTGACATGCACTGTCAACTGTGGGACCTTATATAAACAGGTGTGTGCCTTTCCAAATCATGTCCAATGAAACATCTCAAGGATGATCAATGAAAATAGGATGCACCTGAGCTGAATTTTGAGTTTCATACCAAAGGGTCTGAATACTTATGTAAATAAGGTATTTCTGTTTTCTATTTTTAATACATTTGCAAACATTTCTAAAAACCTGTTTTCACTTTGTCATTATAGGGTATTGTGTGTTGATTGATGAGGGAAACAATAATTGAATCAATTTTAGAATAAGGCTGTAACGTAACAAAATGTGAAACAAGTCAAGGGGTCTGAATACTTTCCAAATGCACTGTATGTATTGACTGTATTGGATTTCACTATGAGATGAGTGATGTTTGTACTCTCTATATTTGTGTTGATATGAGCTGTGTCCTCAATGGGTACAATTAGTCTGAATCTATTCTAGGGGGATTGAGAACACTGGAATCATAGGAATACGGTGAGTGGCCTTCCAAATGTACGCTGAACAAAAATATAAACACAACATGTAAAGTGTTGGTCCCATGTTTCATGAGCTGAAATAAAACATCCCAGAAATGTTCCATATGCACAAAAAGCTTATTTCTTTCAAATGTTGTGCATAAATTTGTTTACATCTGTGTTCTTGAGCATTTCTCCACACCTAACAGGTGTGGCATATCAAGAAGCTGATTAAACAGTGTGATCATTACACAGGTGCACCGATGAAAGGCCACTCTAAAATGTACTGTTTTGTCACACAACACAATACCACAGATGTCTCAAGTTTTGAGGGAGCATGCAACTGGCATGCTGACTGCAGGAATGTTCACAAGAGCTGTTGCCAGATAATCTCATGTTAATTTCTCTACCATAAGCCGCCTCCAACGTTGTTTTAGAGAATTTGGCAGTACTTCCAACCGGCCTCACAACTGCAGATCACGTGTATGCCGTCATGTGGTCGAGAGGTTTGCTGATATCAACATTATGAACAGAGTGCCCCAAGGTGGTGGTGGGGTTGTGGTATGGGCAGGCATAAGCTACAGACAATGAACACAATTGCATTTTATTAATGGCAATTTGAATGCATAGAGATACCGTGACGAGATCCTAAAGCCCATTGTCGTGCCAGTTATCCTCATGTTTCAGCATGATAATGCACAGCCCCACGTTGCAAGGATCTGTACACAATTCCTGGAGGCTGAAAATGTCACAGTTCTTCCATGGCCTGCATACTCACCAGACATGTCACCCATTGAGCATATTTAGGATGCTCTGGATCGACTTGTATGACAGCGTGTTCCAGTTCCGGTCAATATCCAGCAACTTCACACAGCCATTGAAGAGAAGTGGGACAACATTCCACAATCAATAGCCTGATCAACTCTACATGAAGGAGATGTGTCGCGCTGCATGAGGCAAATGGTGGTCACACCAGATACTGACTGTTTTTTTTAATCCACGCCCCTGTCCATGTGAAATCCACAGATCAGGGTTTAATGAATTTACTTAAATTGACTGATTTCCTTATATGAACTGTAACTCAGTAAAATCTTTGATACTGTTGCATGTTTCATTTAACATTTTTGTTCAGTATAATTGTACTGATGTTTGGTCTCTGAGGAGTGACACGTGTAAATCTTTAGTGATAATACTGGTCCTGTGTGGCTCAGTTGGTAGCGCATGGCTCTTGCAACTCCAGCATTGTGGGTTCTAATTCCCATGTGAGACTAATGCAATGAAATTGTATGCACTCACTACTGTAAATCATTCTGGATAAGAGTGTCTGCTAAATTATGTAAATATAATAATAATTAGGTGGGTGCTTATATTTGTCCTATTTCACACATGTGAAATGGTGTATCTGAAATTGTGTGAATTGGAAATGTTTTTTTTTTATGCATATCCCAACTCCTCCTGAGACACCCTCGTGCCGTGGAGGTATTAGGGTTAAGTGCCTTGCTCAAGGGCACATCAACAGATTTTCCACATTGTTTGCCTGGGAATTTGAACTGGCTACCTTTCGGTTACTGGCCCAACACAAAAACTCTGTCTAATATTTTATTGGGAAACACACTTTCAGAGTGTTGGGTGTAGTTCAAACCAGACACCTCTGAGCTGGTTTTGAATCAACATGAGAGGAGTGTAATGTGGTATTTCAGATTCGTGACAACAGCCTTTTATTCTGAGAGAAACAGGTTTAAGAAAGATCTGGGAATGAAGCGTACAAAGGCCAGATTTATCTCCCTTGCTGAACAATAATGAATTTAATGACATGATATCATTCTTTTACTGGATGATTAATGTACATGCTGTGAATTACTGTAACGTAAATGAACGTGGAAGTAAATGCAATCCGCACTGTGTTCATCAGCCTACGGGTCAGTTTAGGGGATAGCATGTGGAAACAGTGCCAGGGAAACTAAACCAAAGCATTGATTACTGTCATACCGTGTACATATAGACTGCTTACAGGGTAAGGAAACCATTGTGTAATTGTGTAATTTGCATGAACTATCTCTTAAGTCTCTCCATTGAATACAGATAACCTAATTTGAGCCCAGTGGTGCAGCCGTAATTGCGGCCATAAATTAGGACCACAAACATGATCTAATGAGGTCGTGAGGCACATGCACCCATGCAGTTCAACTGATTAATCTAACAAGATATATTCTCCTATTCTCTTTTATGGCATACATTCTGAGTAGGAGACATCAAAGGCATTTAGGCCTACACATTTAAATACACTACCGTTCAAAAGTTTGGGGTCACTTAGAAATATCCTTGTTTTTGGAAGAAAAGTACATTTTTTGTCCATTAAAATAACATCAAGTTGATCAGAAATACAGTGTAGACATTGTTAATGTTATAAATGACTATTGTGGCTTGATATGGCAGATTTTTTTAATGGAATATCTACATAGGCATACAAAGGCCGCTTATCCGCAACCATCAGTCCTGTGTTCCAATGGCACGTTGTGTTCCAATGGCACGTTGTTTTAGCTAATCCAAGTTTATCATTTTAAAAGGCTATTTGATCATTAGAAAACTATTTTGCAATTATTTTATCACAGCTGAAAACTGTTGTGCTGATTAAAAGAAGCAATAAAACTGGCCTTCTTTAGACTACTTGAGTATCTGGAGCATCAGCATTTGTGGGTTCGATTACAGGCTCAAAATGGCCAGAAACAAATAACTTTCTTCTGAAACTCGTCAGTCTATTCTTGTTCTGAGAAATGAAGGCTATTCCATGAGAGAAATTGCCAAAAAACTAAAGATCTCGTACAAATCTGTGTACTACACCCTTCACAGAACAGCGCAAACTGGCTCTAACCAGAATAGAAAGAGGAGTGGCAGGCCCGGTGCACAACTGAGCAAGAGGACAAGTACATTAGTGTCTAGTTTGAGAAACAGACGCCTCACAAGTCCTCAACTGGCAGCTTCATTAAATAGTACCCGCAAAACACCAGTCTCAACGTCAACAGTGAAGAGGCGACTCCGGGATGCTGGCCTTCTAGGCAAAGTTGCAAAGAAAAAGCCATATCTCAGACTGGCCAATAAAAAGAAAAGATTAAGATGGGCAAGTACCCGGCCTCAGTCAGAGGAACTCTGCCTAGAAGGCCAGCATCTCCTCACTAACACATCAGTGCTCCTGGCTGGCCACACTTTGGCTGGCTGTTATGTGTGATAGGTAGTTCATTGAGTTCGGAATCGACTGAGGGCCCATGCAATGAGTGAAGCAATTAGCTTAATGGAGTGCAGAAGCAGCAGGAAATCACACTCAGTACTCGAGAAACAGTTGCTCAGTGAATATTCATGGAGCTGGCAATTTGGAAATACATACGGCCCTGCGTCGCTGAATACCAATCATTGCATTTTCCACCAAAGACCACCGCTCTCCCTACCGCAAGCACGCTCTAATCATGATCATTTCTGATATAATTTTTTGGGACAGGATCTCTCACAGATGTGACATCTGGCATTGCTGTGGCTATACAACAGGCCATTTCTTATGCAGCTGTTTCTCAGAAACATATACACCCTCAATGTGCTGGGGTCATCCTACAGATTAACAGCGTATAGACGACCTGTGTAATGGCAAACGCAGTATATAACACTTGTCGTGAGGCACTTGGGGAGGAAATGGATTGAGGACTCTTTTCTCATGTGAATCAATAAACTTGTCTCTTGTTGAATTAATCAAAGGCAAATCGAGGACAATGGAAAAGAAGGAAAATGGTTGAGAGAAAATGTATTTTCACTTTTCACAGATGAAATGCTGTTCGATGAGTGAATTTACATTGATTTGCAACTGACAAACAACTAACGTCTTGACAGTTTCACATGACATTGACCATGAATAACAATGGAGTTTAAACTCAAACAGGGCTCATCTGGAAAAGAAACCTTAGTCCCAGCATTGACTCCCTGTCAAAATAAAGGAATGCAATCCAGGCTTGTCTAAATACCCTTTTTACATTCTACAGCGTGGTCACGGTCACTAAAAAAGTCCCATTTCAAGCAGCATGCAATATATCAATTAGGCTTTGAGAAGATATGCATACAGTAGAAGTCTTGCTTTTTGAAAACAAATCAGATATGGCTCTATGAAAATGGTCTCATTGATTAAAAGTCCTTCGGGAAATAATGCTGCGTTTCCATTCATTAGAGCTGTCCACTGAAAGTATCACAGTTACCTAACGATAGGAGGGTGAATTCAGTTTTCATTCGCTCTGTTAACACTCACCATGGGGGCAGAGGGCACAATTGCAAATGAACCTGGAACTATACAACAATTAGATAAATGGGGCCCACAATCCTCTTCAGCAAAAAGGATAGCCAGATGGACAGTCACTGTATGATTCAACAATGCCATCTAGAGGCTCATGTACTCATTCAAGAGGTTTGGCCGTGAGGGCCTTCGACCTTTTATGGTTCGATGCCCACTGTCAAAGACTTTGTCAAAATATCCTAGCCCCCCCTAGAAATGAGAGATAACATTTTCAAGAGTTAATTTGTCACTATATATCTAAACTGTAAGACATTTATTATCAAACCCCAAACTCAAGTCTTAAATATTATATTATTTTTTATTTAACCTTTATTTAACTAGGCAAGTCAGTTAAGAACAAATTCTTATTTACAATGACGGCCTACCAAAAGGCAAAAGGCCTCCTGCGGGAACGGGGGCTGGGATTAAAAATCCAAATAAATTAAAACAAATATTAGACAAAACACACATCACCACAAGAGAGACAACACAACACTACAGAAAGAGAGACCTCAGACAACATCGCATGGCAGCAACACATCACAACACAGCATGGTAGCAACACAACATGACAATAACATGGTAGCAACACAACATAACAACAACATGGTAGCAGCACAACATGACAGCAGCACAACATGGTAGCAGCACAAAACAGGGTACAAACATTATTGGGCACAGATAACAGCACAAAGGGCACAAAGGTAGAGACAACAATACATCACTTATTGACCTTACTGTAAACAGAAAGCTCTCTGGGGAACCCTAGCTGGGAATCTGGCCCCATAGTTGAGAATTATGTCAATATTCCAATAAACTGAAGACATGTTTTGAAGTTTTCGGAGTGAGTCTACTTTGTTACGCTAAAACATTATGACCTGAAATTGAGAGCATTGTCACTTAATGCCTTCTATTCTCGGGTATTACAGATTCATATATCTTCTTATGGACTTAAAATCAAAGTGGCTGGTGCCTCCGAATCCCTTGGAAATGGTCAGGATTACTCAGCAAAATGAAATGTGGGCAGACAGCCTTGTCCTCTGGAGCTGTCCTCCACCTAGGAGAGAATGTCCTGCGTGAATCCAGATGGTGGGCCTCTGAACTCTCAATCCAATTTATAACTCACTTGGGCCAGACATGCTGTAGTGTCATGTGACCGCTGACCGGTTTTGTGTAGGACTATGACGACCTCTGAAGGCATTTCCTTAAAAAACATCAGTTAAATGCAATACAGCATTTCAAACAAACACAGACATTAGATTAAATCTAACCACACAAAATGGTTTCTAAGACATTATGGGTGATATTTTTGATAGTCTGAGACAAGGGCCTTGTCCATATGGCAGCTGCATCACCTTCCCCCGGCAGCTAGGCAGAGTTCTACTGTGAATAACAGACCTATGCCACAGGGGTATGTGAAAAACACTGAAACCCTGTTGAGATTCATCAAACACATCTGTTTCTGGGTGATGGTGTGGAACACTGGAAATTAAAGTAGATTTATATCAAATGTAAAGCCTGAAATCCCCACATGGCCCTTATATGGTTGGTTAGATACTTGTATTTATGAGAGTGTAGATAAGTCGTAAAACACAGTGAGTTATCTTCCATGGAACTGTTATAGTTCATCAGAAACCATGCATGGTGGTAGAAACTTGTCTCAGAAAATTCAGAATGGTCTGTACTTAGCAGGCGTATAGTATATCCTCAGAATTAATAACATATGATTGTGATTTCAATATGTCCTATAGACTAATAGCCACTGGGATACAAAACAATGACCCATTGCCATCAGGGTGGAGCATTAATATAAGTTTCCTTCACGCTGAAAACATATTCCAAACAATTTGTAAATGTTGTGTATTGATATTTTAGTTTTGTCCCTTTAGGGCACCTGTAACCCCCCCACACAAACAAAACGTGGAGCTAGCCAGTCGAGTGACGCTAGCTAGCCTTTGATGTCACGGCAACGAGAGCCTCGAGGGATAGGAAGAGTTTCGCTGTGGGAGAAAGTGAAGTCATTGTGAATTAAAAGAAAGAAAAAACGTGGATGTGTTCAAAGGAGACCTTGGCAGTATGAAGGACATAACAGTTCGATTGACCGTGAAACCAGACAGCAAGCCAAAATGCTGCAAAGCTAGACCTGTCCCATACGCCATAAAACCAAAAGTTGAAATTGAGCTAAACAGACTAGTGGAGAGTGGAGTATTGGATCCAGTGAATGTTAGTGAATGGGCTACACCCGTTGTTCCAGTCATAAAAAAATATGGATCACTCAGACTCTGTGGTGATTTCAAAGTCACCATTAACCCAGTCTTGACTGCTGAAAAATATCCACTACCCCTCATTGACGACCTCTTTTCTGGTTTAGCTGGAGGACAAAAATTCAGTAATCTAGGCCTGACATAAGTCTATCTACAGATGCATGTGGACCAAGAGTCACAAGAACTGTTGACTACCTCGATGATCTACTCATCACCGGCAAAGACGAGCAGGAGCACCTGAGAAACCTGAACGCTACACTACAGAGATTGGAGGAGTACGGTCTGAGGGTCCGGAAGGACAAATGCGAGTTTTTCCGTTCCTCTGTTGAGTACCTGGGCCACGTCATCGACGGTTCGGGGCTCCACAAGGCACCATCGAAGGTGAGGGCCGTTCTGGAAGCTCCATCCCCACAGAACGTGAGTCAGCTGAGATCATTCTTAGGACTACTGACATACTACGCAAAGTTTGTGCCAAACCTAGCTAACATGTTAAAGCCACTGCATGAACTTTTGAACAAAACCAAACAGTGGAAATGGACAGAGATGTGAGGAGGAATTCAAGAAATCGAAAACAGCCTTAGCTCAGTCAGAGGCCCTAACCCACTTCAACCCCAACTTGCCATTACTGTTGGCATGTGATGCATCGCTTTATGGCGTTGATGCAGTTGTCTCACACATCATTCCATCAGGTGAAGAAAGGCCAAATGCTTTCGCATCAAGGACCTTAAGTAAAGCCGAGAGCAATTATGCACAGATAGAGTGTGAAGCACTCGCCATTGTGTTTGGAGTTAAGAAATGTAATCAGTTTCTGTTTGGCCGACGATTCACACTGCAGACGGACCATAGACCCCTCACCTCCATCTTTGGTCCCCACACCGGCATTCCGTCACTTGCAGCCAGCCGCATGCAGCGATGGCCGTTATTGTTATCTGCTCACCAGTACGATATCAAGTACAGAAGGTCTGAGCAGCACTGCAATGCAGACGGCCTCTCAAGGCTTCCCTTACCTGTCGCACACACTGAGCACTCCCAGGCTGAAATCTTCTACTTCAAGGAAGTGACGAACGCCCCAGTTACATCTGTCCAAATGAAAAAGTTCACCCACACTGATCCAGTGATGTCTGAGGTCGTGGACATTGTCACTCGTGGAAAAGAAGGAGAGATGTCGGACAGCCTACAACCTTACCTAGTGAGGAGAAACGAGCTCACAGTTCAGTTTGGATGCTTGCTATGGGGTTTTCGAGTCATCATACCGCCGCCACTGAGAAGGCAGGTGCTTGAAGAACTCCATTCAGGGCATTGTGGCATGGTGCGAATTAAGGAGATTGTACGCAGCTAATTTTGGTAGCCAGGTCTGGACGCAGCTATCGAAGACAAGGTCAAGTCATGTTCTGCATGTCAAAAGATGAGGAACATGCCTCAGCTAGCGCCACTACACCCATGGGACTTTCCAGAGGAGCCTTGGCAGCGAGTTCACATAGACTATGCAGGCCCACTGGAGGATCGTATGTTCTTAGTCGTAGTTGACGCACACAGCAAATGGCCTGAGGTCACAGTGATGAAGAGCACCTCAGCGGAGAGAACCATCGAAGAGCTACGGTCAATCTTCAGTCGTTTCGGCTTGCCAACGCAACTCGTTAGTGATAATGGCCCCCAACTGGTGTCTGAAGAGTTCCGGTCATTCATGGAAGCAAATGGAATTCAGCACATCAAGTCAGCGCCGTATCACCCTGCAACGAACGGCCTCGCTGAAAGATTTGTCCAAACGATGAAGCAAGCTTTAAAATCATCACAAGGGAATGGCTCACTCAATAGGAGTCTAAACACCTTCCTGTTAACCTACAGAAACACTCCCCACGCTACAACCAAAGTGGCACCCGCGTCAGCCATGATGAAAAGATAGCTTCGCACGCGACTCGACCTCCTGAGACCTACAAAGACGAAACAGGTTGTACAGACAACAGAGAGCACAGGTGAAGAGACGGAGCAAAGCAAAAGACAGAAGCTTCATAGCTGGAGAGAGAGTTCTTGCTCGGAACTACTGCAAAGTGGATACCAGCCACAGTGGTTGCACAAACAGGGCCTGTGTCCTACACAGTTCACACACCGGAAAACATCATCTGGAGGAGACACGTGGATCAACTGTTGCCAGGAACCAACCTCAGAGATGACTCATGTCAAGTGACAAACCAAGATCAGCTACTGGAGACCTACCATGACTACGAGCTATCACCTGAACATCCACTGCAGCAACATACAAATGTGGAAAGTGCTCCAGACTCACCAGAACCAGCCAGAGTGCCTACTCAGGGTACTGTTGCACCCCAGTGTGGGCATACACCATCACCACTCAGACTCAGAGACAATGTGACTATAGACTCACCTGTACGTCGTCATTACCCTGCAAGAGAACGACAACCCCCTGACAGGTTGACTATTTTGTTCAGACTAACCTCTGACATTGGGACAGAATACACCCCAGGGTTAAGTCTGGGACTGAGGCAGTCTACCCTCTATCCCTAGTTTAGAAAAGGTTATTCTGAAAAAGTTCATTTATTTACACTAAGAGAACCTATGTTAAAAAGAAAACAATAGGCAAAACAGTGAATATTTACTTTTTCCTTATGAGTCATCAAAGGTAAAGGGGGAGGAATATGTTGTGTATTGATATTTTAGTTTTGTCCTTTAGGGCACCTGTAACCCCCCCCCCCCCCCTTGCTTACCTACGTTGAAATGCTTGGAATGTTCTTCGTGTGAAACGCATTAAACAATGACCACGTTAATTTCTACTCCCGTCTCATGTCCTGTCCTTAAGTAATGCAGTGTGCTATACAACAGTAAAGATCTTTTGTTTATTTTATTAGGATTTCCATTAGCTACTGCACATGCAGCAGCTACTCTTCCAGGGTTCCACATAAAACGTACAAATACATAACAGTTATAGACAACAACAAAACAAGATATAAAAACAAATTCTGGATTGCTTGAGCACGTTTAACAAAACAGAATTCACCTTTTCAAAACAATTAACATGCAGCCCTAAACTGAAATACGTTGGGCAAAATGACACATTTCATTTGCAAAATGCATTAAGATACTCAAAACATTAAATACAGTGCATTCTAAAACTATTCACACCCCTTGACTTTTTCCACATTTTGTTATGTTACAGACTCATTCTAAAATTGATTGATTACATTGACTACATTCTAAAATTGAATACATATTATTTTTTCTCAGCAATCTACACACAATACCCCATAATGACGAAGCAAAAACAGGTTTTTATTTTTTTTTGCAAATGTATTAAAAATAAAAACAGATACTTTGTCTACATATGTATTCAGACCCTTTGCTATGAGACTCGAAATTGAGCTCAGGTGCATCCTGTTTCCATTGACCATCCTTGACAGTGCATGTCAGAGAAAAAACCAAGCCATGATGTCGAAGTAATTGTCCATAAGACAAGATTGTGTCGAGGAATAGATCTGGGGAAGGGTATCAAAACATTTCTGCAGCATTGAAGGTCCCCAAGAACAGTGGCCTCCATCATTCTTAAATGGAAGAAGTTTGGAACCACCAAGACTCTTCCTAGTGCTGGCCGCCTGGCTAAACTGAGCAATCAGTGGAGAAGGGCCTTGGTCAGGGAAGTGAGCAAAAACCCAATGGTCACTCTGACAGCTCCAGACTTCCTATGTGGAGATGGAAGAACCTTCAAGAAGGACAACCATCTCTGTGGCACACAACCATTCAGGCCTTTATGGTAGAGTGGCCAGACGGAAGCCAATCCTCAGTAAAATGCACCACAGCCCGCTTGATTCTCTGGTCTGATGAAACCAAGATTGAACTCTTTGGCCCAAATGCCAAGCGTCACGTCTGGAGGAAACCTGACACCATTCCTACGGTGAAGCATGGTGGTGGCAGCATCATGCTGTGGGGATGTTTTTCAGCGGCAGGGACTGGAAGACTAGTCAGGATCGAGTTAAAGATGAACGGAGCAAAGTACAGAGAGATCCTTGAGCAATCAGGACTTCAGACTGGGGTGAAGGTTCACCTTCCAACAGGATAACGACCCTAAGCACACAGCCAAGACAACGCAGGAGTGGCTTCGGAATGTCTCTGAATGTCTTTGAGTGGCCCAGCCAGAGCCTGGACTTGAACCCGATCGAACATCTCTGGAGAGACCTGAAAATAGCTGTGCTGCGACGCTCCTCATCAAGCCTGACAGAGCTTGAGAGGATCTTCAGAGATGAATGGGGAAAAACTCCCCAATTACAGATGTGCCAAGCTTGTAGAGTCATTGAGTTCATGGCCCCATCCTGCCTGGTGTCAACAGTACAGGCTAGTGGCGGTGGTGTTATGGTATGGATAATGTTTTCCTGGCACACATTATGTCCCTTTATACCAATTGAGCAACATCTCCATGCCCTGAAGAATTCGGGTTGTTGTGGAGGTAAAGGGGGGTCCGACCCAGTACTAGATGGGTGTACCTAATAAACTGGCAACAAAAGAGCCCAAACGTCGAGTGATGTATCAAATGTTTACTCAGGTTAGATATACCAGCTGAATACATACAGTTGAAGTGGGAAGTTTACATACACCTTTTAAAAAAAATATATACACTGCTCAAAAAAATAAAAGGAACACTTAAACAACACAATGTAACTCCAAGTCAATCACACTTCTGTGAAATCAAACTGTCCACTTAGGAAGCAACACTGATTGACAATAAATTTCACATGCTGTTGTGCAAATGGAATAGACAACAGGTGGAAATTATAGGCAATTAGCAAGACACCCCCAATAAAGGAGTGGTTCTGCAGGTGGGGACCACAGACCACTTCTCAGTTCCTATGCTTCCTGGCTGATGTTTTGGTCACTTTTGAATGCTGGCGGTGCTTTCACTCTAGTGGTAGCATGAGACGGAGTCTACAACCCACACAAGTGGCTCAGGTAGTGCAGCTCATCCAGGATGGCACATCAATGCGAGCTGTGGCAAGAAGATTTGCTGTGTCTGTCAGCGTAGTGTCCAGAGCATGGAGGCGCTACCAGGAGACAGGCCAGTACATCAGGAGACGTGGAGGAGGCCGTAGGAGGGCAACAACCCAGCAGCAGGACCGCTACCTCCGCCTTTGTGCAAGGAGGAGCAGGAGAAGCACTGCCAGAGCCCTGCAAAATGACCTCCAGCAGGCCACAAATGTGCATGTGTCTGCTCAAACGGTCAGAAACAGACTCCATGAGGGTGGTATGAGGGCCCGACGTCCACAGGTGGGAGTTGTGCTTACAGCCCAACACCGTGCAGGACGTTTGGCATTTGCCAGAGAACACCAAGATTGGCAAATTCGCCACTGGCGCCCTGTGCTCTTCACAGATGAAAGCAGGTTCACACTGAGCACGTGACAGACGTGACAGAGTCTGGAGACGCCGTGGAGAACGTTCTGCAGCCTGCAACATCCTCCCGCATGACCAGTTTGGCGGTGGGTCAGTCATGGTGTGGGGTGGCATTTCTTTGGGGGGCCGCACAGCCCTTCATGTGCTCGCCAGAGGTAGCCTGACTGCCATTAGGTACCGAGATGAGATCCTCAGACCCCTTGTGAGACCATATGCTGGTGCGGTTGGCCCTGGGTTCCTCCTAATGTAAGACAATGCTAGACCTCATGTGGCTGGAGTGTGTCAGCAGTTCCTGCAAGAGGAAGGCATTGATGCTATGGACTGGCCCGCCCGTTCCCCAGACCTGAATCCAATTGAGCACATCTGGGACATCATGTCTCGCTCCATCCACCAACGCCACGTTGCACCACAGACTGTCCAGGAGTTGGCGGATGCTTTAGTCCAGGTCTGGGAGGAGATCCCTCAGGAGACCATCTGCCACCTCATCAGGAGCATGCCCAGGCGTTGTAGGGAGGTCATACAGGCATGTGGAGGCCACACACACTACGGAGCCTCATTTTGACTTGTTTTAAGGACATTACATCAAAGTTGGATCAGCCTGTAGTGTGGTTTTCCACTTTAATTTTGAGTGTGACTCCAAATCCAGACCTCCATGGGTTGATAAATTGGATTTCCATTGATTATTTTTGTGTGATTTTGTTGTCAGCACATTCAACTATGTAAAGAAAAAAGTATTTAATAAGATTATTTCTTTCATTCAGATCTAGGATGTGTTGTTTAAGTGTTCCCTTTATTTTTTTGAGCAGTATATATTTCACCTTTATTTAACCAGGTAGGCAAGTTGAGAACAAGTTCTCATTTACAATTGCGACCTGGCCAAGATAAAGCAAAGCAATTCGACACATACAACAACACAGAGTTACACATGGAGTAAAACAAACATACAGTCAATAATACAGTAGAATATATAAGAATAAATAAGTCTATATACAATGTGAGCAAATTAAGTGAGATAAGGGAGGTAAAGGCAAAAAAGGCCATGGTGGCAAATTAAATACAATATAGCACGTAAAACACTGGAATGGTAGATTTGTAGTGGAAGAAAGTGCAAAGTAGAAATAGAAATAATGGGGTGCAAAGGAGCAAAATAAATAAATAAATACAGTAGGGGAAGAGGTAGTTGTTTGGGCTAAATTATAGATGGGCTATGTACAGGTGCAGTGATCTGTGAGCTGTTCTGACAGCTGGTGCTTAAAGCTAGTGAGGGAGATAAGCGTTTCCAGTTTCAGAGATTTTTGTAGTTCGTTCCAGTCATTGGCAGCAGAGAACTGGAAGGAGAGACGGCCAAAGGAGGAATTGGCTTTGGGGGTGACCAGAGAGATATACCTGCTGGAGCGTGTGCTACAGGTGGGTGCTGCTATGGTGACCAGTGAGCGGAGATGAGGGGGGACTTTACCTAGCAGGGTCTTGTAGATGACCTGGAGCCAGTGGGTTTGGCGACGAGTATGAAGCGAGGGCCAGCCAACGAGAGTGTACAGGTCGCAGTGGTGGGTAGTATATGGGGCTTTGGTGACAAAACAGATGGCACTGAGACAGACTGCATCCAGTTTATTGAGTAGGGTATTGGAGGCTATTTTGTAAATGACATCGCCGAAGTCGAGGATCGGTAGGATGGTCAGTTTTACGAGGGTGTTTGGCAGCATGAGTGAAGGATGCTTTGTTGCGAAATAGGAAGCCAATTCTAGATTTAACTTTGGTTTGGAGATGTTTGATGTGAGTCTGGAAGGAGAGCTTACAGTCTAACCAGACACCTAGGTATTTGTAGTTGTCCACGTAGTTGTCCACAAGTCAGAACCGTCCAGAGTAGTGATGCTGGACGGGCGGGCAGGTGCAGGCAGCGATCAGTTGAAGAGCATGCATTTAGTTTTACTTGTATTTAAGAGCAGTTGGAAGCCATGGAAGGAGAGTTGTATGGCATTGAAGCTCACAGTGTCCAAAGAAGGGCCAGAAGTATACAGAATGGTGTCGTCTGCGTAGAGGTGGATCAGAGACTCACCAGCAGCAAGAGCGACATCATTGATGTATACAGAGAAAAGAGTTGGCCCAAGTATTGAACCCTGTGGCACCCCCATAGAGACTACCAGAGGCCCGGACAACAGGCCATCCAATTTGACACATTGAACTCTATCAGAGAAGTAGTTGGTGAACCAGGCGAGGCAATCATTTGAGAAACCAAGGCTATTGAGTCTGCCGATGAGGATGTGGTGATTGACAGAGTCGAAAGCCTTGGCCAGGTCAATGAATACGGCAGCACAGTATTGTTTCTTATCGATGGCGGTTACGATATCATTTAGGACCTTGACCGTGGCTGAGGTGCACCCATGACCAGCTCTGAAACCAGATTGCATAGCGGAGAAGGTGCGTTGGGATTCAAAATGGTCAGTAATCTGTTTGTTGACTTGCCTTTCGAAGACCTTAGAAATGCAGAGTAGGATAGATATAGGTCTGTAGCAGTTTGGGTCAAGAATGTCCCCTCCTTTCAAGAGGGGGATGACAGCAGCTGCTTTCCAATCTTTTGCAATCTCAGACGACACGAAAGAGAGGTTGAACAGGCTAGTAATAGGGGTTGCAACAATTTCGGCAGATAATTTTAGAAAAAAAGGGTCCAGATTGTCTAGCCCGGCTGATTTGTAGGGGTCCAGATTTTGCAGCTCTTTCAGAACATCCGCTGACTGGATTTGGGAGAAGGAGAAATGGGGAAGGCTTGGGCGAGTAGCTGTGGGGGGTGCATTGCTGTTGACCGCGGTAGGGGTAGCCAGGTGGAAAGCATGGCCAGCCGTAGAAAAATACTTATTGAAATTCTCGATTATAGTGGATTTATCGGAGGTGACAGAGTTTCCTATCCTCAGTGCTGTGGGCAGCTGGGAGGAGGTGTTCTTATTCTCCATGGACTTTACAGTGTCCCAGAACTTTTTTGAGTTTATGTTGCAGGAAGCAAATTTCTGCTTGAAAAAGCTAGCCTTGGCTTTTCTAACTGCCTGTGTATATTGGTTTCTAACTTCCCTGAAAAGTTGCATATCACGGGGGCTGTTCAATGCTAATGCAGAACGCCACACAATGTTTTTGTGTTGGTTATGGGCAGTCAGGTCTGGAGAGAACCAAGGGCTATATCTGTTCCTGGTTCTAAATTTCTTGAATGGGGCATGCTTATTTAAGATGGTGAGGAAGGCATTTAAAAAAATAACCAGGCATCCTCTACTGACCGGATGAGGTCAATATCCTTCCAGGATACCAGGGCCAGGTTGATTAGAAAGGCTTGCTCACTGAAATATTTCAGGGAGCGTTTGACAGTGATGAGTGGAGGTCGTTTGACCGCTGACCCATTACGGATGCAGACAATGAGGCAGTGATCGCTGAGATCTTGGTTGAAAACCGCAGAGGTGTATTTAGAGGGCAAGTTGGTTAGGATGATATCTATGAGGGTGCCCGTGTTTACGGCTTTGGGGTGGTACCTGGTAGGTTAATTGATAATTTGTGTGAGATTGAGGGCATCAAGCTTAGATTGTAGGATGGCTGCATGTCCCAGTTTAGGTCACCTAGCAGCACGAGCTCTGAAGATAGATGGGGGGCAATCAGATCACATATGGTGTCCAGAGCACCGCTGGGGGCAGAGGGTGGTCTATAGCAGGCGGCAATGGTGAGATACTTGTTTTTAGAGAGATGGATTTTTAAAAGTAGAAGTTCAAATTGTTTGGGTACAGACCTGGATAGTAGGACATAACTCTGCAGGCTATCTCTGCAGTAGATAGAATGGGGGTGGTGTTGCAATCTTGTCTGAAAATGTTGTAGTTAGGGATGGAGATTTCAGAGTTTTTGGTGGTCTTCCTAAGCCAGGATTCAGACATGGCTAGGACATCCGGGTTGGCAGAGTGTGCTAAAGCAGTGAATAAAACAAACTTAGGGAGGAGGCTTCTAATGTTAACATGCATGAAACCAAGGCTATTACGGTTACAGAAGTCATCAAAAGAGAGCGCCTAGGGAATAGGAGTGGAGCTATGCACTGCAAGGCCTGGATTCGTCTCTACATCACCAGAGGAACAGAGGAGGAGTAGGATAAGGGTACGGCTAAAAGCTATGAGAATTGGCCGTCTATGACATCCGGAATAGAGAGTAAAAGGAGCAGGTTTCTGGGGGCGATAAAATAGCTTCAAGGTATAATGTACAGACAGAGGTATGGTAGGATGTGAATACAGTGGAGGTAAACCTAGGCATTGAGTGATGATGCGAGAGATATTGTCTCTAGAAACATCATTTAAACCAGAAGATGTCATAGCATGTGTGGGTGGTGGAACTGAAAGGTTGGATAAGGTATAATGAGCAGGGCTAGAGGCTCTACAGTGAAATAAGCCAATAAACACTAACCAGAACAGCAATGGATAAGGCATATTGACATTAAGGAGAGGCATGCTTAGCCGAGTGATCAATAGGGTCCAGTGAGATTCAGACAGCTAGCCGGGCCATAGGTTGCAAGCTGGCAGAATATGGAGGGAGGTCTGTTTTTAGCCACCTCGTGCGTTTCCGTCTGTAGATTAGTGGGGTTCCGTGTGGTAGGGGGGACCAGTCCAATTGGCAAAATAGTTATAGTTATAGTGGCCCAAGAAAATTGTCCGACAGACCTATTCAGATAGCAGCCGATAAGACAGCTAACGATTAGCGGGCCGCAGATGGGCGTTCAGGTTACGTCGCGACAGAGGGGCCAGTTGGATAACTCCCTCGGGCAGATAACGTCGGTAGTCCAGTCATGAAGGCCCGATGGGGCTCCGCATTGGCAGTACAACGGGTCCGGACAGGTGATTGTAGCCCAGGAGTAGCTGATGGAACTCTTCAGCTGGCTAGCTCCGGAATAATGGATGTTAGCTCCGGGACCAACGTTAGCCAATAGTCACTCGGGTAGCAGCTAGCTAGCTGCAAGATCCAGGTGTCCAGAGCCTGCGGTAGAAATCTGGGGATATGGAGAGAAAATAGGTCCGGTATGCTCTGGTCTGAGTCGCGCTGTACAAAACTGGCGAAAGCTGGCCAACCTCTGGCTAGCTTCTGTTGTGGATTTCAGATTTGAGGTAAATAATACTTTTTTTTTAATTGGTGAGGCGGGTTGCAGGAGTGTTTTGAGGTTGAGTTGTTAGAAAAAAAGATATGCAAAGAAAATATGTAAATATATATATATATACACACGGGACACGACAAGAGGAGGACAAAGGACGTCTGACTGCTATGCCATCTTGGAATATGATGCATGCTTGTCATCCTCACCAGGGTCTTGACCTGACTGCAGTACGGCGTCGTAACCAACTTCAGTGGGCAAATGCTCACCTTTGATGGCCACTGGCACGCTGGAGAAGTGTGCTCTTCACAGAATGCACAGATATACCGTTACAAGATCCTGAGGCCCATTATCAGGCCATTCATCCACCATCATCACATATTTCAGCATGATAATGCACGTTAATGCATGTTGCAAGGATATGTACACAATTCTTGGAAGCCCATTAAGTATGTTTGGGATGCTCTGATTCGACGTTTACGACAGCGTGTTCCAGTTCCCGCCAATATCCAACAACTTTGCACAGGCATTGAGGAGTGGGACAACATTACACAGGCAACAATCAACAGCCTGATCAACTCTAAGCGAAGGATGTGTTGCGCTGCGTATCTGTGACCAATACAGATATGCATCTGTTGGTCACAGATACCTTTATAAACAAAGTATGGGCGTGGATCATAAAACCAGTCAGCATCTGGTGTGATCACCATGTGAAATCCATAGATTAGGGCCTAATGAATTTATTTCAATTGACTGATTTCCTTACATGAACTGTAACTCATTAAAATCTTTGAAATTGTTGCATGTTGTGTTCATATTTTTGTTCATTGTATAACCATCCGATGTGTGAAGATGTAATCCATCTCAGACATTCTTACGAGAACTTGAAAACAACATGTATTGCCCGCATTAAGCACGAGTTTTAATGGCTTCCTGCAGTAACATCTTCCTGCACAACTGTAAAATCAGACAGCACAATTCATTTTAACGTCTAAAGCATTGACAATATCATTAACAACTAAATGTGGTTGCTGTGATAGTGCTGTGCCTTGGCCTAAACCCAGATTAATATATATTCAAAATACAATGGTAAGATAAAAAAGTTGCTTAGTTAGTACCAAAGCTTTGAGAATCTTGGCTAGACATGGAAGCCTGGAGATGGTACGATAATTATCAAGATCACTACTATCCCCACCCTTATGGAGTGCCAGCACTGAAGCTATTTTCCATACTTTTGAAATATTTCCTGATAACAATGTTAGATTTAAGATATGGGTTACTGAGACAGCAACGAGGGGGGCAGAACACTTGGGCAGACCCGGCTCCAATTGGTCATCCCCTGTAGATTTCTTGGTATCTATAGCAAGTAAGGCATACATTTTTCTGCGAACTGCTGAAATGCAAAAACTTGACAACCATTTTCCATGTCAATCTGAAACATTTCTTTATCAGCAATTAGCCCACTCTTAGAGACAGGAGGGTTAGAAGATCTTTAAAAAATAAAATGGCGATTAAATGCATCAATGATGGCTATAGTTTAACAAGAAATTTGTGGAGTGGTTGAAAAACGAGTTTTAATAACTCCAACCTAAGTCTATGTAAACTTCCAACTTCAACTGTACATTCAACACAGTGGTGTCCATTTACACCCTTAGCTCTCACCCCCTCCCTTCCTCAAAGATGTACTTCAATACTTTTCCATCACCCAGGATTTCTCCGTGCTCACCACAGGACTTCTTATCAGTCAGGAGAGGCCTGGAGTTATTGGGAGTACACATTCCTAGTCCACTAAATCATTTGACTTCTCATACACAAATAGCTTGAACCTAACACTACTTTCAATCTCTAAGGATATATGAAAATAATCTATTCATACTAAAAGGATATAATTATATAAAACAGTAATATACAATCTATTACCACAATAGTATGGTCAGTATAGCCAATGCGAACTGATATTTATTTGGAGTAAACCTCTGCAGCATTAGTGAAGATATGATCAATGCAAGTGTCACAAACACTATCAGTATACACTCGGTTTGGTTGAGTGATAACCTGGGTCATGTTACAGGCCTTAGTCACAGTAAGAAGCTTCCTCTTTAAAGGACATCTAAATAACCAGTTAATGTTCTGGTCACCAAGGAAATAAAGTATCAGAGACCTTATCTAACATCCCACACATATTCTCCAGATACTGACAGTTAGCACTTGGTGGCCTATAGCAGCACTCTAAAAGAAGAGGCTTCAGATGAGGCAGGTGAACCTGCAACCACAGCACTTTACTTCAATTGTCATGAGAACCTCTGAGCTTTACAGGAATATGGCTCTGAATATATACCGCAACACTTCCCCCATAGACATTCCTGTCTTTTCTGTAGATGTTATATCCTTGTTTCCCTACTACTGTATCATCGAAGGTGCTGTCTTGAGTCTCAGTAATGGCTAATATATTAATATTACCTAAGATTAGCAAATACTAATCTCATGAACATTGTTTCTGAGGCTACATATTTATATCAGCTAACTCTAAACTTTTCCTGGGTAGCTTATGTAAAACTGAACTCAATGATAATAGGTTGAATTTCTAATAACAAAGACGACGTTATACAGTAGACTCAGCGTGAGGGTGGTTTAGGTTCTAACACCCAGTCATTACAGGATGAATTTCAGAAATACCAAACCTTAAATGTTTTAGGCTGAAAGCATGAGAAATACTAAAATGGACTCCGAACAGGACGCCACATCACGTGTATGTAAACATTATGAAACGGACCATAGATCACACGACAGATATTTTATTTAGATAGTGGCCGATAAAACCACCCAAGCACGACGCCCATCCATCAAGAATTTCCACATGACAAAAGCACAACATTGACTTTGATGTACAAAACAAATGATACAGTATATAAATACGTGGCCATATAAGAGCAGCACTGTAATTGCTCAGTGGCCTTGTGTCCGCCCTGAGATTGAAAGGTTGGGAGTTTGATCCCCGGCCGCATCATACAAAGAGACTAATGGGACACGATGCGTCGCTGCCTGGCACTCAGCATTAAGGAGATAGATTTTGGGTAAGGCCCTACAATAGACTAGCATCCTGTCCAGGGGGGTATACTTGTACGTCAAGCTACCTCAGGAGATCTGCTCCTATGAGCCGTTCCAGCTAGCTTGTGAAAGGCTACTTACTGTATTTACTCTGGGTTGTTTGAAATGCAGTATCCCCTTAAGATTTGTTGAAATAGAAAAGCACTACATTTTCATTCCCGCATTACGCTTTAGAGGGCAAAAATATATAAAGGCATCAATTTGAGGAGCTCAGGTTTAGCACAAAAACAAATCTATAGGAAAAGCAAGAAAAAAAAAAACAATGACCTTAAAACCCTGTGCTCATTAACAGCCTCTCAGATGACACCTGTGTGTGAAACCAAAATTCCAAAGCCACATTTTAATATCAGTCCAAACAAAGTGAATGGCAAAAGACTAAAACTTTCAACCTGAAGCCAAATAAAACTCAACACATAGCCTACAGCACGGGGGTCTCCAACCCTGTTCCTGGAGAACTACCCTCTTGGAGATCGTCACTCCAACCTCAGTTGTAACTAACCTGGTTCAGTTTATCAACCAGCTAACTATTACAATCAGGTGTGCTAGATTAGGGTTGAAGCTAAAACCTACAGGACGGTAGCTCTCCAGGAACAGGGTTGGAGTGGAAACCTACAGGAGGATAGCTCTCCAGGAACAGGGTTGGAGTGAAAACCTACAGGACGGTAGCTCTCCAGGAACAGGGTTGAAGCTAAAACCTACAGGACGGTAGCTCTCCAGGAACAGGGT
Source organism: Salmo trutta (assembly GCF_901001165.1). Classification (NCBI taxonomy): domain Eukaryota; kingdom Metazoa; phylum Chordata; class Actinopteri; order Salmoniformes; family Salmonidae; genus Salmo; species Salmo trutta. Next base: position 10,769,006 of record NC_042975.1, on the reverse strand, counting down.
TGAAGTGGAAACCTACAGCACGGTAGCTCTCCAGGAACAGGGTTGGAGTGAAAACCTACAGGATGGTAGCTCTCCAGGAACAGGGTTGGAGTTAAAACCTACAGGATGGTAGCTCTCCAGGAACAGGGTTGGAGTTAAAACCTACAGGATGGTAGCTCTCTAGGAACAGGGTTGGGAGAGCCCTGACCTACAAGTTGAAAACAATAGAAAACTGATCAAATGTAAACTGCATGAAAAGGATGATTTAAGTTAAGGTGTAGGAGACAAAACTCAGGATCTGTGAGCTACTTCGTGTGTGGTTTGACAACCTGTAGTACAATACCATTACACAGTGCAGTTAAAGATGCACTACGCAGAAATCATGCCGCCATTTCCTGGTTACTAATAGTTCCCCTAATTTCAGTTATACAAGCAAGTATAGTGTAGATAATCATAACCCAAACTATTATATTTTCAGCTGGTGTACAAAATCGAAAGTAAAATATGCAAAAATTAAACTTAAGGAAAGCATAGAAATAGAGTACAAAGAACACATCTACCACTTGTTAGACTTGCTTTTAAATGAGAATGACAGAGCTATAACTCACATTTCTATGTGAATTTGGTCGGGTCGCCCAAAAAGTTACATATTTCAGCTTTAATATGGTCAACAAACTATCATTTTACAATAAAAATAAACGTGCCGGTAAATATGAACAAAAACTAGGTCATGAGGCGCACATTAGCTGATTCCCACTGGTCAATAGAGAAAATGAAAAACCAACATCTCTATTCTTTTTTGTTGTTGACATAAATTCTGTGAGTCTGCATGTGTGCAGCTGTTATTACGCAGGCACTGACTGACCAAAGTTTACAATCACACAAGCTGCATAACTAACACACCCATGACCACATGCAGTTAGCTAAGGAGGCTCTCTGTTAGGCCATGTGCTGGGGCCAACCTGAGAGGGCTGGGAAATATAGCGGGGAAGGGCACAGAGCTTTGGTGTTTCAGCAATTTAAAACAATTTCAGCTTTGTAAGACATGTCTCTTCTGAGTTGCAAGTTGACCTCAGAGTACCCAGATGTGCATGTATGCATGAGAGGGCCGTTGACATAGAAGACAGAATTAACTAACTGCTCTATTTCAACTCTCCTGCTTCAGTTGAATACAATTGTAAATACTTGTGCAAACCATTTTCTGAAGGCCTCAAGGCTCAAATAAATCTAAGAAACAAACATACAGAATAAAGAAGTTTTACATGAAATAGAAGATTCTGTGGTGGTCGGTGGATGGGTCCTTAGTCTTGAATAAAAGGGGTTTGGAATTGATACTTTTGCGCGGACCCCTGTAGGCGGGTGTAAAAATGGAATGCAACAGACAGGGTAGCTGGCCACACCACTGCGATGGGGGTGCAGCACAGAAGGGCCTCTGACAGGCCCTAAAGTTAGTTGGGTTTGTTGGTCCGTTTGCAGGGTGTAGACCAGTGTTTCCCAACGCCAGTCCTCCATTTGTTGTAGCCCCAGACAAACTGACCTGATTCAACTCAATGTGGGCTTGATTAGTTGACAAGTTGAATCAGGTGTGCTTGTCCAGGGCTACAGGAAGAATGTATACTGTTGAAGGTACAGGAGAAGAGGAGTTGGAAAACACTGTTCTAGACCAGGATTTCCCCAACTCTGTCCTGGTCCCCCCCCAGCTGGGTACACATTTTTGTTTTGGACTTAGCACTACACAACTGACTCAAATAATCAAAGCTTGAAGAGTTGGTTATTCAAATCATCTCTGTAGTACTAGGGCAAAAATAGGAACTATGCACTAGAGCCCCAGGACCGAGTTGGGGGAACCCTGGTGTAGACAGACACACCATTTAGAAGACAGAGATAAGGGCGAAGACGCCGTAGAGGAGGGCACAGGGGTACGCCACTAGAAGCTGCTGTCCGTCCATCGCCAGGGCCGAGATGAAGATCTTGGAAGCAGAGAAACTGCACCAGCCAATTATCGTGGCTGCGATGATTATTCCAAACATGCCTCTGAAAAAGGTTAAAATAAAATTTAAAAAAAAGGTTAGATCAGTTAGTAAAATGTTGGCATGCACCCGGACCACCCCACCCACTACCAATGCTACCGCTGCAGAAAAAAAATATCATAGGGAAAACACTGGTTTGATTTAAGATAATTGCACTTTAATACTCCATAAACAAATAGGGCATCAAAAGTCAAAGGCTTATTATAACATTTTGTGCACCACCTGACACTTACAATACACAGGTACGCTCTATTGTAGTGACACAGGACCTTACCATATTGAGCTAACCTCTTCTCAGGCCCATGTTTGTACTTACTGTAAAGACAAGATGACTCCGAAGCTGGCAAGGAGGATCATGGGTAGCAGGCAGTAGCCCAGTACGCTGGCGACACAGCCAAACGACACGCCGGTCATGCTCATTAAGTTGAGGAGGCAGTACATCCCCAGGCAGCCGATGGCACTGATGCCGTACACATAGCCAAACTGGATCTTTCCTGTCTGTAGCAGTTACACAGGAACATATAGACAACTCATCAGCCATCTGCTTTTACAGTCATCTCTTCCCAGGACAAACAATGTTATAGCACAAGGTAAAATGTCAAATACATATTGATACCATGTAAGTGTTCAAGTGCTGTACTGCATCAATAGAATAGTTCTTACTAGAAGTAAGGTAGCTCCGAAGGCCAGACAGAACACCATGGGTCCAGCCAGGTCAGTCTCGTTCATAATGTTACCGTCTGCTGCCTTCATGGGGTGGAGCACTGTCAGGGTCTTCTGCCAGATGTGGTCAAAGTTTATGCCCAATTCTATGAGGCATACCCATGAAAGGACATTAAAACAATCTCAGATATAAGACAAAGGGTTGGGTGAAAAGGGACAACTCATTCATACAATAGTCTGAAAAAAAATCTATATACCTCCTAGAATGAAATATACTTTTTAAATTGAAGGGAAATTACAAGCCAAGAAAAAATATTTATGATGAGAACACGTGTCTCACTATGACACCACTGTATCAGATGAGTGGAGTGGAAGATGTACGCCTACCTCCAAAATAAGATCCTCCCTAGCAGGGCGGCCCTGGTGACTGCTCCCTAGCAGGGCGGCCCTGGAGACTCCTCCCTAGCAGGGCGGCCCTGGAGACTCCTCCCTAGCAGGGCGGCCCTGGAGACTCCTCCCTAGCAGGGCGGCCCTGGAGACTCCTCCCTAGCAGGGCGGCCCTGGAGACTCCTCCCTAGCAGGGCGGCCCTGGAGACTCCTCCCTAGCAGGGCGGCCCTGGAGACTCCTCCCTAGCAGGGCGGCCCTGGAGACTCCTCCCTGACTGCAGACCCATTTAGTGCATACAGCTGGATAACTGGGCAACTCTGACTTAGACTTTCCCGTCTCAGGGGGAATGCAACATGGATACAGCGGTGTCAGAGGAAAGCCCTAAAAATATTCCAAGACTCCTGTCACCCAAGTCATGTACTGTTCTCTCTGCTACTGCACAGCAAGCAGTATCGATGCGCCAAGTCTGGAACCAACAGGACCCTGAACAGCTTCTATCCCTAACTCATGAGACGGCTAAATAGTTAACCAAATAGCTACCCAGACTACCTGCATTGACCCTTTTTGCACAAACTCATCACATACGCTGCTGCTACTGTTCATTATCTATCCTGTTGCCTAGTCAACTTACCCCTAACTATATGTACCATCTACCTCAATTACCTCATACCCCTTCACATCGACTCGGTATCCGTGTATATAGCCAGGTTATCATTACTCTGTGTATTTATTCCTACATATTTGTATATTTTTCTCTGCGTTGTTGGGAAGGGCCAGTAAGTAAGCATTTCACCGTTAGTGACCGATTGTTTACGAAGCATGTGACATAACATTTGATTTGAAGACATTGAAACCCATCATAGCGCTCCCCTGACTAGAGGTTGACCGATTAAATCGGAATGGCCGATTCATTAGGGGCCGATTTCACGTTCATAACCATCGGTAGTCTGCCTTTTTGGACGCCAATTATGGCCGATTACATTGCATTCCACGAGGAAACTGCGTGGCAGGCTGACCACCTGTTACGCGAGTGCAGCAAGGAGCCAAGGTAAGTTGCTAGCTAGCATTAAACTTATCTTATAAAAAACAATCAATCTTCACATAATCACTAGTTAACTACACATGGTTGATGATATTACTAGGTTAACTAGCTTGTCCTGCGTTGCATATAATCAATGCGGTGCCTGTTAATTTATCATCGAATCACAGTCTACTTCAACTTCACCAAACGGGTGATGATTTAACAAAATCGCATTGCCGAAAAAAAGCACAATCTTTGCACAAATGTACCTAACCATGAACATGAATGCCTTGTTTAAAATCAATACACAGAATAATATATTTTTAAACCTGCATGTTTAGTTAAGAAATTCATGTTAGCAGGCAATATTAACTTGGGAAATTGTGTCACTTCTCTTGCGTTCAGTGCAAGCAGAGTCAGGGTATATGCAACAATTTCCCTGGCTCGTTGCGAACTGTGAACTAATTTGCCAGAATTTTACATAATTATGACATAACATTGAAGGTTGTGCAATGTAACAGAAATATTTAGACTTAATAATATTTAGACCGTATTTCACTGAAAGAATAAACATTTTGTTTTCGAAATTATAGTTTCCGGATTTGACCATACTAATGACCAAAGGCTCGTATTTCTGTGTGTTTATTATAATTAACTCTATGATTTGATAGAGCAGTCTGATTGAGCAGTGGTAGGCAGTAGCAGGCTCGTAAGCATTCATTCAAACTTTCCTGCGTTTGCCAGCAGCTCTTAGCATTGCTTGAAGCACAGCGCTGTTTATGACTTCAAGCCAATCAATTCCCGAGATTAGGCTGGCAATACTAGTGCGCCTATAAGAACATCAAAGGTATATGAAATACAAATGGTATAGAGAGAAATAGTCAACGCGTCATAATTCCTATAATAACTACAACCTAAAACTTCTTAACTGGGAATATTGAACCACCAGCTTTCAGATGTTCTCATGTTCTGAGCAAGGAATTTAAATGTTAGCTTTTTTACATGGCACATATTGCACTTTTACTTTCTTCTCCAACACTTTGTTTTTGCATTATTTAAACCAAATTGAACATGTTTCATTATTTATTTGAGACTAAATAGGTTTTATTTATTTATTATATTAAGTTAAAATAAAAGTGTTCATTCAGTATTGTTGCAATTGTCATTATTACAAATATATAAATAAATAAAATATAATTCGATTAAAATCGGTATTGGCTTCTTTAAACTCCAATAATCGGAATCAGAGTTGAAAAATCATAATCGGTCTACCCCGACCTCTGTCCACTCTTTCACCTTGAGGAAATTCCAGTGTCTTTCATTCCCCCAATCAATCCCAAGTATGAAGCTCCCATGCTCTGGCCCCCATGCTCTGGCATAGGTGTGGGAGTATAGGAGCCAATCGAAAAGCTCCACCTGGCTTCTGATAGATCAAGTGGAATTTGTGCCATATTGCTTAAAACTAGCCAATCCTCTCAGATAAACAAAGGTGCCTAGGGAGGTGGATGAAAGGGCTTGATTTGGGATAAAGCATTCTTTTATCACCCCTTTCCCCTGTCGAGTCTCACCACCGGTTTATCCTTACCCTCCAGAAGCGGGGGCTCGTCGTCAAAGCTGCTGCCGTACATGGACTGTGTGGGGGAAGGTGTGAAGGCCGGTGTGGGCTGGTAGATCTGGCCGGTGTAGGGCTGCTGAGGTTGCATCATCCCTGGGGCTGCGTATCCCATTGGCTGGGAGTAGTCATACTGACCATATTGACCCCTGGGGGTGACACATAGGAACACCTCTCAGAACCCCTCCATGGCTTTATTAAACACAAACATGTCACGTCTCAAGCTAGTAAGCAACATGGGAAGAGAACTAACAAAACTGGCCCTTGCGAGAAATTGGAGGAAAAACGGCATTATTTCTCAAATGATTGACAAGCTTTTCTAATGTGTAGCTATTCTCAGATCACAGTGAGTTAGAGAAGTGACTAATCAAATCAACGTTTATTGGTTGCATACACAGATTTGCAGATGTTCTCAGGTGCAGCAATACTCTAGCGTTTTTAGCACCAACAATGTAGTAATAATACCTAGCAATACAAAACACACAAAGTCAAATAAAATAAGCCCCTTTGCTTCCAGAACAGCCCGATTTCTTTGGGGCATGGGAACATTGCTCAATTGGTATCAAGAGACCTAACATGTGCCAGGAAAACATTTCCCAAACCATCATTCCACCGCCACCAGCCTGTACCGCTGACACCAGGCAGGATGGGGCCATGGACTCATGCCTCTTACGCCAAATCCTAACAGCCATCAGCATGACGGGATTCGTCGAACCAGGCGTTGTTCCATTCAATTGTCCAGTGTTGGTGATCATGTGCTCACTGGAGCGGCTTCTTGTTTCTAGCTGATAGGAAGGAAAACCGGTGTCGTGACAAGTTGTGCGGTCCGAGATGCCGTTCTGCACACTGTTGTACTGTGTTGTTATTTGCCTGTTTGTGGCCTGCCTGTTAGCTTGCATGATTCTTGCCATTCTCCTTCGACCTCTCATCAACGAGCTGTTTTCGCCCAAAGGAGTAACATTTTTTTTTTTTGCACCATCATTTTCAGTAAACCCTAGACACCGTCATACGTGAAAAGCCCAGGAGGCCGGACGTTTCTGAGATACTGAAACTGTCACACCTGGCACTGACAATCATACCACACTCAAAGTTGCTTAGGTCACTTGTTTTGCCCATTCTAACATTCAATCAAACAGCAACTGAATGCCTCGATGTCTGCTTTATATAGCAAGCCACTGCCACGTGACTCACGGTCTGTAGGAGCAAAGCATTTTCTTGAACAGGGTGGTGTACCTAATAACATGGCCACTGTGTGTGTGTGTGTGTATAGATATACAGTACCAGTCAAACGTTAGGACAACTACTCGTTAAAGGGTTTTTCTTTATTTTTACTATTTTCTACATTGTAGTATAATAAAGACAAACTATGAAATAACACGTACGGAATCATGTACTAACCAAAAGAAAGCGTTAAACAAATCAAAATCCATTTTATATTTGAGATTCCTCAAAGAAATCACCCTTTGCCTTGATGACAGCTTTGCACACATTGCATTCTCTCAACCAGCTTCACGTGGAATGCTTTTCCAACAGAGTTCCCACATATGCTGAGCACTTGTTGGCTGTTTTTCCTTCACTCTGAGGTCCAACTCATCCCAAACCATCTCAGTTGGGTTGAGGTTGGGTGATTGTGGAGGCCAGGTCATCTGATGCAGCATTCCATCACTCTCCTTCTTGGTCAAATTGCCCTTACACAGCCTGGGTCATTGTCCTATTGAACAACCAATGACAGTGGGACTAAGTGCAAACCAGATGGGATATCGCTGCAGAATACTGTGGTAGCCATGCTGGTTAAGTCTGCCTTGAATTCTAAATACATCACTGACTGTCACCAGCAGAGCACCCCCACACCATCTCCTCCATGCTTCACGGTGGGAACCACACATGCGTTGATCATCTGGTTCACCTGCTCTGCGTCACAAAGACACAGCGGTTGGAACCAAAAATAGCACATTTGGACTCAACAGACCAAAGGACAGATTTCCACTGGTCTAATGTCCATTTCTCGTGTTTCTTGGCCAAAGCAAGGCTTTTCTTATTGGTGTCCTTTAGTAGAGGTTTCTTTGCAGCAATTTGACCATGAAGGCCTGATTCACGCATTCTCCTCTGAACAGTTGATGTTGAGATGTGTCTGTTACTTGAACTCTTTGAAGCATTTATTTGGGCTGCAATATGAGGCTGGTAACTCTAATGAACTTATCCTCTGCAGCAGAGGTAACTCTGGGTCTTCCTTTCCTGTGGCGGTCCTCATGAAGCCAGTTTCATCATAGCGCTTGATGGTTTTTGCAACTGCACTTGAAGAAACTTTCAAAGCCCTTAATTTTCCCGCATTGACTGACCATGTCTTAAAGTAATGGACTGTTGTTTCTCTTTGCTTATTTGAGGTGTTGCAATAATATGGACTTGGTCTTTTACCAAATAGGGCTATCTTGGGGACCCCTACCTTGTCACAACACAACTGATTGGCTCAAGTGCATTAAGAAAAGAAAATCCACAAATTAACTTAGGGCACACCTGTTAATTGAAATGCATTCCAGGTGACTACCTCAGGGAGCTGGTTGAGAAAATTCCAAGCGTGTGCAAAGTTGTCATCAAGGCAAAGTGTGGGTACTTTGAAGAATTTGTTTAACACTTTTTGGGTTACTACATGATTCCATGTGTGTTATTTCATAGTTTGATGTCTTCACTATTATTCTACAACGTGGAAGAGAGTAAAAATAAAGAATAACCCTTGAATGAATAGGTGTCCAAACTTTTAACGGTTATTGTAAATTAGCAAAATATTCTGAAAACATGTTTTTGCTTTGTCATTATGGGGTATTGTGTGTAGATTGAGAGGAAAAAATGATTTAATCAATTTTAGAATAAGGCTCTAACGTAACAAAACGTGGAGAAAGTCAAGGGGTCTGAATACTTTCCGAAGACAGTGTGTATGCATGCATGTATGTATGAATATACACACAAACTCCGGCCGCCCTAGTCATAGACTATTCTCTCTGCTGCCGCACTGCAAGCGGTGCCGGAGCGCCAAGTCTGGGTCCAGGTGGCTTCTGAACCGCTTCTACCCCCAAGCCATAGGACTCCTGAACGGCTATCTATTTTTCTCTCTCTCCCCCATACAGTATATACACAAAGTGGGTAAAACAGTACGTAAACATTATTAAAGTGACCAGTGTTCAATGACTATGTACATAGGGTAGCAGTCTCTAAGGTGCAGGTTAGAGTACCGGGTGGTAGCAGGCTAGTAACAGTGACTACGGTTCAGGTCAGGGTACTGGGCTGAGGCCGGCTAGTGGTGACTGTTTAACAGTCTGATGGCCTGGCGATAGAAGCTGTTTATCAGTCTCTCGGTCCCAGCTTTGATGCACGCAGAGGAAGTTGAAGCTTTTGACCCTCTCCACGATTAGCTCCTTTGTTTTGTTGAAGTTGAGGGAGAGGTTATTTTCATTGTACCACTTCTGTCAGAGTGCTCTCCTCCTCACTGTAGGTTGTCTCATTGTGGTTGGTAATACCTCGTTTCAGGAAGCGATGTCACTGACCACATATACATACATACATGACCTTCCACCCCCACCTGGGATATGCCTGAAGAAGACCCAAGTGTCAAAACGTTGTTAGAAATAAACATAACCTGGGAGCGTGAGCAGCAGTGTGCAGCGTTTTCCTTTCTGTTTTCCATGAGTTTGCCTACAACTCCAGCACCTTGATGTGCGCATGTTCTTCAGCTTTAGTAAAACAGGCCTACCACTGTGTGGTCATCAGCAAACTTGATTATATTGAAGACATGTGTGGCCACACACTTATGGGTGAACAGTAAGGGCTGAGCACGCACACCTGTGGGGCCCCCCTGTTGAGGATCAGCGTGGCAGAGGTGTTGTTGCCTACCTTAACCACTTGAGGTCGGCCCATCAGGCAGTCCAGGCCTGCCAACCTTGTCCAACTTTTTAGAGTACCAGACGCGAGCTGGAAATTGGATATTCATGTGCTTTAACATTATGGATCACACCTGGTTCAGTTCAGTCCTTTGAAAAGGTATTTACAAAACAAATAAAATATTCATACTGATAAGTACAGAACATGTAAAATATATGTTTTGTGGAATTAGCACAGATTCTATGTTTATACCATTACATGTTCAGTGTAGAATGGAGATAATTATCTATAACGTTTTTATTAGCACATGCCCCCAAGTTTAGTCTCTATAGTAGAGGAACGCATGTCACCTCTCAAACAGGGCCAGCTCACAAGTACTGGCTTTTTAGACACAGTTCCTAAATCAACACTAAAAGCAAAATCATTTTGAAAACATAAAAACAAATGATTAGATTTATTTTTCATTCAATTGTAAATAAATATATATTTATTTATATAAATAAATATTTGTATAAATAATCAGGCCCTATTCATTTCTGTGTACTTTTAACTCGGATCTCGTACATGAACAGAATTGCGTAGTTGGTACGCCAAACGCGGGCATGTTGGCAGGTCTGCAAGTTGCACAGGGAGGGGTTCAGACCCAGGTCCCTGAGCTTAGTGATGAGCTTGGAGGGCACTATGGTGTTGAAGGCTGAGCTGAAGTCGAACAGCATTCTTACAAAGGTACTTCTCCTTTGCAGGTGGGATAGGGAAGTGTGAAGTGCAATGGTGATTGCGTCGTCCGTGGATCTGTTGGGATGGTATGCAAATTGTAGTGGGTCTAGGATGTCGGTTAAATCTGTTGTTCTGCCCCTGAACAAGGCAGTTAACCCACTGTTCCTAGGTCGTCATTGAAAATAAGAATTTGTTCTTAACTGACTTTCCTAGTTAAATAAAGGTAAAATAAAAGTGTTAAAAGGTGGAAGTGATACGGTCCTTAACTTGCCTCTCAAAGCACTTCATGATTAATGCACTGTTAACGGGTTGACAAAACTTACTGTTTGTAGGGATCTTCTGTGTTACTGTAGCCATATCCAGCAGGTTGCCCGTGCTCATCTACACTGTAGCTGGACTGGTAGAAATCTGTGTTGAGGTTGTCAAACCCTGACCCTGACATTTCTGACCGTCTGCAAAAAACAAATGGTTCATATAAGAATAGTAAGGCTGGAGGAGAAAACTGTCAACAGTATTCAATAGATGGCATAGCACAGCTTATTGACGCATAGGTATCTGGGAAGTTATTGTGCGTCTTGTACTTATTCCTGTCCTTCATCCTTTCAAGTAGCTAGCTAAATCAGATTAGCCTAGTGAGATGGCAAACGTTAGCTAGAAACGCAGCATCATGGGGAACGCCATTCGCTAACTTTCAAGACGTTAATCCATCTGAACAGTGACATTGATGTTAGGCAATCATACCAAACTCTGCAAGCATTCCGTTTTCATTTGAGATAATAGCTAGCTAGCTGCTACATAGTTATCTGGCTGGATAGCTAACAGCTAATAATGTAGGTGCAGCGAAGATACTGACAAACAACACCTTCGCCTGGAAACCCAAAGTTGAATTACATTGAATTCTACGTCGGGCAGAAATTCATGTTTAAATCAGGAAAGTTTCCTCTCACATCATCTACAAGCCACAATGTTGAATAAAAGTATATTTTAACAAACTTCACCGGTTGTCCGTGCGGTTGGTCCTTTTGGGGGTAGGAATGTGAGACAACATTCACAGGAAAGTATAATTAAAGGAACTTTTTAAAGCGCTGGTAGTGCATTTACGTTTCTATCAACTGAAGCATGGCACAAGATTAAAATACATGCGTGAGATGCATGCATACTTGCTTAGCTGGTGCACGAGTTTACTTTGTTCTGCCCGCATGTTTCAGGTGTAGAAATCTGAACACACTACCAGGCTTTGAAAAGTTTATGTAATTACACTTTCCTGTGATATATTGATTCACATTCCTACGGACAACAAGTAAAGTACGTGAAAATATAATTTTATTCAACATTCTGACTTGTAGACGTCATGAGAGGCAGCTTTCTTGATTCAAACGATCATTTCTCCCCGACAGAATTCAACATAATTCAATGTCTGGTTTCCAGGCAACTAACGCCTTAGTTTGTGGTTGCACTCTTTACTTTACTGCTGCTAGATTGGCAAATACTGTATTTACGTTAGTTACCATTCTTATTTTTTTACATCAATAGGTCTTTTGACAAATCACATCAGATCTTTTTCAGAGCTGAACTGATTGAGCAAAACGCCAATTAGTGAAAACAAGATCAGAATTGGGCTGCCTGTGTAAAAGTACCCAGGCAGAATTAGCTAACGTTAGCTTTATTCAGGATTTCAATGAAAATATAGCTAGCTAACGTTCGTTTTTCAACTACGCAATTCGGCACCTGGCTCGGTCCCTAACGGTAAAGTTATCGTTGGGTAACATTAGTTAACTAACTAATTTTGCTAGCCAAAGTAGTGACCAGCTAACCAACCAACACAAAAAGGTGCTAGGTAGTTTGCTAACGACGTTAGCCAGGTCACAGTTAACGTTAGACAATAATAATGTAGCGCAATGTTAGCTAAATTAAAACGATATCTAGCTAACTCGTTAGTAGACTAAAACGGTGGTAGCTACCTAATTATCAGCTAAGTATGCAAATGTATTTAAAGTTAACCAGCTGGCTTCTGCCTAGCTTAGACTTAGGTCAGAGTGGCTTGTACGTTAGCTAGTTTATAGCACAACTGAACATACTAAATGAATGTGGGCCTCGATAAAATACTTAATCAAGCAATATATATTTGTTTATGTCCAATGGCCTTTATAAAGCAATACTAACTGTTTTACCTGCAACGTTGAACAATTCAACTCTGGACTCCGCCAACTTAGCTACGTGTCAAGAGAATAATATCAGCGTCTCATCAGCAGCACTAAAACAGCACTTCCGGGTCACGAATTCCGATTTAAAAAAAAAATAAAAGTCCTCCACGTAATACTAGAAAAGTGTCAATAACCTGTATTTATTCATGTCATATAAAAATATTAATCTCATATTTAAGTGACACACGCATTATGACACACACATGGACTGTAAAGTCCATGGAGAATAAGAGCACCTCCTCCCAGCTGCCCACTGCACTGAGGCTAGGAAACAATGTCACCACTGATAAATCCACTATAATTGAGAGTTTCATAAAGCATTTTTCCACGGCTGGCCATGCTTTCCACCTGGCTACCCCTACCCCGGTCAACAGCCCTGCAACCCTCACAGCAACTCGCCCAAGCCTCCCTCATTTCTCCTTCACCCAAATCCAGATAGCTGATGTTCTGAAAGAGCTGCAAAATCTGGGCCCCATCTAGACAATCTGCACCTCATCTTTCTAAAATTATCTGCCGACATTGTTGCAACCCCTATTACTAGCCTGTTCAACCTCTCTTTCGTATCGTCTGAGATTTCCAAAGATTGGATAGCTGCCGCGGTCATCCCCCTCTTCAAAGGGGGGAGACACTCTATTCCCAAACGGCTCTAGACCTATATCTATCCTACCCTGCCTCTCTAAGGTCTTCGATAGGAAAGTTAACAAACAGATTACCGACCATCTCGAATCCCACCGTACCTTCTGATTTGAATAAAAAGGTTCTTAATAAACATGAAAAGGTGAATGTAAGAAGCGCTCATCATTTCAAATAGGCTACATGTTATATTAAACAGCATATAAACACTCTGAATAGGCTACATGTCATATTAAACAGCATATAAACACTCTGAATAGGCTACATGTCATATTAAACAGCATATAAACACTCTGAATATGCTACATGTCATATTAAACAGCATATAAACACTCTGAATAGGCTACATGTCATATTAAACAGCATATAAACACTCTGAATAGGCTACATGTCATATTAAACAGCATATAAACACTCTGAATAGGCTACATGTCATATTAAACAGCATATAAACACTTTGAATAGGATACATGTCATATTAAACAGCATATAAACACTCTGAATAGGCTACATGTCATATTAAACAGCATATAAACACTCTGAATATGCTACATGTCATATTAAACAGCATATAAATACTCTGAATAGGCTACATGTCATATTAAACAGCATATAAACACTCTGAATAGACTACATGTCATATTAAACAGCATATAAACACTGAATAGTCTACATGTCATATTAAACAGCATATAAACACTCTGAATAGGCTACATGTCATATTAAACAACATATAAACACTCTGAATAGGCTACATGTCATATTAAACAGCATATAAACACTCTGAATAGACTACATGTCATATTAAACATATAAACACTCTGAATAGGCTACATGTCATATTAAACATATAAACACTCTGAATAGGCTACATGTCATATTAAACAGCATATAAACACTCTGAATAGGCTACATGTCATATTAAACAGCATATAAACACTCTGAATAGGCTACATGTCATATTAAACAGCATATAAACACTCTGAATAGGCTACATGTCATATTCAACAGCATATAAACACTCTGAATAGGCTACATGTCATATTAAACAGCGTATAAACCCTGAATAGGCTACATGTCATATTAAACCACATATAAACACTCTGAATAGACTACATGTCATATTAAACAGCATATAAACACTCTGAATAGGCTACATGTCATATTAAACAGCATATAAACACTCTGAATAGGCTACATGTCATATTAAACAGCATATAAACACTCTGAATAGACTACATGTCATATTAAACAGCGTATAAACCCTGAAAAGGATACATGTCATATTAAACAGCATTTAAACACTCTAAATAGGTTACATATCATATTAAACAGCATATAAACACTCTGAATAGGCTACATGTCATATTAAACAGCATATAAACACTCTGAATAGGCTACATGTCATATTAAACAGCATATAAACACTCTGAATAGGCTACATGTCATATTAAACAGCATATAAACACTTTGAATAGGCTACATGTCATATTAAACAGCATATAAACACTCTGAATAGGCTACATATCATATTAAACAGCATATAAACACTCTGAATATGCTACATGTCATATTAAACAGCATATAAACACTCTGAATAGGCTACATGTCATATTAAACAGCATATAAACACTCTGAATAGACTACATGTCATATTAAACAGCATATAAACACTGAATAGTCTACATGTCATATTAAACAGCATATAAACACTCTGAATAGGCTACATGTCATATTAAACAACATATAAACACTCTGAATAGGCTACATGTCATATTAAACAGCATATAAACACTCTGAATAGACTACATGTCATATTAAACATATAAACACTCTGAATAGGCTACATGTCATATTAAACATATAAACACTCTGAATAGGCTACATGTCATATTAAACAGCATATAAACACTCTGAATAGGCTACATGTCATATTAAACAGCATATAAACACTCTGAATAGGCTACATGTCATATTAAACAGCATATAAACACTCTGAATAGGCTACATGTCATATTCAACAGCATATAAACACTCTG
Organism: Salmo trutta; assembly: GCF_901001165.1. NCBI lineage: Eukaryota > Metazoa > Chordata > Actinopteri > Salmoniformes > Salmonidae > Salmo > Salmo trutta. The sequence goes on along the minus strand of NC_042975.1, from coordinate 10,753,847 downwards.
AATAGGCTACATGTCATATTAAACAGCGTATAAACCCTGAATAGGCTACATGTCATATTAAACCACATATAAACACTGAATAGACTACATGTCATATTAAACAGCATATAAACACTCTGAATAGGCTACATGTCATATTAAACAGCATATAAACACTCTGAATAGGCTACATGTCATATTAAACAGCATATAAACACTCTGAATAGACTACATGTCATATTAAACAGCGTATAAACCCTGAAAAGGATACATGTCATATTAAACAGCATTTAAACACTCTAAATAGGTTACATATCATATTAAACAGCATATAAACACTCTGAATAGGATACATGTCATATTAAACAGCATATAAACACTCTGAATAGGCTACATGTCATATTAAACAGCATATAAACACTCTGAATAGGCTACATGTCATATTAAACAGCATATAAACACTCTGAATAGGCTACATGTCATATTAAACAGCATATAAACACTCTGAATAGGCTACATGTCATATTAAACAGCATATAAACACTCTGAATAGGCTACATGTCATATTAAACAGCATATAAACACTCTGAATAGGCTACATGTCATATTAAACAGCATATAAACACTCTGAATAGACTACATGTCATATTAAACAGCGTATAAACCCTGAATAGGATACATGTCATATTAAACAGCATATAAACACTCTGAATAGGCTACATGTCATATTAAACAGCATATAAACACTCTGAATAGGCTACATGTCATATTCAACAGCATATAAACACTCTGAATAGGCTACATGTCATATTAAACAGCGTATAAACCCTGAATAGGCTACATGTCATATTAAACCACATATAAACACTCTGAATAGACTACATGTCATATTAAACAGCATATAAACACTCTGAATAGGCTACATGTCATATTAAACAGCATATAAACACTCTGAATAGGCTACATGTCATATTAAACAGCATATAAACACTCTGAATAGACTACATGTCATATTAAACAGCGTATAAACCCTGAAAAGGATACATGTCATATTAAACAGCATTTAAACACTCTAAATAGGTTACATATCATATTAAACAGCATATAAACACTCTGAATAGGCTACATGTCATATTAAACAGCATATAAACACTCTGAATAGGCTACATGTCATATTAAACAGCATATAAACACTCTGAATAGGCTACATGTCATATTAAACAGCATATAAACACTTTGAATAGGCTACATGTCATATTAAACAGCATATAAACACTCTGAATAGGCTACATATCATATTAAACAGCATATAAACACTCTGAATATGCTACATGTCATATTAAACAGCATATAAACACTCTGAATAGGCTACATGTCATATTAAACAGCATATAAACACTCTGAATAGACTACATGTCATATTAAACAGCATATAAACACTGAATAGTCTACATGTCATATTAAACAGCATATAAACACTCTGAATAGGCTACATGTCATATTAAACAACATATAAACACTCTGAATAGGCTACATGTCATATTAAACAGCATATAAACACTCTGAATAGACTACATGTCATATTAAACATATAAACACTCTGAATAGGCTACATGTCATATTAAACATATAAACACTCTGAATAGGCTACATGTCATATTAAACAGCATATAAACACTCTGAATAGGCTACATGTCATATTAAACAGCATATAAACACTCTGAATAGGCTACATGTCATATTAAACAGCATATAAACACTCTGAATAGGCTACATGTCATATTCAACAGCATATAAACACTCTGAATAGGCTACATGTCATATTAAACAGCGTATAAACCCTGAATAGGCTACATGTCATATTAAACCACATATAAACACTGAATAGACTACATGTCATATTAAACAGCATATAAACACTCTGAATAGGCTACATGTCATATTAAACAGCATATAAACACTCTGAATAGGCTACATGTCATATTAAACAGCATATAAACACTCTGAATAGACTACATGTCATATTAAACAGCGTATAAACCCTGAAAAGGATACATGTCATATTAAACAGCATTTAAACACTCTAAATAGGTTACATATCATATTAAACAGCATATAAACACTCTGAATAGGATACATGTCATATTAAACAGCATATAAACACTCTGAATAGGCTACATGTCATATTAAACAGCATATAAACACTCTGAATAGGCTACATGTCATATTAAACAGCATATAAACACTCTGAATAGGCTACATGTCATATTAAACAGCATATAAACACTCTGAATAGGCTACATGTCATATTAAACAGCATATAAACACTCTGAATAGGCTACATGTCATATTAAACAGCATATAAACACTCTGAATAGGCTACATGTCATATTAAACAGCATATAAACACTCTGAATAGACTACATGTCATATTAAACAGCGTATAAACCCTGAATAGGATACATGTCATATTAAACAGCATATAAACACTCTAAATAGGTTACATGTCATATTAAACAGCATATAAACACTCTGAATAGGATACATGTCATATTAAACAGCATATAAACACTCTGAATAGGCTACATGTCATATTAAACAGCATATAAACACTATAAATAGGTTACATGTCATATTAAACATATAAACACTCTGAATAGGCTACATGTCATATTAAACATATAAACACTCTGAATAGGCTACATGTCATATTAAACAGCATATAAACACTCTGAATAGGCTACATGTCATATTAAACAGCATATAAACACTCTGAATAGGCTACATGTCATATTAAACAGCATATAAACACTCTGAATAGGCTACATGTCATATTAAACAGCATATAAACACTCTGAATAGGCTACATGTCATATTAAACAGCGTATAAACCCTGAATAGGCTACATGTCATATTAAACCACATATAAACACTCTGAATAGACTACATGTCATATTAAACAGCATATAAACACTCTGAATAGGCTACATGTCATATTAAACAGCATATAAACACTCTGAATAGGCTACATGTCATATTAAACAGCATATAAACATTCTGAATAGACTACATGTCATATTAAACAGCGTATAAACCCTGAATAGGATACATGTCATATTAAACAGCATATAAACACTCTAAATAGGTTACATGTCATATTAAACAGCATATAAACACTCTGAATAGGATACATGTCATATTAAACAGCATATAAACACTCTGAATAGGCTACATGTCATATTAAACAGCATATAAACACTCTGAATAGGCTACATGTCATATTACACAGCATATAAACCCTCTGAATAGACTACATGTCATATTAAACAGCATATAAACACTCTGAATAGGCTACATGTCATATTAAACAACATATAAACACTCTGAATAGGCTACATGTCATATTAAACAGCATATAAACACTCTGAATAGGCTACATGTCATATTAAACAGCATATAAACACTCTGAATAGGCTACATGTCATATTAAACAGTGTATAAACACTCTGAATAGGCTACATGTCATATTAAAAAGCATATAAACACTCTGAATAGGCTACATGTCATATTAAACAGCATATAAACACTCTGAATAGACTACATGTCATATTAAACAGCATATAAACACTCTGAATAGGATACATGTCATATTAAACAGCATATAAACACTCTGAATAGGATACATGTCATATTAAACAGCATATAAACACTCTGAATAGACTACATGTCATATTACACAGCATATAAACACTCTGAATAGGCTACATGTCATATTAAACAACATATAAACACTCTGAATAGGCTCCATGTCATATTAAACAGTGTATAAACCCTGAATAGGCTACATGTCATATTAAACAGCATATAAACACTCTGAATAGACTACATGTCATATTAAACAGCATATAAACACTCTGAATAGGCTACATGTCATATTAAACAGTGTATAAACACTCTGAATAGGCTACATGTCATATTAAAAAGCATATAAACACTCTGAATAGGCTACATGTCATATTAAACAGCATATAAACACTCTGAATAGACTACATGTCATATTAAACAGCATATAAACACTCTGAATAGGATACATGTCATATTAAACAGCATATAAACACTCTGAATAGACTACATGTCATATTAAACAGCATATAAACACTCTGAATAGACTACATGTCATATTACACAGCATATAAACACTCTGAATAGGCTACATGTCATATTAAACAACATATAAACACTCTGAATAGGCTCCATGTCATATTAAACAGTGTGTAAACCCTGAATAGGCTACATGTCATATTAAACAGCATATAAACACTCTGAATAGACTACATGTCATATTAAACAGCATATAAACACTCTGAATAGGCTACATATCATATTAAACAACATATAAACACTAAATAGGTCAGGAGTCAGACAGGGAGCCTAAGAAGGAACCAAAATTAATTATTTAGTTTATATATAAATTATTTTCAAGGCTATAGCCTACAAAGAAATGCATTGTGAAGTATTTGTGAGTGCGACAACAGGCTGGTAGGGACATAAAGCGCTCATCATTTAAACATTTCTTTGTATTAAAACATTATAGACTATAAATTGCCCATATAGGCTGTGACTTAGAATTAAATACAAATTTAACAAAAAATGCCTTATTAGGCTCAGTGCCCTTGAATTTATTTTTAAGAAACACGAGTTTCAGTCTCATGCGATGGTGCCTGGAGAGCAGGCCAGCAGCAGGGCATATCTTCTCCGCTTGCAGAGCCCTTGGGGATGCTAAACACCCTTCGGGCCACTCTTGCCAGGGTGGGCATAGATGCAGTTTTTTTGTCTTCTTCTATAAGTAGGCCTAAAGGTTTTAAGGAAAAATAACCCAATCAAAACGGAAAGCTCCTTGAAAGTGAGAATATACCAGGTCTATTGTATAGATAATATAACAAAAATTAAGGAAACTTTTAAGAGATCTGTTTTTTAGTTTATAAATACTTTGCTACAATGATACTTAATTAGCTACCCAACTCGTTCCTTTATTTTAGCGTGTGTGTGTAACAAGTACAGCATCATTCTTTCGGGATATGTGTATTTTCAGATTCCACAATGATTCTTTAGTTGTGGACACTACATCACCACTCTCTCTCTCTTGCTCTTGGTCCTCATCTTAGTAAGTCACCTTGATTTTGCACCTTTGTCTTTTATCAGTTTCTTTATGAAAATATTTTGAGAACTCCATAACTGTAGCTAAAGCAAGGGGCTATAGCAGCAGACATGTAGACTACAAATGCATGCTGGGCCAGGCTGAGATCGTGAAGTGAGCGCTACTTGGAGCGCTACTGGAGTGAAATTGGAGCGGGGCGAGAAGGCTGAAGCTGACGCTCTTCACTCCAGTCAAACTGGGCGCGTTCTGCTCCTCTCTCCTTACGCTCCAGCTCCTCTCACATAGTCCGCTGGACACTATAGAGTAAAAATATAGCACTGTACAGGAAAAATGATTATTTGTGCCAATGTTTAAGTTTTTCTTTCAGTAATTGCAGTGACTTGATTTCCAAAAATGTATTTGTGTTGTTCAGACTTTATGTATCTCGTCCAATCACACACTTCTATTCTGAGCAGCCAAGCATCAGAGGTCGCAATTGGCTATTCATTCCCTGAGCACCTTATATACGGCAGTATTATGTAATGACAATGCAAGTTGCTCCCTCTCTGGAGCTTCATTCTTTTTATATCCTTTTCTGAGTGACTGAAATGTTATGATATCGAAAATGTACTACACAGTAAGAATTGGACTCTTCAATCTTTCATGCAAATAGGCCTACCCATGAGAATGTTTTGAAGTACAGTACCTACCTCATCTCTCTGAATGGACTCTCTCCCCTTCATCACGAGTCAATGTAAACACACAATTATTATGACTTGTACGCCTGAACCCTCCAAAAATTTGCCTCATCTGACAAAACACATTTCAGTGTATCCTCGCTTATTTCAACTTCAACCTCTCCAGTTAAATGCTGCTCATCTCATTCAGTTTTTATAGAGTTTGCGATTTTCTCATCTGATAAACCTCTACCATAACTTTCTGTATCTTGAGTTTGTGAGATTTGATTGAGCTGCACCACAGACACTCCATCATATGACATCTTGGCTACATCAGGATGAAAATCAGAAGCATGTTCTTTATCATCAAAAGTGTGTACATTTTGCAGTCTGAGGGTCTTCTCTGAGCAGTTGACAAGCCCTCATTTGAGCTCTCAGGCAATACGTTTTGAACATGAGCCTCATTTACATTCTCTGTTTGTACCATTTTGTTTTGTTTCACCTTGTCTCTAGCAATAGAATGTATAAATGTGCCTCAGTCATACAGGTATGACAGTCCATGATTGTTGCAGTCTTTGAAGCAGTTGGATTCTTAACTAATCACCTGCTAATAATCTGTATTTGGCGCATCCATTAGTGCCATTAGTGCAAGGCAATAGTGCTTGAAAGTCGTGTATGGTATGGCGATTTATTTCACACTAGGGTAAGCAACAACAACAAAAAGTTAAGGTGTTTTATTTGTCCAACTGATATTAAACACAAAACAGTCAATTCATTTATTGTTTTGGAATTAATATAACATGCAGGATTAAATGTAAGCGTTACAAGAACAACGGAATAATAACCTGCAGGCTGCTCGACACAGACCCCCTGAAAAACTGAACACATTTGGTTGGTAGAAGCCCGACTGAGCATTACATTTACATTTAAGTCATTTAGCAGACGCTCTTATCCAGAGCGACTTACAAATTGGTGCATTCACCTTATGATATCCAGTGGAACAACCACTTTACAATAGTGCATCTAAATCTTTTTTGGGGGGGGGGTAAGAGGATTACTTTATCCTATCCCAGGTATTCCTTAAAGAGGTGGGGTTTCAGGTGTCTCCGGAAGGTGGTGATTGACTCCGCTGTCCTGGCGTCGTGAGGGAGCTTGTTCCACCATTGGGGTGCCAGAGCAGCGAACAGTTTTGACTGGGCTGAGCGGGAACTGTGCTTCCTCAGAGGTAGGGAGGCGAGCAGGCCAGAGGTGGATGAACGCAGTGCCCTTCTTTGGGTGTAGGGCCTGATCAGAGCCTGAAGGTACGGAGGTGCCGTTCCCCTCACAGCTCCGTAGGCAAGCACCATGGACTTGTAGCGGATGCGAGCTTCAACTGGAAGCCAGTGGAGAGAGCGGAGGAGCGGGGTGACGTGAGAGAACTTGGGAAGGTTGAACACCAGACGGGCTGCGGCGTATTAACCAGTATTAACCACTCCAGTTTATTTGAGACAGGTAGTGACGTTTTCTCTTTAGCAGTTCGTCATCTGGCAATGACTAAAATATGCAATCACATGAATATGCTTATGGGCCGCATGTTTGCCACATACAGTGTTTGGAGATAGGCTTAAAAGGGTTGCTGTTCGTGGTGCTGATATGTGTCTCACTGTTCAAATGTCAACATAAAGCTTCCTATGACCTACCCAGCCATTTGTTCAAACTCACCTGTTTTGTATTCTAGTGAGTAGACTGGACCCTGGTTTTGTGGACACACAATCGTTTTTTCCCCTGTACAGTGCTATGTTTGTACCTCATAGTGTCCAGGCAACCCACTTTAAGCTGTTTGACCACAGAAAAGTCCAGCAACACTCCATATTATTCGGAGCCCCATGAGATGACAACATATATAGATTCTACAGACCCTACTGAGTACTACCCACCACACTTTTACATCGGCACAAGTAATCGTTTTTCCTGTACAGTGCTATATTTGTACCATATAGTGTCCATGCACCCTATTTTAAGCTGTTTGACCACAGTAAAAGTTCAGCAACACTTCTTATGTACTACCTTTTTGTTCAAACTCATTTGATTTGTAGTGACTGGGCCCTGGTTTTATGGACACATAGTCAATAATTTTTCCTGTACAGTGAAGTTTGTTTGTGCAATACAACAAAAGTACAATAAAACTTTTATTAAACATTACATTTCAATGTTTAATAAATGTACTACGCAAAGCGGCAAAAATATTGATTCCGTATCAACCGCATGGCGTTTTACCGCGACTTTTATTTTGAAGGAAAAATCCAATAACCGGAAGTCTTAATGTGGATAGGATCCAGCCACAGAGCTTCTGAACCCAGAGACTCAACATCGCGAGACTTCCGGGAACGCTTGCCGGGGTTGGGGGTGAAGGGGAGACAAGGGGGGGGGGGGGGGGGGGGGGTGTGTTGAGAAGTCAATGAGAGAAGTGAAAACATTTTCCTTAATTTTCTCGAAATCTAAAGGCACAACCTAGATTAGAGCCAATGTTTTAAGTAGTTGAACATGTTATTACTCCAACCTCATGAAAGAGGCAAACTGACACGATTTCATTTTCGTCAAAAAACACTATATATTCAAGGAGTGCCTTTGAGTTGACGGTGTGAAAATGCGCAGTTCGGCGCGAGACAACCGTTAGACCCGATGGCGTATTTCTGCGCATGCGCGTAGTTAGCCAACGTCGCAATGACATCGCCCACAAGTGTGATCGGGGATTTCTATTGGAGAAGCAGTTTTAGCCAATCTTCATACTCTTCTGTCTTTGATCCAGCTGGTGTTGCTGCCATGACGCTAATGAGAAAAATAAGATAATGTATTTATTGTCTTCGCCGGTCGTGCTAGGTTGCAGATGGGTGCACCAAAGGGTCCAAATTCTTGTTTGGAAATACATTTTGGCGCCACCCTCTGGCAAGCAAAAGTACTGCATGGAGAGAGCAAAATAATATCACACGCCAAAATATTTTAAAAAACTCAGGAAGTTATCCAATTATGGAAATATACAGGTAGAAATGTCTGTGACATGGTAGGAACCACAGTATTTCTCTTGTGGCCCTTATTTGTGGGGAACATATACATTGTATAAAATCACCCCTTTAACAACTGTTCAGATGAGAGCTTTGTTCATTAACGTGTGTAGAGACCGTGGCGTCATTGCCAATCTGTGTCTGTTTTGAGAACCATGGTGCCATGATAAATGTTTGGGGTGTGGTTGGGACACATGAACACTCACTGGACTCTACCCACACACTCACACGTACTACACTGACACTCCAACACACACATACACATACACACTACATATGCTCACACACACAAGACACACACATACACACAGGAATATTGACGCCACACACACACACACACACACACACACACACACACACACACACACACACACACACACACACACACACACACACACACACACACACACACACACACACACACACACTCTTCACAAACTGCTCCTGCTTTATTTATTATCTATCCTGACTGCTTAGTCACTTTTACCCCTACGTACAGTACCAGTCAAAAGTTTGGACACACCTACTCATTCCATGTTTTCTATGTATTTTTACTATTTTCTACATTGTAGATTATTAATGAAGACATCAACACTATGAAATACCAGATATGGAATCATGTAGTAACCAAAAAAGTGTTAAACAAAATAAAATATATTTTATATGTGAGATTCTTCAAAGTAGCCACCCTTTGCCTTGATGACAGCCTTGCACACTCTTGGCGTTCTCTCAACCAGCTTAATGAGATTGTCAGCTGGAATGCATTTCAATTATTAACAGGTGTGCCTTGTTAAAAGTTCATTTGTGTAATTTCTTTCCTTCTTAATGCGTTTGAGCCAATCAGTTGTGTTGTGACAAGGTAGGGGTGGTATACAGAAAATAGCCCTATTTGGTAAAAGACCAAGCCCATATTATGGCAAAAACAGCTCAAATAATCAAAGAGAAACAATAGTCCATCATTACATTAAGACATGGTCAGTCAATGCAAAAAATGTAAAGAACTTTGAACGTTTCTTCAAGTGCAGTTGCAAAAACCATTAAGTGCTATGATGAAACTGTCTCTCATGAGGACCGCCACAGGAAAGGAAGACCCAGAGTTCATTAGAGTTACCAGCCTCTAAAATTGCAGCCCAAATAAATGCCTCACAGAGTTCAAGTAACGGACACACGAGCAATGGACATTAGACCGGTGGAAATCTGTCCTTTGGTCGGATGAGTCCAAATTTGAGATTTTTGGTTCCAACCGGCGTGTCTTTGTGAGATGCAGAGTAGGTGAACAGATGATCGACGTATGTGTGGTTCCCACCGTGAAGCATGGAGGAGATGGTGTGGGGGTGCTCTGCTGGTGACAGTGAGTGATGATCTCCACATTGTGCCGTCCATTATCATGCTGAAACTTAAGGTGATGGTGGCAGATGAATGACATGACAGTGGTCCTCAGGATCTCGTCACGGTATCTCTGTGCATTAAAATTGCCATCGATAAAATGCAATTGTGTTCACTGTCCGTAGCTTATGCCTGCCCATACCATACCAACGCTACCATGGGGCAGTCTGTTCATAACATTGACATCAGCAAACCACTCACCCATACAATGCCATATATGTGGTCTGCAGTTGTGAGGCTGTTTGGACGTACTGCCAAATTATCTTAAACAACATTATGGTAGAGAAATGAACATTCAATTATCTGGCAACAGTTCTTGTGGTCATACATGCAGTCAGCATGCCAATTGCACACACCCTCAAAACTTGAGACATCTGTAGCATTGTATTGTGTGACAAAACTACACATTTTAGAGTGGCCTGTTATTGTCTCCAGCACAAGGTGCACCTGTGTAATGATCATGCAGTTTAATCAGCTTCTTGATATGCCACCCCTGTCAGGTGGATGGATTGTCTTGGCAAAGGAGAAATGCTCACTAACAGGGATGTAAACAAATGTGTGCACAAAATCTGAGAGAAATAATCTATTTTTTTTGCTTATGGAAAATTTCTGGGGTCTTTTATTTCAGCTTATGAAACATGGAAGCAACACTTTACATGTTGTGTTTATATTTTTGTTCAGTGTATATAGCCTCGTTATTGTTATTTTATTGTTAATATTTTCTTTTTTCTTTTGCCAATTTTTCTTACTTTTTAACTTGCATTGTTGGGAAAAGGCTAATAAGTTAGCATTTGACGGTAAAGTACACCTGATGTGGGAATGGCTCTGATAAGATGAATGGGTTAGTGTAGGTATAGGAGGCTGGGGTTGTAAAGGCTATTAGTAACAGAATCTGAGGGCAGAAATCTTTCAAAGACAAGTCTATGAGATGCCCTGCATGAACAATGCCAGCCTCTTTCATCAGGAGGAAGAGATCAATGGCTCTGTGAGGGAGAAACTCAGAGGAAGGTGTGTGATTAGGAGGACTGGGGACTGGCACATGCTGTGGGAGGATTCACCTTTGATGGTGAGAGACACTGTGAAATAATAGGAGGATATGGCTTCTAATGGGACAATGTGCAGGAAGAGACTGAAAGTCAGTGACCGTGATGTAAGGTTCACTATGAACACTGATGTAGATTTCACCTGTACAAAATGAACGAGGGAGTACAAAGAGCTAAAGGAGCACAGAATGACAGAAATATTCTGTCCTCTGACTCTCCTCTGTAGCTATTACCTATTACCATATCATTTCTGTGACGTTAATATGAGTGGGATAGTCACTTCGCAGTGTAGAGTCTGTTCTTTTGATGTGCACTTACATCAATTATATTCACATTCATAGGTACACATGGAATCAAAGCTTGACACACTCAGATCTGACAATACCGACTTCCAAACACTGGGGGAGAGGAGAAAATACACTAAATCACTTCTTATTAAACCACGTATGGATGCAGACATGAATCCGTATTTTTTCCTGGTACGAGAGAAATCAATTTGATACACCAACTCAAATTCATTCAGGGAAAAAAACCTTGACTAATCATGGCCCTAAAAATGCTTTCCCCTCTAATCATTTCAAAACATGTCTCTCCTTTCTCCACTTAATTAGAGAACATGTTAAACTGACAGAGAATGTGGAGAATCTAGGTCAGAGCATTGCTATGCAGGAATAATAACCTACTGCTAAACAGTTTGCTTTAATGCTGTGTTATTGCCTGAGTATCTGAGTGGATTACAACAGCCTTTTTACCACCATCATCTCCACCCCCGTCCCTCTCTGCTCTTCTCAGCATGGAACTCTTACAAAGTGAAATAGGTGTACATTTTCATAATAACATGTTCCTCAGTGGAAGCAGGTGACAGACTAAATGACATAATCTGCAATTCCAAGTCTGAATTCTAAATATTTTACTCATGCTATAACTCAAAATGCATAATTCACATGTCAACATTTTTTTATCCTTTCATCCATTTCTCAGCCCATTATGGTGTAACTAAATGGCCGATTAATTAGTTATCAGTGATGGAAGTGAGGCCACCTTTCCATGAACCCTCTGCTGCCTGAGAGGGATTACTATTCTAATCTTAACTTCCTGTGTCCCATTTTACAATCCCGGAACCGGTGCGAGAGTCAACTCACTGGTACCTGCTGTTATGTCATAGCACTTCTCCACATGTCTGTGAGAGGCTAAATGTTGTGAAGAGAAAATAAAGGTCGGAGAGGACCTCGCCCCCAGGTGTGCTCACAATTCTGATAGAGTCACAGCTGGCAGAAACAAAACTCAGTGGAAGACATAGATTACAACTGAATTCTACATTCTCCAGATCTGGTGTTTCACGTTCCCTTTGACTCACACACAAATAATTCATTGTTAACTATCTCCCAGAATTCCTGTGTGTAACATAAAGCCCAAAATAAGTTTCAGAGGAGTCCATGTTCTAGGCAGTCACGTTATTCTGTTTAATGTGGATGTAAGGTTATTATTACGGTGGTTGTTGACATTAGATGAGAGCAGAGACTATTCTTTATCCTTGATAACAATTGCATTCATTTACCACTGGTATCTTTACTAGAAGGGGCATTTTTCTATGCACTTACTGTTATGAAACAAAATAACACATTCTATTGATAAAAACTTGATCAATATGGTCTAACCACATCATTAGTTTATGATGCCCCATTGACATTTGAGAAAAGGACAACAAGACCTTGATTGATCGGATGCCAGTTCATGGTGTCCACTACCGAGAGATTAGAGACCTTGATGACCTCCCTAAAAACTTGCCCAGGAGAAGGGAAGGAAAACAGCCAACAGCCCTGACATGCCCCTGACATGCCCTTGACATGCCCCTGACATGCCCTTGACAGGCCCCTGACAGGCCCCTGACAGGCCCTTGACATGCCCCTGACAGGCCCCTGGACCATACAAACATAAGACAAGACAATGAGAAAGCATAAAAAGAGCAAACAGCCTTAGTATTACTGAGAGCAGCCCCATATATCCCCTAGTGTATAAAGCCAAAGTGGCAGCTCCCCTGACAGGAGCAGAGCGGGTGCTTAGCAACATCTCCTCTGCATGATTTACCAAATCAACAGGGTTAATGTCCTAGAAGCTGGGAGGATACCACTCTTCCAAAGAGTGGCCACATATCAAAAGCCCCCCGTGGGAGATACCACAGAGTTATACATGCTGGTAAATGTGTCGTAAAACTACAGCAAAAACAACTCAAGGGAATGCAATGTCACTGGGGTTACAGTGATGTAAATCCCCTTACTTGCTCCCTCTCTTGTACTCTGCTCTTATACCAGCCAGTTTGAGAGGAAAGCAATAATAATAATACATTTGATGTGTAAAGCGCTTTTCATTACAGAGTTATCTCAAAGCTCTATAGTGCAGAACTTATCCTTTAGTTCAAGCAACCACAGACACCACAAGGCTGAGTGTGGAGAGTTATGTTATGTAACCTCAACAATGTACAGCTGACGTACAAAACTAAAGACTACTGAGCGAATACATAATCAAGCTAGTGAATACACAATAGGCGAGTGAGTATGTATTCAACATATGTGCATTATGTAAAATATTGCATGCTCATGTAATTCGCTTAGGCCTATACGATACCCGTCTTGCCACTTTGTATTCTGTAAAATGAACTGTCCACCATTCATCTCCCACCTCCCATCCTAATAGACTGTAATCAAGCTCCAAGTATCTCTAAACCCGTCCGCATGTCTTCAACTCAGAGAATATGCTCTGAACAGATTACGTGCAGAACTTGAACACTGATTAATGAATCATGTCATCCTGCTCAACTATGGCAACTTGGCAACCAACCAGGATTCCAAAATCCGGGGGCTGAGACCCGGTGGCCAGCGGCATCAGATGGGCATTGTATACAACAACGGTGGGCGTATAATCACTTTTGTTTCCTATTGCTTTTCTGTTTACCCCAATCTGGCTTAGCCCGCAGCCAGATATCCTTCCCTGCACCTGCAGCAGGCTCCTTCATTAGACAACAGGATGATGGCCCTGCACTTGATTTGAGAGAGCTGCTGGCGCAGGGACAAGCACTCCAATTTCTTTCCTTGTCTGGTGGCCCCACTTATTTCAGCTCCTGGAGCGCCTGCCAAAGCCCTTAATGTGCACTAGGCTCCATGTTAAAGCTGCTTCTCTCTGGGGACAGCCCTGGACCTAGTTTAGCAGAGAAAACTGCCGGCCTGTGCCCAAAGTATATGGAGCAGCCACAGAGAAAGGCTCAGGAAAAATGTTAACCCGGTGTGGCACTAGCCTGGCTGACATGACCCACGTGACCACACAGCGAGGATGAGCTGTGACTCACTGGTTTGGAAAGGAGGCTGTTTGTTAATGCAATATTTGCTCAGAAATTGAGCGGACGAATTGATTGATTCTCTCCAATGCTTTTTGGTTGACCGCTCAGTATTGTAATGGAAGGGGGTGGCCTCGGAGGCAGTGTGTGGCTGTGCCTGTTGTAATGGAAGGGGATGGTTTCGGAGGCAGTGTGTGGCTGTGCCTGTGGGTGTTTGAGTGAGAAAGACGAAGAGGAGAACCAACCAGGAAAAGCACAGCCCCTTCATTATAAACGCATGATGCTGACAACATCAAAACAGCCTCTCCAGACTCTGAAGCCAGGAGGATTTTGAGTTTGGTATCAGCCAGATTCCTGTGGCAGCACCCTCACTAGCAAATCCCTGCTATGATGGTCCAAGGTACACTAAATACACAGTCCGTTGTGTACTGAAGTTAATTACACATTTTTTATGATTGATTAAACAATGGAACACTACACTACAACTGATTGATTCAACAATGGAACACTACACTACAACTGATTGATTAAACAATGGAACACTACACTAAAACTGATTGATTAAACAATGGAACACTACACTACAACTGATTGATTAAACAATGGAACACTACACTGCAACTGATTGATTAAACAATGGAACACTACACTAAAACTGATTGATTAAACAATGGAACACTACACTAAAACTGATTGATTAAACAATGGAACACTACACTACAACTGATTGATTAAACAATGGAACACTACACTACAACTGATTGATTAAACAATGGAACACTACACTAAAACTGATTGATTAAACAATGGAACACTACACTACAACTGATTGATTAAACAATGGAACACTACACTACAACTGATTGATTCAACAATGGAACACTACACTACAACTGATTGATTAAACAATGGATCACTACACTACAACTGATTGATTAAACAATGGAACACTACACTACAACTGATTGATTAAACAAGAGAACAATACACTACAACTGATTGATTAAACAACGGAACACTACACTACAACTGCTAGTTTGAGGGGAAAGTGAATAGGAGAATTGGAGAGGGGAAATCATTTCAGAAGACATTCCTATAATTGTTTTATAAGTCCCTATGCACATTCTATAACATACAACCAAATGTGATGATTTTGGAATTGCCAATTTCAAATAATTAGCTTAAACTTGAAAATGAAAATTAGGGCAACAAGAGCGGCTGCAAATTAGAAAATGCTTCAGGGAGGGTATGTTTCAAAGTCACCATGGACCCTCTGACTGTGCCCCAACAAATCAGAGAGGCTACTGAATAAATCAAATAATGTATTAATGACTCATCCAGTAGCCAGAGGTAATGTACAGATGTAGGATCTTAATTTGAGCCAGTTTTGCTACAGCAGGAAATAATCCTGCAGCAACAGGAAATGTGAATTATTATGAGGATTATAATTTATGGATGTTTTCATAAGGCAAAATCAAGTCTGATAAACCTCCAATACACTGCAAGTTTGACATTTCCTGCATTGCTGGAAACTTCTCCTGCAACTGGGTGATCAAATTACGATCAGTCACCTGCAATGTACTGCATCAAGACTCTAAAAATAATGGGTTCAACTACACTTCTTCTAAGGTTCTAGGACTGAAAATGTCCCTCAAAAGGTTATTCCAAGAACCTCATAGAAGGTGGGGGTCATCAAGGAACCTCCTTAGTTGGTGGGGGTCCTTGCAGGAGCCTAACTTCCCAACTGAAACATTTGGATTTGAAAGGACAGCAGGTGCAGGCACTTAACTGAAATATGTTAAGATCTCCTCAATTTAAGGGAAGGTTTGTCCCTTGTATGATCTAAATTGATCTTGTTTAATGATGATACCATCTATCTTTTCATATTTGTGCAAATCTTTCTAAAACAGAAAATGGATATCAATCAACAACAAGAATATGTAGGCTATAAGAGTATGTTGAAGGCTAGCTGTACTGTGTGCAGATGACTGAACTGCTCACTTTTGTGTCTGTGTCTGCAGGTATACAGACGAGGAGGCATACAAAGGTATGTCAATTTGTAATGGTATGTTTACATTTTTTATAGTACAAAAAAAACTTTAACCTTTATTTATCTAGGCAAGTCAGTTAAGAACAAATTCTTATTTACAATGACGGCCTACACCAGCCAAACCTAGACGACTCTGGGCCAATTGTGCGCAGCCCAATGGGACAACCAATCACGGCTGGTTGTGATACAGCCTGGATGTTATGCTGATCACATTAACCATCCTCCTCCCTTACCTCCTCAATGAATATCCCATAGGCCTCTACATTATGGACAAGGTGTGTGTATGAAAACCATTATCAAAACAGGTTTTTTTCATTCACATTTACCACAAAAACCAACGTATCAATTCTGTCATGTGCGTGTTTTGTTAATCATCTGTATAATTAAAATGTTGGGGATTCACAGACTTCACCCTCCCTACACCTCTGATGAATATAACAGGAAATCTGTTACATCACCATGCACTGTAAAACCATTCTGGCTATGGATACGGAGAACATCAACACATGAACATCAACAGGCCAGAGGATAAACACATCGGACATGGGGCTCTGCTGAGAGTTTACCTCATTTAGATGTTTTACTTCTGCTTTGCCACCAAAATCATAATAAACACTGACAACTAAAATATTGTGTTATTGTTGTTATTGTTATGCGTATTATTATTATTATAATTATTAATAATAATAATAATAATGGGGGGGGGGGTAGTTCAACCCCAAAAGGTTTTTCAAAAGGTTCTTCGAGGATCCATTAAAAGGGGATCTTTGAACAACCCTTTAAAAGGTTCTTCAGAGAACTTATAGGGGTTCCCCCACAGTTTCAATTTGAAGAACCCCTGAAAGATACTCAATAAGCCTTTTTGGAGTGTATATACGAGGACTAGAAACAGTATGATGCACCCAGTACATCAGAGGATATACAGTGGCAAGAAACAGTATGTGAGCCCTTTGGAATTACCTGGATTTCTGAATAAATTGATCATCAAATTTGATCTGTAATTCATCTAAGTCACAACAATAGACAAACATAGTGTGCTTAAACTAATAACACACAAATTATTGTTGTTTTCTTGTCTATATTGAATACATCATTTAAATATTCACAGTGTAGGTTGGAAAAAGTATGTGAACCCCTAATGACTTCTCCAAAAGCTAGTCGGAGTCAGGAGTCAGCTGACCTGGAGTCCAATCAATGAGACGAGATTGGAGATGTTGGTTAGAGCTGCCCTGCCCTATAAAAATCAATCACAAAATGTGAGTTTGCTATTCACAAGAAGCATTGCCTGATGTGAACTATACCATACCTTGAACAAAAGAGATCTCAGAAAACCTAAGATTAAGAATTGTTGACTTGAATAAAGCCGGAAAGGGTTACAAAAGTATCTCTAAAAGCCTTGATGTTCATCAGTCCACGGTAAGACAAATTGTCTATAAATGGAGAAAGTTCAGCACTGTTGCTACTCTCCCTAGGAGTGGCCGTTCTGCAAAGATGACTGCAAGAGCACAGCGCAGAATGCTCAATGATGTTAAGAAGAATCCTAGAGTGTCAGCTAAAGACTTACAGAAACCTCTGGAACATGCTAACATCTCTGTTGACGAGTCTACGATACGTAAAACACCAAACAAGAACGGTGTTCATGGGAGGAGACCAAGGAAGAATACACTGCTGTCCAAAGAAAACATTGCTGTATGTCTGAAGTTTGCAAAAGTGCACCTGGATG
Source organism: Salmo trutta (assembly GCF_901001165.1). Taxonomy (NCBI): domain Eukaryota; kingdom Metazoa; phylum Chordata; class Actinopteri; order Salmoniformes; family Salmonidae; genus Salmo; species Salmo trutta. Next base: position 10,735,480 of record NC_042975.1, on the reverse strand, counting down.
TTCCACAGCACTACTGGCAAAGTATTCTGTGGACAGATGAAACTACAGTTGAGTTGTTTTGAAGGAACACACAACACTATGTGTGGAGAAAAAAATGCACAGCACACCAACATCAAAACCTCATCCCAACTGTAAAGTATGGTGGAGGGAGCATCGTGGTTTGAGGCTGCTTGGTTGCCTCAGGGCCTGGACAGCTTGCTATCATCGATGGAAAAATGAATTCCCAACTTTATCAAGACATTTTGCAGGAAAATGTTAGTCTATCTGTCCGCCAATTGAAGCTCAACAGAAGTTGGGTGATGCAACAAGACAACGACCCAAAACACAGAAGTAAATGAACAACAGAATGCTTCAACAGAAGAAAATACGCCTTCTGGAGTGGCCCAGTCAGAGTCCTGACCTCAACCCGATTGAGATGCTGTGGCATGACCTCAAGAGAGCAGTTCATACCAGACATCCCAAGAATATTGCTGAACTGAAACAGTTTTATAAATAGGAATGGTCCAAAATTCCTCCTGACCGTTGTGCAGGTTTGATCCGCAACTACAGAAAACGTTTGGTTGAGGTTATTTCTGCCAAAGGAGGGTCAACCAGTTATTAAATCCAAGGGTTCACATACTTCTTCCACCCTGCACTGTGAATGTTTACACGGTGTGTTCAATAAAGACGTGAAAACATATAATTGTTTGTGTGTTATTAGTTTAAGCAGACTATGTTTGTGTATTGTTGTGACCTAGATGAAGATCAGATCAAATCTTATGACCAATTTATGCAGAAATCCAGGTATTTCCCAAGGGTTCACATGCTTTTTCTTGCCACTGCATGTTTCATCATTATGGTCTAAGAACACATGCTATATACTTGGAACACATGCTGTAATGTCCTCCATTGAATCTGGACTAGGCCGGATTTAGAAGAAATACACAAATAATCACTTTTAAACAACACTCTGTCTGTCCTCCGGAACCTACTTTGGCCTTAAGGCTGGACTTGGCATTGATATTGTGAGTTTGTATGTAAAACTGCAGAAGTCTTCCAATATAATTGTCTCCCCAGAGCAGCAACACAGTTGACCAAGGCCCGCTCAACAGCTCTAATAACAAGTTGTCAACCGCCTGGCTTATCGCACAGACACAATCCCCCCAATAACTCTTATCAGGTTTAGTGATAAGTGCTAAATAAAGGGACATGCTGCCATCTATCTGCTTCTCAGATCTATAATCAGTTTTTCCTCCGAGGCGCCAGTTCCCCCTGAATCTCATCCACATGGTTCTAGAGGGGCCCCAATCCCCTGCTGCAAGTGGCTGAAAGCAGTGCAATGAAATGCAGAGGGATTCATCTGGGCAGGAAGCACAAGCAAGCATGCATGCATACACACACCAAATAATCCTGATTTGAATTATTAAGTTATCATACATCATAGGCTTTGTCTAGAGAGATGTGAGTGAGTAGGGGGTTCTGTGTCTAGAGAGATGTGAGTGAGTAGGGGGTTCTGTGTCTAGAGAGATGTGAGTGAGTAGGGGGTTCTGTGTCTAGAGAGATGTGACTGAGTAGGGGGTACTGTGTCTAGAGAGATGTGAGTGAGTAGGGGGTTCTGTGTCTAGAGAGATGTGAGTGAGTAGGGGGTTCTGTGTCTAGAGAGATGTGAGTGAGTAGGGGGTTCTGTGTCTAGAGCGATGTGAGTGAGTAGGGGGTTCTGTGTCTAGAGAGATGTGAGTGAGTAGGGGGTTCTGTGTCTAGAGAGATGTGAGTGAGTAGGGGGTTCTGTGTCTAGAGAGATGTGAGTGAGTAGGGGGTTCTGTGTCTAGAGAGATGTGAGTGAGTAGGGGGTTATCTGTCTAGAGAGATGTGAGTGAGTCGGGGGTTCTGTGTCTAGAGAGATGTGAGTGAGTAGGGGGTTATCTGTCTAGAGTGATGTGAGTGAGTAGGGGGTTCTGTGTCTAGAGAGATGTGAGTGAGTGGGGGTTCTGTGTCTAGAGAGATGTGAGTGAGTAGGGGGTTCTGTGTCTAGAGAGATGTGAGTGAGTAGGGGGTTATCTGTCTAGAGAGATGTGAGTGAGTAGGGGGTACTGTGTCTAGAGAGATGTGAGTGAGTAGGGGGTTCTGTGTCTAGAGAGATGTGAGTGAGTAGGGGGTTTTGTGTCTAGAGAGATTTGAGTGAGTAGGGGGTTCTGTGTCTAGAGAGATGTGAGTGAGTAGGGGGTTCTGTGTCTAGAGAGATGTCAGTGAGTAGGGGGTTCTGTGTCTAGAGAGATGTGAGTGAGTAGGGGGCTCTCTGTCTCTGAGATGCTTCCATTAAGCCCCATCCATAGAGGGGCTGTAGTCTGAGAGGAAGCCAATGGTAAAGTAGATCTAGTAGATCTAGACCCGCTCCTCCGGTCAGTTGCAGGTGTCTAATGATGATAGATTGTTACAATTAACTAGGTTTTCATCTCCCTCTCACTGAACAAAGCCTCTAAGTTTTGCAATGAGACAAGAAATGAAAGAGAGACAACAGATGGAAATGCAAGAGCATGGTGTTGATTTGTAATGTAACTCATTTGAAACTGCCATACCCCTACTACACCAACAGTATAACAACTTACAGGTGGTCATCATAGGCTTTTTAAATAGCAGCACATTCTGTTGGTGAAGGCTGCATGCATGTATTCATGATTACAGCCATGGCCTACTTCCAACTGAGTGCACAGAGGTCTCAGCAAGGCCCCCTCTCTGAGGAGCAGCAGGTCTGCAGAAATACCACAGGAAGACATTGAGTAGAAAACAAACATTTACAGTTTTACAGTCTTTTTTAAAAGAGGGCAATTGCATCTTCCCTTCTAATTATTGCATAGGCCTGTTGAAGTAACTGAGTATCATCCAGGGTCAAACCGCTAGAGCGGTTTTTAATCACTTGATGAAAGTTGCAGAGAGAGGAATCCATCTAATATTCAAATTGATGGTAAGTTCTTTTAAATATGAAGGTACCACTCCTCTCAGATGTAATGTGGCATAGTGGACAGAACACCCATTTACAATGACTGCTGGGACTTCCAGTCACATCCAAATTCAGAGTGAACTTGTATCTAACAGAGTAGTAGCAGTACTATCTTTTGTTTTGAAATGTAGGCTTAGTAGTTATCTTGAACATATTGTGGAGTTATTCCAAACATGGTCTATTTGTGTACTGTGTGCAATCTTGGCTTCTAAAATCAATAGGCTTTTTCAGCCCTATCTGTGAAAAAGTATCACTAGGCCGAATTATTTGTGTATCAGGGGCTCAATAATTGCCTTGTTCCCCCCCAAACACTTCTATCCAAGATAACTATTTCTACTCTTGTATCAGCGGATTTAGAATAACACTTAGCAGACATTAACACAGACTACATTATAAAAAGAAAAGGTTCCTGGAGTATCATTTAAGGGTTCTTCAAATTGAAACTGTGGGGAACCCCTATTCGTTCTTTCAAAGACCCCTTTTAAGAACCACATTTAATGGATCCTGGAAGAACCTTTTGAATAACCGTTTGGGGCTCATTTTTTAACTACTCCCCCTTCCATTATTATTATTATTAATAATATTAATAATATATTATTAATAATAATACCCATAACAATAACAACAATAACACAATATTTTAGTTGTCAGTGTTTGTTTCGGGGCGGCATGTAGCCTAGTGATTAGAGTGTTGGGCCAGTAACTGAAAGGTTGCTGCATCGAATCCCTGAGCTGACAAGGTAAAAATCGGATGTTCTGAACAAGACAGTTAACCCACTGTACCCTGGTAGGCCGTTATTGTAAATAAGAATTTGTTCTTAACTGACTTGATTTTCGTGGAAATGCAGAATAAAAAATGGAAATATTAGGTAAACTCCCAGCAGTATATCCTCTGACATGTTGATGTTAATGTGTTGATGTTCTCCGTATCCATAGCCAGAATGGTTTTACAGTGCATGGTGATAAAACAGGTTTCCTGTTATATTCTTCAGAGTCTGTGAACCCAAAAAATAGTAATTATACAGATGATTAACAAAACACGCTCATGACAGAATTGATAAGTTGGTTTTTGTGGTAAATGTGAATGAAAAAACCTGTTTTGATAATGGTTTTCATACACACACCTTGTCCATAATGCAGAGGCCTATGGGATATTCATTGAGGAGGTAAGGGAGGAGGATGGTTAATGTGATCAGCATAACATACCAATCCAATTGACATACCTTTGTATGCCTCTTCGTCTGTATACCTGCAGACACAGACACAAAAGTGAGCAGTTCAGTCATCTGCACACAGTACAGCTAGCCTTCAACATACTCTTATAGCCTACATATTCTTACCTCTTTGTTGATTGATATCCAAAACAAGATACATTTAGATCATACAAGGGACAAACCTTAACTTGAATTTATGAGATCTTTACATTTTCCAGTTAAGTGCCTGCACCTGCTGTCCTTTCAAATACAAATCAATATGTTTCAGTTGGGAAGTTAGGTTCCTGCAAGAACCCCCACCAACTAAGGAGGTTCCTGCAAGGACCCCCACCAACTAAGGAGGTTCCTCGATGAACCCCCACCAACTAAGGAGGTTCCTCGATGAACCCCCACCAACTAAGGAGGTTCCTGGATGAACCCCCACCAACTAAGGAGGTTCCTCGATGAACCCCAGCTCCTATTTGGTTCTTGGAATAACCTATTGGGGGCAATTTTCAGTGCCTAGAACCCTAAGGTCTTCGAAGAACCCTTGTTGAACCTCTAATTTTTAGATTATTTAGTACGTTGAGTTTCAACAAACAGAATGCCAAAACGTGCACGTGCCTCAAGCTATAGTGGCGTGTCGCCGTGCAAAGTGCCAGTGAACCGGTGGAGCTGTCCGTGGTCCTGAAACGAGGAGCGTTTTTTATTTCGGAGCGTCGAACATACAGTGAGTGGCGCTGTTGCATATTTATCAGAAAGTTGAAGTTAACTGTTCAGGCAGTAGCTGTAAGCAACACCAGACCTTTCAATTGCAGTGCAAATTGATACTGTTTAGTAGGCCTATTTATTTTTGATTATCATGGCTTACTCTGGTTGACAACCCTACGGCCCACTCTATCCGAGCCTGAAATTGTTTACGTTTTAAATACTCACGAAAACCTCTCATGGACTGAGCTAATGGAGAAATGATCGCACTCGGATTGGGTGTTGGCTTTTGAAACGTAGTCTTGTTAGGCTCATTTTCAGTTGGCACACGACTAACCTATACTGTAATTTTATCAGAGGTCGAAATAACAAATGTGAAAGGTGGATTTCAAAATATTCAATATATATTTCAGTATATTCCTTTAAGATTATGTAATTATTTATTCCCCATTATGGTTTATCCCTGCACTGCTGAGGCAACATCAGCTGAGACGGGTTTTTTTTACGGGCACCACCCTGCTTGGAGGGGACCGGGAGAATCGTTTCATCTCCTCCGACAGCTCCAGCTATCCAGCCTTCAGCGCGCGCACGCCCATGATAAAATGAGTGCCTCGGACCGCTAACAGCACAACCTCAGCGCTGGGTTTGTCTCTGCAATTGGATAGATTTCAATCTGGACCAGGTGTTCTCAGTAATAGGCTACTACACTACATGTCTCCTTAGGGCGGAGTGGATTCAACCCATGTGAAGTTACTATTTTTCAGACAGTCTTTTTCATCAGCAAGACCAATTCCTCGTGTTCAAAGGAAGTTAGAGATAAAACGCCGGTGATAAAGATACATTTCCCTTTGGACTTTAGAAGTTGTTGGGGGGAGTTTTTCCATTTAATATATTGTAGATATATTTTGAAATTGATGTAGAGCATTATCTATATTCATTTTGCTCTGGCGAACAGCAGCAAGACAGCTGATGTTCCGTTTGTCAGCGTTTCTATGTTATCTGGCCGCGGTGATTCTCATGAACCTCAGCCATTTCCCTCGGTAATGTTCTTCTACCAGGGCCAATGGATGCAGAGCAACTGATGTACGCTGGTAAGGTGCAAACCTTTGATGCGTCCGTATATTTTTTTGTACTCTCAGAACACAGATTTTTCAACTGCACAGCTCTGTCAATTGTACATTTTGACGGGGGTCTCTTGGACATCCTCCACTAGGCTATTATTCGACGACCGCTAGGACTGGTAGGTGAATGACTGGCTTTATAAGGCTTCTTTATCAAAATCTACGTTCAGTGTGTTGAATTGTTAATTGTAGCTTTTTTAAACATTTTATTAAACACCAAGATACCTTGTTTTATTTCAAGTAAACATTTAGAGCAACTTTTGGACTTCAATCCACCATCTAAAATTCGGTGGAGTTTTTAGTCATTCATGACGGAAACAATGGCATTAAGTGGAAACTGTAGGACTAACCCTACGTCCAAAGAACAAGGATCTGTTCAGAATAGTTTCCCAGATGTTGTAGAATTAAATGTCGGGGGACAGGTGTATTACACGCGTCATGCAACGTTAGTAAGCACCCCGAATTCCTTGCTGGGCAAAATATTCTCACCTAAGAAGGATGGCACAAATGATTTGGCGCGGGACCCTAAGGGACGCTATTTTATCGACAGAGATGGATTTTTATTTCGATATGTGTTGGACTACCTCAGAGACAAACAAGTTGTACTGCCCGACCATTTTCCAGAGAAGGGGAGGCTTAGGAAAGAGGCGGAGTACTTCCAGTTGCCAGACTTTGTCAAACTATTGACGCCCGAAGATTTCAAACACAGTCCAGACGAATACTTCCACAGTGATTTTGAAGATGGTTCTCAAGGCAGCGACCACAAGATGTGTCCGCCGTCGTCACTGGTTCCGGCAGACAGAAAAAGTGGATTCATTACGGTTGGGTACAGGGGCTCTTGTACAATAGGCAGAGAGAGTCAAACCGACTCCAAATTCAGAAGGGTCCCGCGGATTTTGATTTGTGGGAGGGTTGCGTTAGCCAAGGAAGTTTTTGGGGAGACCTTGAACGAGAGTCGAGATCCGGACAGGACACCGGATCGATATACGTCCAGGTTTTACCTGAAGTTCAAACACCTTGAGAGATCCTTTGACATGCTGTCCGAGTGTGGTTTCCAGATGGTTGCCTGTAACTCTTCAGTCACAGCGTCATCCGTGAATCAACACACAGAAGACAAGATCTGGTCAAGTTACACTGAATACATCTTCTATCGTAAGTGGCTTTCGTTTTTACCAGGTATCAGTTTAACTACACATCCCATGTCAAATAGTCCTCCAAGTCACCACTAGAAGGCACACTTGTTTCACACGTTTTCCGCAGGCATTCTGCATTTGAAGTAGCTCTGAGAGTGGTCCACACACGCACAAGAACATGATGCACAGAGATAGTCACTCAGTCCCCGGCTGTGAGTGCCAGTGATCAATGCTTGCCAAACTGTGTATCTTATGTGGAAATGGTATGTTCCAATCCACCCTGTAAAAAGACAACTGAAAACAGCCTTCTACAAGTTGAGCAACATCATGTGTATTGTGATTGCTAGTATGTGTTGAGGACCGTCTGTCTGCCCACTCTGGAACTATTCTACATCGATTTCACTCCTTTTAATTGGGTTATATGAGTTCCCTCTTAGTGCTCTGTTGAATTCCCCCATGGGCCTAAACCCATTTATTCCCAGAAATTCCTACCTGGGAAGTGCTATTCGTCTTCCATACTGAGTGTGCTGCAGCCTCTCTTCATTTCTCTCCAAGCCATCATTTGGAGGCAGGGTAGGATGATGGGTTTTATAATGGCTCTCATAATATTTTATGGTGCAACAAAATACCACATATACTCAGAGATGAAAGTACATAATGTGTTCCTTTGCTGCAAAGGCTCTTCCAAAAGGTAGAACGCAAAGCAAGCTTATACTGTGACTGCATTCCACTCTGAGCTCATAAAACATATTGAGACCATTTTATTAAGCATATACTGTAGATGCTGCTGTGTCATTAAGTTGAAGGGAAATATTATTAGACTTCCAATGTTGGGAGCATTCTAAGTTTCCTGATTAACAGGTGCAACAATCTCGAGATTCTCCAAGTTATTCCTTCAGAAAATGAGCAGATACTATTCCACAGCAGGAATAGTATCACACAGTTCTGATGAATAGAGTCACACAGTTCTGATGAGTAGCATGCAATTGTCACTGTCTGGTCTACACAAACGCAAGTTCTAGTGACACCCTGTCTATTTGTCAATGAGAGTATTCTCCGAAGACCTCTCCTTGTTTACAGTGAAATAACATTGCTTTCTGGATCCGGTCAACCAATATTTAGCTGGTGAGTGCACACAGGAAGTTTGTAAAGGTTGAAGGCACCCAGTGGAATCAATGAAGTCAGTGACAGCCTCTTGTTAGTCTTCTCTCCCTCTCTGGCTCCCTGGCACGCTCCTGCTCGCCCCTGGCAGAGTGCACCAGTTGCCTTTCATAGGCCTCACTGCTCCGTCTCGGCGGCTGCGTCGCCTGCTATCCCTTGCAAGCTAATTTATTTACCAATTTGTCGCATGGTTAGAGTGATTGATAATCAATAATTTGCAATGACATTATGAGGACTCACTGCTAGGGCCTGCATGTCGAAGACATAATAAATCATGCTATCATTTTTGGGGCAAAATAATCATTTCTAAACTGTTTGCAAAATGATTAATTTCGCCTGGGCCCCTCCTTTTGGTGTAAATGTGTACATTAAATGATTACGTTAGAGAAGATTCTGTCATTGCGAACGGCCTTTCATATGTTGATGGTTAGTCGTGTGACAGGGAACTCTATTAGCATAGAACACACAAATGAATAATTCTGCTGTAATGTGTTGTGGCAGGTGGGTGGCAGGGTACATGGCAGGTGGGTGGCAGGGTGCATGGCTAGTGGGTGGCAGGTGGGTGGCAGGGTACATGGCAGGTGGGTGGCAGGTGGGTGGCAGGGTACATGGCAGGTGGGTGGCAGGTGGGTGGCAGGGTGCATGGCAGGTGGGTGGCAGGTGGGTGTCAGGGTGCATGGCAGGTGGGTGGCAGGTGGGTGGCAGGGTGCATGGCAGGTGGGTGGCAGGTGGGTGGCAGGTGGGTGGCAGGGTGCATGGCAGCTGGGTGGCAGGTGGGTGGCAGGGTGCATGGCAGGTGGGTGGCAGGTGGGTGGCAGGTGGGTGGCAGGTGGGTGGCAGGGTGCATGGCAGCTGGGTGGCAGGGTGCATGGCAGGTGGGTGGCAGGGTGCATGGCAGGTGGGTGGCAGGTGGGTGGCAGGTGGGTGGCAGGGTGCATGGCAGGTGGGTGGCAGGTGGGTGGCACCATTTGTGACCCGACACTTTCAAGACCTTAACACCTCATCAGAGTGGATCATAAAAACACACATGCACCGGTTTCAGCTGGATCAAGGTGCTACAAAGAATGAGCATTTTGCAGTAAAATGTTGGTGTGCCATTTTGGGATGGAGCCCTATGCCTGCTTCAACCGATTTGCTTAGCTGGAGAAAAGGCATGACAGCGCAAAGGCTGCTCTTGATAGGTGCAGCTGCTCCACAATCCAGTCTGTCAGGGGAGCAGTCACCAAGCCCAAAGTCTGCATTATTCAGACAGAACCAGGGAGGCAGGGGAAGAGAGGAGAGAGGAAGGATATCTGCATAGAATGGAATGGATTGTCTGGCTGGCCCTTGACCTGCTCTCCAAACTGTGTAATGACTGCAATCACAGGCCCCAAAGCAATCCTGGGAACTCTGGAGATGCTGTGCATTTGACTAAGAAAGACCTGTTGAGGGAGAGTGCACATCGCAAACAACATGCTCCCACATCTCTATCAATCCATTTTATTTTCTGTTTTCTATGCATGGTTGTATGCACAGTGGATTGAAAAGGCGGATGCTTCTGCTGTTGTGATGGAGTAAGTGATCTCTGGTGCAGCAGATAATGGGACAAAGAGTTGCTGGAGGGACTTCACAAATACATTGATGCTGCCATGCATAGCGTAACACTGGGCACTTGGCTTTGGCATAGTATTAAAAATAACATAAGCATTTGTTTAAAAAAAAAGCCTAAATCTCAATGACAATTTCTAATAAATACGTGCATATCATTGCATTATTGGATATCTGTTGAGGTTAGAGTAGGTGCTCGATAAATCCTCTCTTGCAATTGATGCACTTAAACAATCAAATGGTAATCAGCATCTAAATGTAACTTAGAGAAAGGAGACCTCTGATTTATATACACAGCATATCCAAGTCTGTCTGTAGACAGAACTAATTTGTGTCCAGAAATGTAATCTTTATCCAAGGAAGTACATGTCACCAACTATAAGAATAACAAAGGAAACTTTTGAATGTGGATATCCATGGTGATGAGACTATTCCTTATAATACTGACCCTTTATACACATTAAACTTAAATGACCAATCTGCACTTTTGAATGTGGATATCCGCATGGTGATGATACTGACCCTTCATACCCATCTAACTTTAAGTACCCATCTCAACTGCTTGATACTGCACAGTTTTGGTACCCATTTCGCCAGAAAGTGGCCATGACGTCTCCCATTTGGAGAGTAGAGTTATTCTTGTTGTAATTGTAGAGCAAAATAGTGCAATGGGCCCACCAATGTTAAAATGAGCCTTTAGAAAGATTATGCTCTCCGCTTACTTGAACACGTTCCCGATGCTCTGGTGTGCTGAATCATTTCAACCTATAATGGAACTGTGGAGATGTTCTTGAGATTGTAATACTTGTGTAGCCAATATCAATTTTATGAAAAGCTATCCAGCGTCTTAGGCTTGGGGCAGGATAATATTGTTTCAATTTGTATTATTTCAACAGAATCCCAGTGAAGATACCACCAAGATCTGACCAGTAGTTCTTCCTTGATGGCATAGCTTCACATCCATGTATTACATAACAAATGCAACTATTGCACTCGATAGCGAGGGTGGGCAACTCCATTCCTCAAGGGCCTGATTGGTGTCACACTTTTGCCCCAGCACCAGCTAACACGCCTGACTACAATAATCAACTAATCCTGATCTTCAGTTTAGAATCCAATTAGTTTAATCATCTGTGTTTGTTAGGGTTGGGGGGAAAGTGTGACATCACTCCGGCCCCTGAGGACTGGAGTTTCCCATCCCTGATCTACAGCACGATGACCTGTGGCATTGTTGATATGGATTTGAGAAGTGGTATCGCAATGGATCAAAATTCTAGTAAGAATACACTCCTTAATCCTGAAACCTGAGCTTCATATGCATCTGTGCATATGTGGTCCTGGAATATATGATTTTCCAATCTTCATGGATGACAGAGTTTGTTTTGTAGTCTCACTGTGTGTGTTTGTGATAGTACAAATGTTAATTTTGTCACTCTTTTGTTGATGAGAATTTTACTGTACTGCAGGATTTGCAGATGAGCTTTGAGATTTACCTACATTTACTGAAAACCCACACTAACACACAGTTATATTAACAGTATTGCACTTTTCATGTAGCCTACTTTTTGCCAGCCAATAGCCTAACCATTGATCAAGTAACAAGGCGGCAGGTAGCCTAGTGGTTAGAGCATTGGGCCAGTAACCGAAAGATTGCTAGGTTGAATCCCAGAGCAGACAAGGTGAAAAATCTGTTGATGTGCCCTTGAGCAAGGCACTTAACCCTAATACCTCCAGGGTTGCTGTTGAATGTCAAACCCCGGCGGTGACCCTGCTCTCTGGGGGTCGTGGGAAGAGTGAGATATGCAAAAATCATGTGTGAAATAGGACATATATAAGCATCCACCATATTGTTATGGACTAAACGTTCAAATCCTGTTGCTGCAGGATTATGTTGCTGTGACAGTATAGGTCAAATTAAGATCGTACATTTGTAAACTACTGTAGATGTTCCAGCTTTGAAAGTCCCCTTACATGTTTCAAAGAGTTACATACTGAGCCTCAGGGAAATCTCCTATGTACTTTGAATTTTTCATCCCTTGTGTTGCACTTGAGCAAACGTACAGAATATTTAATTTGTTTGCATCAGGACTCGGGAGGCAACTGGCTTTAGACCCAGCTTTTTGAATACTGTGAGAAGTCAGCGGGGGCCATGGTAAGATACCAAACATGCCTCGGAGGTATACCTCTAATTGTGAGATCAGTATGTTCAGCTCTGTTGATGGAGGCCCAAGGTGTTGGTAATGTATTCAGGAGGGTGTGCGTGCTTGTGGAGGGGAATGTGTGTGTGTGTGTGTGTGTGTGTGTGTGGAAGAGGCAGACAAAGCAGACAATTATCAAAATCCATCACCCCTGAATCAAATGTTTGCCCATTAGAGATGTTACAGGCTGACATTTCTGTGCAGAGCTACCTTTTAATCACTACGCCTTCCTCCACGGTGCTGCCAGGATGTCTGCAATCAGCACACATCCTGTCCAGCAGAGTGCCTACCAGCGACATTGTAGCTGGACCCACAGCAATTAGCCTGCAACACAAAAATAGTCAACACTGGTTAAGCTCTTAAAACTGTGAAGCAGGGAGATAAGCGCAGATACGTGTAAACGTATATGTTGTAATGATCTGTCCTGATATGTACCAGCGAGGGGCCCAGATCCTTCCTCCTGATTATATTGCACCAAGGCCAACTGAAGGACGACATTATTGTTTTGATTCATTGGCTTCAGAGAGTTTTTTCCAGCTCTCCCTTGTCTTCAAATCCCACTATTGAGTGGCTCAGCTTCTCCCCACAATCCTACTCTCATGTCTGGTTTCCCTTCAACTCTTACAGAGGGTGAACTATGCAGATACTGTGCAGATAGATAGCTGGGCCGACTGTGCAGGTAGATAGCTGGGCCGACTGTGCAGGTGGATAGCTGGCCGACCGTGCAGGTGGATAGCTGGGCCGACCGTGCAGGTAGATAGCTGGGCCGACTGTGCAGGTGGATAGCTGGCCGACCGTGCAGGTGGATAGCTGGGCCGACCGTGCAGGTAGATAGCTGGGCCGACTGTGCAGGTAGATAGCTGGGCCGACTGTGCAGGTAGATAGCTGGGCTGACTGTGCAGGTGGATAGCTGGCCGACCGTGCAGGTGGATAGCTGGGCCGACCGTGCAGGTAGATAGCTGGGCCGACTGTGCAGGTAGATAGCTGGGCTGACTGTGCAGGTAGATAGCTAAGCCAAAGGTGCAGATAGATAGCTGGGCCGACTGTGCAGATAGATAGCTGGGCCGACTGTGCAGATAGATAGCTGGGCCGACTGTGCAGATAGATAGCTGGGCCGACTGTGCAGATAGATAGCTGGGCCGACTGTGCAGGTACAGTTGAAGTCGGAAGTTTACATACACTTAGGTTGGAGTCATCAAAACCCGTTTTTCAACCACTCCACAAATTTTTTGCTAACAAACTATAGTTTTGGCAAGTCAGTTAGGACATCTACTTTGTGCATGACACAATTAATTTTTCCAACAATTGTTTACAGACAGATTATTTCACGTATAATTAATTCACTGTATCACAATTCCAGTGGGTCAGAAGTTTACATACACTAAATTGACTGTGCCTTTAAACAGATTGGAAAATTCCCGAAAATGATGTCATGGGTTTAGAAGCTTCTGATAGGCTAATTGACACCCTTGAGACAATTGGAGGTGTACCTGTGGATGTATTTCAAGGCCTACCTTCAAACTCAGTGCCTCTTTGCTTGACATCATGGGAAAATCTAAAGAAATCAACCAAGACCTCAGAAAAAAGTTGTAGATTTCCACAAGTCTGGTTCATCCTTGGGAGCAATTTCCAAATGCCTGAAGGGACCACGTTCATCTATACAAACAATAGTACGCAAGTATAAACACAATGCGACCACGCAGCCGTCATACCGCTCAGGAAGGAGACGCGTTCTGTCTCCTAGAGATTAACGCACTTTGGTGCGAAAAGTGCAAATCAATCCCAGAACAACAGCAAAGGACCTTGTGAAGATGCTGGAGGAAACCGGTACAAAAGTATCCATATCCACAGTAAAATGAGTCCTATATCGACATAACCTGAAAGGCCGCTCCGCAAGGAAGAAGCCACTGCTCCTAAACCGCCACAAAAAAGCCAGACTATGGTTTGCAGCTGCATGTGGGGACAAAGATTGTACTTTTTGGAGAAATGTCCTCTGGTCTGATGAAACAAAAATAGAACTGTTTGGCCATAATGACCATCGTTATGTTTGGAGGAAAAAGGGGGAGGCTTGCAAGCCGAAGAACACCATCCCAACCGTGAAGCACGGGGGTGGCAGCATCATGTTGTGGGGGTGCTTTGCTGCAGGAGGGACTGGTGCACTTCACAAAATAGATGGCATCATGAGGAAGGAAAATATAATATATTGAAGCAACATCTCAAGACATCAGTCAGGAAGTTAAAGCTTGGTCACAAGTGGGTCTTCCAAATGGACAATGACCCCAAGCATACTTCCAAAGTTGTGGCAAAATGGCTTAAGGACAACAAAGTCAAGGTATTGGAGTGGCCATCACAAAGCCCTGACCTCAACCCTATAGAAAATGTGTTGGCAGAATTGAGAAAGTGTGTGCGAGCAAGGAGGCCTACAAAACTAATTCAGTTACACCAGCTCTGTCAGGAGGAATGGGCCAAAATTCACCCAATTTATTGTGGGAAGCTTGTGGAAGGCTACGCAAAACATTTGACCCAAGTTAAACAATATATAGGCCATGCTACCATATACTAATTGAGTGTATGTAAACTTCTGACCCACTGGGAATGTGATGAAAGAAATAAAAGCTGAAATAAATCATTCTCTCTACTATTATTCTGACATTTCACATTCTTAAAATAAAGTGGTGATCCTAACTGGCCTAAGACAGGGAATTTTTACTCGGATTAAATGTCAGGAATTGTCCAAAACTGAGTTTAAATGAATTTGGCTAAGGTGTATGTAAACTTCTGACTTGAACTGGAGATAGCTGGGCCGACTGTTCTCTCCAGTAATGGAGCATGCTGCAATTCCAAAGATTTTTTTACTTCACCTGAAGCATGCAGAGCCGGGGGCTGATGCGTGGGTGCTTTTGTTTTAGTCTCATCTCTTATTGCAGCGCTTCATTACCTCATTATTTCCACCTTAGCAGTTACTGGTGCTGTTCTACTTCACAAAAAAACCCAAAGACAAATGTCCACATTGTGTGGACAATATTGTTTTTCTAAATCTAAAATCTAATTTTTATGACTGTGTCATTGTGCCACTGCTGCCCCACAATGCAAGGTTACCAAGTCTATTTATGTAGAAAGGAGTGAGATACAATATTGCCTTGGCTTTCTGTGTGAATGTAGTGGCTTTCCGTAAGGTTCACATTACTTGCTCATAGATATGGCATTAAGTGTAGTATACACTGTTTCGGGTTTTGAATTCTACTGTCAACAGTTGCAATGGTGAGGTAAAATCAGTCCTAGATGATTTACAACTAAATAAACACTTCCTATTGAGAACCTTCAATTTGGCAGTTTGATACAATTGGAAGCTTCCAGATCTTAAGGTAAACCATGCATTTCACATACACAGCTGAAGTACCTGGTTGTAAACCATACTGCATTTCACATACACAGCTGAAGTACCTGGTTGTAAACCATATTGCATTTCACATACACAGCTGAAGTACCTGTTTGTAGACTGTAAGGTAAACCATACTGCATTTCACATACACAGCTGAAGTACCTGGTTGTAGACTGTAAGGTAAACCATACTGCATTTCACATACACAGCTGAAGTACCTGGATGTAGACTGTAAGGTAAACCATACTGCATTTCACATACACGGCTGATGGAGCTAATTGACATGGCTAGACTACAGTTTATGCTGTGTCCCTCTGCCAGTGGCTGATTTATAGAGGGACCTGGAAAAGGAGGAAACTCAGTGGAGGTGCTCTGCCTCATCTTACTTTACACATATTTTTACAGTTGATGAGGGGGTTGATGAGGAGATGCTGTTTGTTCCTCTCTGCAGCTCCTGAGAAACTCTCCTGAGTGCAGAACTGATTTCCTCTCGACCCCTCTGTGACACAGAAAAATGGCCCAGATTGTCACCGTCAATCATGAGATTAAATTGTCACCCTGTCTGTCTGTATTTGGCAGACAGTAAATGACTGCAGAAGAATGGCTCAGCTTGTCATCGCCTTCGCACAATAAGTTCCCATTAGACCCCAGCCAGCTGGGAGTTCCTGGGTCACCCGCTCACTGGAGGATCCCTTGAGCTATATTGCAGGAATACGGCTATTGACTTATTCCCATGAGCTCATGAAGGATGAGGTTCAAAAATGGGTGGGTTTTATGACGTGAATTGGTGCATCTTCTATACCCTTCATACTCAACTTTTTCGTCGGGCTTTGACCCCTGGTATCATGGTACCTGGTATCACACTCATAAGACATGGAATAATGCATAGAATTTGTGGAAATTAGCTTTAAAACAGCAAAAAAATCTCTGCCCCATGCAAAATGTGTAGAGTTGCGGGAAATTAGCTTTAAAACTACAGCATTTTCTCTCCGTCAACAAGAGGGGTGTGAACAGTCACATGGGTTGCGCGGTGGGGGTTTGTTACTATGCCGATAAATTGCATTATCCATTATCCATAAATTGCCACCAAGGAAATTTATGGATAAATTTATGGAAATTAGTAGACATTTAGAAATAGTAAACTTTATAGCTTTGTAGCTATAGATACACATATAAAAGATAGTCTACTGTGGATATTCAGAGATTTTATGTATATTTAAATGTAAATTTGAATTGAATGTGCAATCATAATTGAATTATGTTAAACAGCTGGTGTGTAGTTCAGTGCAGTATATAAGTGGCATATAACATCTTACTGAAGTTTTACTGATCATTACTTTATTTTTGAAGTTGTTACCTATGAATCTTCCCTCATACACGAGCATTATGTGGATCATAAATTACAAGGTCACAAGGTTTGGAAAAAGTAAGAAATCACATCTACGTTATCAACTCATATTTCCTTTCAGTTCAGCAGCTTTTGTGGTATTTAGACTACAATTGATCACCCGATGTGTGCCCTCTGACAGGTTGGGAAACTGCTTGGCAAATTGCCTGAGCCTCCCACCCCTCTGGGAGACCTTATAGAAGAAAACCAATTTCAGAGAAATTCAGTAAACAGTGAATAACACAGGGTGCAGATACATTCTCTCACTTAAATGTGCAATATGCAGAAATCGCTCCACCGTTTCCTGGTTGCTAAAATTCTAATAGTTCGCCTAATTTCAGTTTATGTGGCATTTTTTTATATTTATGTCTTTAATAAAGCCCTTTTGTGGGGAAAAACTCATGTGAAACCTTCATGCCATAATGGACTGACTGGCAGGATCGGTGCCAGCCTGCCAGGGAAATGCTCTTTTCAAAAAGGCAGTCGGCTGGGCTCTGATGGCTGTCTGGAATGTAGCCACATCTAACATACAGTAGAACGTGGGGAGATAGATAATACCTGAGCTGTGTTTTCACTTCAACGATGCATTAATAAAAATTGCCTGAAAGGGTCTGAAGGAAACTCTCTATCCAGGAACCCTTCAGAAATATAACCTTGAGATGGAGAATGACATCAAGTCTCCGCCAGCATGCCTTTAAAGGACAGATAGGTTTGGCTTGAAATATTGTAAATTGTAATATCTCTGCTGATGGCTGCACGAATTGTCTGATCTTTTGTAGAAAGATTACGGTGGAGGCAAAATGACATTTTCTTGGTACGCAACCGGGACAGCTTTGTGGGCAGCATATAGAGGAGATGCGAGTTTGATTATAATTGTGCCGTGCTCAGCTTGCTATTATGACCCACCCTTGAAGTCTACAACAGTGTGAAACTGGCTGTGCTGCCCCTGTTCTGTCCCAAATGTCATCCTATTCTATATAGTGCACTACTTCTGAACAGGGCCCAGATCAGGGGCCTACTAATCGTAGTAGACTATGTAGGGAATAGGTTGCCATTTGGGACACATCACTGTCAAGGAGCTATCTTAAGGAATCATTCTCTTCTCTCAGGGACGAGGCATGACAAACACCCTGCCTCAGAACATGAAAGGAAATTGTGACTAGGCAGCAGTAATTTAACAAACTGCAATTAAGAGTTCTTGCATTAAATATGTCCAGGGCTTTTAATTCAGTCTGGCAATTTAATTAATTTCAGGAAACCACACACACCACTCATTTGAAACTTTTTGACAGATACTGACCCCTGAGAGAGAGGTTCTGGTAGTTTTGCGCTGGTATGTTTTGGTAGAGCATGTTCCCCTTTGGACTGCTCCTACTCACCCATCAAATGGTGATTCAGACATCTTAGTCATTTAGCAGACACTCTTATCCAGAAT
Organism: Salmo trutta; assembly: GCF_901001165.1. Classification (NCBI taxonomy): domain Eukaryota; kingdom Metazoa; phylum Chordata; class Actinopteri; order Salmoniformes; family Salmonidae; genus Salmo; species Salmo trutta. The sequence continues at coordinate 10,717,198 of NC_042975.1, read as the reverse complement.
GACTTACAGTAGTGAGTGCATACGTCTTCCTATTTGTTCATACTTGAACCCACAACCCTGGCATTGCAAGTGCCATGCTCTACCAACTGAGCCACACAGGGCATTTAATGTTCTTATTTTGTAGGGGCCTGTCACTCAGGCTTATATACCTCACTGTGACAAAACCATAACTGCCGTGTAGATTTGGAGTAAGGCGTTTTCCACGCACCAGAAAAGAAAAAGAGCCCATTATATGAAGACATGCAGCAAGGACAAGCATGCTTACCTATACAACTCTTTGATGTAATGGAATGATAAATAGGAAGTGTTAAATCTTCCCTAGATGATGAAACAGAAGATATCTCACTGTCCTGCTGTCACCATCCAAGCACATCTTCTCACAGATCTTACTGTATATAGAACGGCTGTGGCATAGATAAACTTAACAAAGATAATGAACTCCTTGTCTGATACAGTCTTGTAGACATAGTTAGTAGGCCTGAGATATGTTTTCCATGCATGTTTATACACATACAATATACAGTGTTTCATTAAACAAGTGAGTGAATTTGGTTTAGGCAAAATGAAAACAGAACAGCACATTTCTCAATAGACAGAAAACATATTATTATGTTTAAACACTGAAAATATTTAGTGTGATGACTATGTGACTGATGCTCAATCACATCAGAGACAAAACAACTGAAAATATAATTGCTTAAAAAAACTGTAATCCTGGTGGAAGCAATCTTCCACTCAAACAGTATAAATTAATTAGAAACTGTTTTCAACATCAAAAAGAATATAGAAACATTTATATATTTATTCTAAGCAAAATGTCAGTGAGAACCCTAGAGGTTTGCTGAGTTCATTGTGCTACACAGACTATGGGTCTCCGCTTTTCCTCCAAAGCTCCCATTAACATAACTCTCCAAATGTCATCCGTGGGAGGTCCAGCAACAGTTATGACCAACGTTGGGTGAATATCATCATGTGTGATTATTCCCTTCAAAATGGTTATATGCTGTGGTTATATGCTGTGGTTATATGCTGTGGTTATATGCTGTGGTTATATGCTGTGGTTATATGCTGTGGTTATATGCTGTGGCCATATGCTGTGGTTATATGCTGTGGCCATATGCTGTGGTTATATGCTGTGGTTATATGCTGTGGTTATATGCTGTGGTTATATGCTGTGGCCATATGCTGTGGCCATATGCTGTGGTTATATGCTGTGGTTATATGCTGTGGTTATATGCTGTGGCCATATGCTGTGGCCATATGCTGTGGTTATATGCTGTGGTTATATGCTGTGGTTATATGCTGTGGCCATATGCTGTGGTTATATGCTGTGGTTATATGCTGTGGCCATATGCTGTGGTTATATGCTGTGGCCTTTTGTGGCCACTTCCCAGTCCTGACCTAGCATAATACCTCCACACTACTAATGTGTTAGAATGCAGTAAGCTCTAGACGTGTGGAAATATCTGGCATTAGTGCAATGAAGATTTGTATTAGCCTTCTGTTCACAAACATATCTGCTTACTGTTCGCTTATTTTGCAAGTGTACATTTGAAGACAAATGCTTGGAAGATCATAGTCTTGGCTAATGAGCACACAATTCCCTCTACTGCATGAGAATGCCTGAGTCAACAATCGCCTCGTCTCAACAACCCTTTCCTACCAATAAGCAGTGGAACAGTGCTAGCTAAGGACAATTATACTCTCTGGAGGCTCTTAGCTTTGCTGTGCTGTGATGAGAATGTGTATAAGTGGACATGTGAGGAAGGCTGATCCGGGAATGTGGCCTATGGCCGTTATAGGCGTTGGTGGGATTGAAGGTCAATTTCAATTGAATGAAGATGTCCTCTCCAATGCTTCTAGTGTAAACAGTTCTAGGAAACCTGGTTGGCCCAGAGGACTAGGTTTGGGTGGCAGGGGATGTTAATTGTAGAGTATTCCTCTATGACATCTGTGTTATTTGAACTTTGCCTTCCTTACCCAAGGAGCTGTAGCTAAGGAGGGAGGGGGCAGGAGAACTCCTTTGAGGAGAAGATGCAGTAGCTTCATTGATTCTCTGTACAAGCTGTGTGAAGACCAGGGTCATGCCATAAGAAGCCGACTGGGTACATTTCGAATCACAGTTTTAGGGTTAACAACCATCGATATTAAACAACCTAGCGAACATCAAGATCTGAATGTTTTTATTGGCAAATCGTGAGATCATTTCAACATTGCTTCCTTTCCTCCACCCACACACCATTAGGGAAGTTTGCATTCGCTCTTCAAACGGTTTCCGTGCCTTCCTAGAGACGGCTGAAGTTTTCCAGCGAGTCTTCCAGACATCAAAGCCTAGTCAGGTTTCAGAGAGAGAGAGAGAGAGAGAGAGAGAGAGAGAACCGAAAACACGTCAGCAGGACGTTATTCTGTTTTCACATTCACTCAGGCATAGAGGGAGGAAATGCACTGCACACTTCATAATGCAGCACTCGCACACGGTAACTGAATTAGCTCTGCAGCAAAGCTCCAACATCAGCAGCACCAATGGAGGGAGAAAGACAATGTGTCTGGTTCCGCCTTTTATGGCTCTCTGACTGCATGCGCTCTGAGGAACGATGTCTCTGAGAGGAAAACGTCCCCAGCCGTCCCTTAAGACAAACACAAGTTAATCCTCTCTGAGAAAAATAACATTTCTAGTCTGATGTGCCATTGTTTTGCTTTATTTGTCTCTGTCAGACTCTCTCACTCTCGCTTTCTCTTGCAGTCCCTCATGATGTCCAAGTTTGCCTCATTGCACCAATTGCACTGACAGCAAATCATGTTGAAAATAACTCAGATTGCACCACAGCCAGTATAATCCTGGAATTTAGACAGATAGGACATGATTGCATGGAAATAAACCAAGATGGTGTGCAGTAGTTAAATCCACTGCATCAGCCAGCAGCACAGTTTCAGAGATTTGTGGCCTTATAGTGTAATAAGTTATTATGCACATATAAAACCAATGTTTATCCTTAGCCGTGTACCAACATGTTTTGTTTACTGACAGTGTGTAGCTGACTATGACAATGGAACTGTGGGCTATGCTCTGTTTATCGTTATCTTCATGAACCATTCCTACTGGCTATTACCATGCCACTGCCTAATTCTTCAATCAGTCAAAATCTTTTTAATACAACCATTACAATACAGTAAACTAATTTGGAAAAATATGTTAATCTCCGAACATTATGATGAATAATGGAATAATCTCATCAGCATTTAATGCAGTGGTTGCTATATTTCATAGCCGACAGTGTCAGGATCTTAAATGATACTGAACAGAAATATAAATGCAACATGTACCTGTGTATTAATCATGCTGTTTAATCATCTTCTTGATATGCCACACCTGTAAGGTGGATGGATTATTTGGGCAAAGGAGAAATGCCCACTAACAGGGATGTTAACAAATTTATGCACCAAATTTGAGAGAAATAAACTTTTTGTGCGTACAGTATGGAACATTTCTTTAATTTCAGCTCATGAAACATGGGACCAACACTTTACATGTTTATATTTTTGTTCAGTGTAGCTCCGAATAGTTCATTGGGAGTGGAAATGTCAGTGGCAGTCTGCTTTGTGTTGTGTTTGGGGCCTTTTAGCGTCTAATTCCTGCACATTCAAAATTATTGTGATTAGATCTTTCTAAATTCCTTCTCTGCAGTCTCTCTATAGACTGAATACTGTTACAGTGTAGGGCAGACAAACACTGCCCAACACACTGGCCTGATTAATTATGAACAGATGATGTCTATATAAACATCCCATAATCTGCAAACAATAGCATGACCATTATCATGCCCCAACAGAGCCCTCCCAGTACTCTCTCTCTCTCTCTCTCTCTCTCTCTCTCTCTCTCTCTCTCTCTCTCTCTCTCTCTCTCTCTCTCTCTCTCTCTCTCTCTCTCTCTCTCTCTCTCTCTCCACTAAATGACCAAAAGTATGTGGACAACTGCTCGTCCAACATCTCATTCCAAAATAATGGGAATAAATATGGAGTTGGTCCTCCCTTTGTGACTATAACAGCCTCCACTCTTCTGGGAAAGCTTCCCACTAGATGTTGGAACATTGCTGTGGGGACTTTCTTCCATTCAGCCACAAGAGCATTAGTGAGGTCGGTCACTGATGTTGGGCAATTAGGCCTGACTCGCAGTCGGCGTTCCAATTCATCCTAAAGGTATTCAGTGGGGTTAAGGTCAGGCATCTGTGCAGGCCAGTGAAGTTCTTTCACACTGATCTCGACAAACCATTTCTGTATGGACCTTGCTTTGTGAATGGGGACATTGTCATGCTGAAACAGAAAAGGGCCTTCCCGAAATTGTTGCCACAAAGTTGGAAGCACAGAATCGTCTAGAATGTCATTGTATGCTGTAGCGTCCCTTCACTAGAACAAGGGGCCTAGCCCAGATCATTATTCATCCTCCACCAAACGGTACAGTTGGCACTATGCATTGGGGCAGGTAGTGTTCTCCTGGCATCCGCGAAACCCATATTTGTCCGTCGTACTGCCAGATGGTGAAACGTGAATCATCACTCCAGAGAACGTGTTTCCACTGCTCCAGAGTCCAATGGCGGCAAGCTTTACACCACTCCAGCTGACGCTTGGCATTGCACATGGTGATCTTAGGCTTGTGTGTGGCTGCTCGGCCATGGAAACCCATTTCATGATGCTTCCGCCAAACAGTTGTTGTACTGACGCTGCTTCCAGACGCAGTTTGGAACTCGATAGTGAGTGTTGCAACCGAGTACAGACAATTCGGTGGTCTCGTTCTGTGAGCTTGTGTGGCCTACCACTTTGTGGCTGGGCAGTTGTTGCTCCTAGATGTTTCCACTTCACAATAACAGCAATTACAGTTGACCGTGGCAGCTCTAGCATGGCAGAAATGTGATGAAATGTGAAGTCACTGAGCTATTCAGTAAGGCTATTCTACTACAAATGTGGGTTTATGGAGATTGCATGGCTGTGTGCTCGATTTTATACACCTGGCAGCAACGGGTGTGGCTGAAATAGCCAAATCTACTAATCTGAAGGGGTGTCCACATACTTTTGTGTATATATACACTACCGTTCAAAAGTTTGGGGTCACTTAGAAATGTCCTTGTTTTTGAAAGAAAAGCTAATTGTTTTGTCCATTGTTTTGTCCATAACATAAGATTGATCAGAAATACAGTGTAGACATTGTTAATGTTGTAAATGACTATTGTAGCTGGAAACAGCAGATTCTTTTTATGGAATATCTACATCGGCGTACAGAGGCCCATTATCAGCAACCAATGGCACATTGTGTTAGCTAATCCAAGTTTATCATTTTAAAAGGCTAATTGATCATTAGAAAACCATTTTGCAATTATGTTAGCACAGCTGAAAACTGTTGTTCTGCTTAAAGAAGCGATAAAACTGGCCTTCTTTAGACTAGTTGAGTATCTGGAGCATCAGCATTTGTGGGTTTGATTACAGGCTCAAAATGGCCAGAAAGAAAGACTTCTGAAACTCCTCAGTCTATTCTTGTTCTGAGATGTGAAGGCTATTCCATATGAGAAATTGCCAAGAAACTGAAGATCTCGTACAACGCTGTGTACTACTCCTTTCCTAGAACAGCGCAAACTGGCTCTAACCAGAATAGAAAGAAGAGTGGGAGGCCCCAGTGCACAACTGAGCAAGAGCACAAATACATTAGTGTCTAGTTTGAGAAACAGACACCTCACAAGTCCTCAACTGGCAGCTTCATTAAATATTACCCGCAAAACACACGTCTCAACATCAACAGTGAAGAGGCGACTCCGGGATGCTGGCGTTCAAGTTCCTCTATCCAGTTCCTCTAGCCTTTTAAACTGATAAACTTGGATTAGCTAACACAACATGGCATTGGAACACAGGAGCGATGGTTGCTGATAATGGGCCTCTGCATACCAATGTAGATATTCCATAAAAAATCTGGCATTTACAGCTACAATGGTCATTTACAACATTAACAATGTCTACACTGTATTTCTGATCAATTTGATGTTATTTTAATGGATTGAAAATGTGCTTTTCTTTCAAAAACAAGGACATTTCTAAATGACCCCAAACTTTTGAACGGTAGTGTATATACACTGAACAAAAAATATAAACACAACATGCAACAATTAACAGTTCATATAAGGAAATCAGCCAATTGAAATAAATAAACTAGGCCCTAATCTATGGATTTCACATGACTGGGCAGGGACGCAGCCATGGGTTGTTCAGCTTTATTACAGACATAAATACTCCTCAGTTTCATCAGCTGTCCGGGTGGCTGGTCTCAGATGATCCCGCAGGTGAAGAAGCCGGACGTGGAGGTTCTAGGCTGGCATGGTTACACGTGGTCTTCAGTTGTTAGGCTGGTTGGACGTACTTCCAAATTCCATAAAATGACATTGGAGGCGGCTTATGGTAGAGAAAATGTCTGCTGGACATTCCTGCAGTCAGCATGCCAATTGTACGCTCCATCAAAACTTGAGACATCTGTGGCATTGTGTTGTGTGACAAAACTGCACATTTTAGAGTGGCTTTTCATTGTCTCCATGTCACGCCCTGGCCATAGAGAGGTTTTTATTATCTATTTTGTTTAGGCCAGGGTGTGACTAGGGTGGGCATTCTATGTTCTTTTTCTATGTTTTGTATTTCTTTGTTTTGGCTGGGTATGGTTCTCAATCAGGGACATCTGTATATCGTTGTCTCTGATTGGGAGCCATACTTAGGCAGCTTTTTTTCCTTTGGGTTTTGTGGGTGGTTGTTTTCCTTGCAGTAGTTTGGAATCCTGACGGAACTGTTGGCTGTCATTTTGTTTCTTTTGTAAAGTGTTCTATTTCTTCATTAAACTTCAAGATGAGCACTAAACACGTTGCGCCTTGGTCTACTCCATTTGACAGCCGTTACACTCCACCACAAGGTGCACCTGTGTAATGGTCATGCTGTTTAATCAGCTTCTTGATTTGCCACGCCTGTCAGGTGGATATATTATTTTGGCAAAGGAGCTCACTAACAGGGATGTAATCAAATTTGTGCACAAAATTTGAGAGAAATAAGCTTTTTGTGCATATGGAACATTTCTGGCATCATTTATTTCAGCTCATGAATCATTGGACCAACACTTTACATGCTGCATTTATATTTTGTTTAGTGTATATATATATATATGTATATATACAGTGCCTTCGGAAAGTATTCAGACCCATTGACTTTTTCCACATTTTGTTATGTTACAGCCTTATTATTAAATCGATTAAATTTAAAAAATCCTCACAATACCCCATAATGACAAAGTGAAAACAGGTTTTTAGAAGTGGAGAAACCTTTGTTTTTACATAAGTATTCAGACCCTTTGCTATGAGACTCAAAATTGAGCTCAGGTGCATCCTGTTTCCATTGATCATCCTTGAGATGTTTCCACAACTTGATTGGAGTCCATCTGTGGTAAATTAAATTGATTGGACATGATTTGGAAATGCGCACACCTGTCTATATAAGGTCCCACAGTTCACAGTGAATGTCAGAGCAAAAACCAAGCCATGAGGTCAAAGGAATTGTCCGTAGAGCTCTGAGACGTGATTATGTCAAGGCACAGATCTGGGGAAGGGTAGCAAAACATTTCTGCAGCATTGAAGGTCCCCAAGAACACAGTGACTTCCATCAATCTTAAATGGAAGAAGTTTGGAACCCCCAGGACTCTTCCTAGAGCTGGTCGTCCAGCCAAACTGCGGGGAGAAGGGACTTTGTCAGGGAGGTGACCAAGAACCCGATGGTCCCTATGACAGAGCTCCAGAGTTCCTCTGTGGAGATGGGAGAACCTTCCAGAAGGACAACCATCTCTGCAGCACTCCACCAATCAGACCTTTGTTTTAGAGTGGCCAAACTGAAGCCACTCCTCAGTAAAAGGCACATGACAGCCTGCTTGGAGTTTGCTAAAAGGCACCTGAAGGACTCAGACCATGAGAAACAAGATTCTCTGGCTCGATGAATCCAAGTTTGAACTCTTTGGCCTGAAAGCCAAGCGTGAAGTCTGGAGTAAACCTGGCACCATCCCTATGTTGAAACATGGTGGTGGCAGCATCTTGCTGTGGGGATGTTTTTCAGTGGCAGGGACTGGGAGACCAGTCATTATCGAGGCAAAGATGAACAGAGCAAAGTACAGAGAGATTCTTGATGAAAACCTGCTCCAGAGCGCTCAGGACCTCAGCCTGGGGCTAAGGTTCACCTTCCAACAGGACAATGACCCTAAGCGCACAGCCAAGACAATGCAGGAGTGGCTTCAGGACAAGTCTCTGGATGTCCTTGAGTCGGCCAGCCAGATCCCGGACTTGAACACGATAGAACATCTCTGGGAGACCTGAAAATACCTGTGCAGCGGCGCTCCCCATCCAACCTGAGAGAGCTTGAGATGATCTGCAGAGAAGAATGGGAGAAACTCCCCAAATACAGATGTGCCAAGCTTGTAGCATCATACCCAAGAAGATTAGAGGTTGTAATCGCTGCCAAAGGTGCTTCAACAAAATAATGAGTAAAGAGTCTGAATAATTATGTAAAGTGATATCTCAGTTTAGGGTTTTATTAATTTGCAAACATTTCTAAAGACCTGTTTTTGCTTGTCATTATAGAGTATTGTGTGTAGATTGATGAGGAAATCTTTAAAAAAAAATCAATTTTAGAATAAGGCTGTAACCTAAAAATAAAGAAATCCCTGGAATGAGTAGTTGTGTCCAAACGTATGACTGGTACTGTATATAGCAGGGACGAGAAATCCACAACCTCTGAAATATAGTAAGAGAGAACCAAAACCTAAAATATAGTAAGAGAGAGCCAAAACCTAAAATACAGGAAGAGAGAGCCAAAACCTATGAAATACAGTAAGAGAGAGCAGTAGCCGTCTGAGTCTAGCACTTAGCCATTACAGTAGCTAAAAGCTGTTGGACCTACATTAGGCCAGTCACTGGTGACAGGCTATCTATTGCATCGTGATCAGAGATCCATATAGGGCAGGCATATACTCGAAGCAGGCCTCTATGCCTGGTTAGTGGTGTCTCAAACAAGAACGATTAGCTCTTTCTAAAAGTTCTAACGCTTAACTGAGTCAGCATTCTGTTGCATTGAATTATACAGCAAGCTGTTTGTAATATTGGATGACTGGCATTTCGAAAGTATTGTATTGTGAGGAAGGACACACTCAAGATCAAATTCTGCAGGCTGCTTAGCATTGAAATATGCTCAATATCTTGTTAATTGCATGGATTATTGCATTAAATCACTACTTGGCTAGATCCCTATGCTAATTCTCATCAAGAAGCCTTGGTTTTTAATGTAGTGCTATAAACCTCACGGAGAGAGACATACCCGTAATGTATACAGTCATAATAAGTCATAGCCAGTGTGCTCTAATGTCCAGAAGCCCAGCCCCAGCCTGCAGCTTAGCAAATTGATGGATATGTTTTCCTCTGACCCTTGACCCCACTCGGTCAGCTCTGAGCCAGCACTCAGCCAGGCTTGAATGCCCTCCTACACTTCAGGTCAGATACTATGCTGATACAAACAAAGTGAACAATATGGAGTGTTCCGCTTCTGGTAGTAATAATAAGCAGGTTTTTCATAGGTTGCTTATCATCTCTGGCAGCTGTAAAAGGACAGGTCACTTGATAGACTCGTGGGACCTCTGAGGTTGTATGGGGACAGAGGAAGAAGCAAGAGGAGCTGCATGAAGCTATTACAGTAGGATAGGATATGCTGCTGGAAATGCTAAACCTGGATAGCTTGGTCCACAGGACTGACTAACTGGCACACCATGCAATGGCTGGTTGGCATGTTAAGGTTGAGTCTCACCCATGGGCTCCAAGGCTGCGTGCCTCTGCATGACAAGCCCCAGCATCAGCATCAGCCCCAGCCTCCTCCTAGTTCTATCTGAAGAGTCACTCTGAATAGCCCAACAAAACAGAAGAAAAAAAGGGAACTGCGGGCCGTCTCTGTCTCTCTCTCCCTACGTCCCTCCGGTCCTTCCGCATACAAAATGCTCTCGTCAAAATGTCAAACACTTACTCATGCATGTTCCGCTGTTTCAATGGGTCCCCGTGCTTCTGACTTGGTCATTGGAACTTTTTTCATGCTGTTTATTACGAGGGACGACTTGGCATTGATGCTGTCTCCTGCTATTTCTTCTGGGAACGTGATGTGCCCATTTTGACAGCAGGTAGAGGAGGAATGGTTTACATGCAAATGCGTCTTAAAGGAGTCAGCATCTCTGTGTTCAGGGGGAGAATCAGCAGGGGGCACAGGTGGAGGAGCAAGATGCATGACGTGATGTTAGTTAGATCTTAAGGTATTGTGTTTGTTATGTATTCTGTCCCAATATCTTTTGCCCTCTTTTCACTGTTGCCAATGTTTTTTAGGCAGTTTTACGTGGTTCTTTGGTGGGTATTATACATTGAGCCTTCAGATAGTTCAGGCCATTTTCTGTTAGTTGCTGAAAAGCAATTTGACTCTAAGGAAACACCAGTTGTAATTAAATAGATGCTAATTTGTAGGCCTGTGTTTTCTCTAGTCCGGCAGCCGTTTGAATTGGGCTGAGCATTACTGCTGTTGTGTCTGGTTTTGGATGTAATTGCACCAACAGACAGGAGGAAATTAAGCAGGTCAAGTGCTTCTGAAAATAACCCTTTCCCAATTAACTCTTCAGAATCTCCATGACAAGGAACCCAACTGACTAATGTTCTAATTCAACAGAGCAGGGGGACTACATCATTTACAGGTATGATATCCACCTCCCCAGGGCTGTCCACCAGGACCCGGCAGCATCATCACCCATTCAGGAGGCTGTGTCTGCAGCCTGTCTGCCCGCCCTCAGTCCTAGACCATGGGATTCCATGGCTGTAGTAGGAACTCTCCTCTTAGCAGGGCTGTTGAGAGGTAAGCAAGAGGATGGCTCTGGGGGAAGAGATTACCGTGTCAGGTTTACTCAGTCTTAGAGCCAGTCGATAACTTCATCCCGAGTGCTCTCTCTCTCTCTCTCTCTCTCCCTCTCCTCGGAAAATATCACCATTACCGGCGGTAGACATTTCACACAAAGCAATTTTAGCATTGCACTGCGGAGAGGGATTGTTCATTACATTTCCTAAATGTCGAGCACATTGATCGCAGTCCGTACTAGTCACTGATGAATGGCTCTAACTTTCCATAAGCTTTTTGCAACTAAAATGGTTTGGTGTGTGTTCATCAGTTTTATCGGATAATACTTAACAGCTTTAAGTCCACACATTCTTAAAATGGCAATACAGTTATGGGAGGATGAAACAATTGACAGTCAAATTACTCTAGTTAATAAACAACACAATCATCATTTGGAAAATTTATTTTGTTTTATTAACATAAAATGTATGCCCCCAAGCTGCCGTTTTAGCTACTGTATTTCTCTATTTTTTTCAGTACTTTTTAATGACCTATTGCAACTAAAGAAGGATGGAGTCTGTAGGAATGTAAATAGGAGTATGATATAGCTTTGCATTCAACCAGTAAATAATGTACTGTATTAATACAGTATTTGTGTTATTTTTGTCTGATCATTTGAATTTCAGACACTTGATTTGGACACATGAAATGGATGAGCTCTATGTCCAGTAAAACATGAACTTGAACTGTGACCCTGGTGATTAACAACCATTACCTCTGTGAGGAACGTAATTGCATGATTGATGTTGTTTTTTTATTACACACTCATGGCTCCAAGGAATTGAAAGGTAAATAAACAATGTTAGCGTGTCCATTTCTCCACGAGATCATACTACACTGAACAAAGATATAGAAATTTTCCAGATGCACAAAAAAGCTTATTTCTCTAAAAATGTCTGTATAAATTTGTTTATATCCCTGTTAGTGAGCATTTCTTTGTCGTGTCTGGACTGTCATTAAATGTGAAGACTGTATCTTATCAAATCAATTCTCTATGTTTAATTTAATTACGCGATTAAACTATCATATAGCTTTAATTACATAGGAAGTCGGGGCACCACAGGAATATGTTGTTTATAGAGTTTCAATTCCCGAATATAACTCTTCAGATATTTTCATATCTTGTCGAGTACAGTCTTGTATTAATGTATTATTATTACCACATCAGTTCTCATTACTGAACGTTGCCAACCCTTGGATATCAGCATGAACCCTAGCCTCCATAATGAATAAGCATATACAAATTGGCTTAATTATTTATTTACTAAGTAACTAATCAAATCACAGAATTACATAAACAAACAACGTAGTTATTGGTTACTAACACAATGCATTGATAAGTCCCTAGTGGGCTAAACCTGTATGACGGCTTGGTAGACAATGGAAAGGGGTGGGGACAGAAAGAGCAGGAAAGACAAAATGGATTTACTACACACAGTTGATAAATATATTAATGGAAATGCTAATCCTTTGCACATGAACAGCCACTCATTCGAAAATAATTGCAATGTATATACACTGCTCAAAAAAATAAAGGGAACACTTAAACAACACATCCTAGATCTGAATGAAAGAAATAATCTTATTAAATACTTTTTTTCTTTACATAGTTGAATGTGCTGACAACAAAATCACACAAAAATAATCAATGGAAATCCAATTTATCAACCCATGGAGGTCTGGATTTGGTGTCACACTCAAAATTAAAGTGGAAAACCACACTACAGGCTGATCCAACTTTGATGTAATGTCCTTAAAACAAGTCAAAATGAGGCTCAGTAGTGTGTGTGGCCTCCACGTGCCTGTATGACCTCCCTACAACGCCTGGGCATGCTCCTGATGAGGTGGCGGAAGGTCTCCTGAGGGATCTCCTCCCAGACCTGGACTAAAGCATCCGCCAACTCCTGGACAGTCTGTGGTGCAACGTGGCATTGGTGGATGGAGTGAGACATGATGTCCCAGATGTGCTCAATTGGATTCAGGTCTGGGGAACGGGCGGGCCAGTCCATAGCATCAATGCCTTCCTCTTGCAGGAACTGCTGACACACTCCAGCCACATGAGGTCTAGCATTAGGAGGAACCCAGGGCCAACCGCACCAGCATATGGTCTCACAAGGGGTCTGAGGATCTCATCTCGGTACCTAACGGCAGTCAGGCTACCTCTGGCGAGCACATGGAGTGCTGTGCGGCCCCCCAAAGAAATGCCACCCCACACCATGACTGACCCACCACCAAACCGGTCATGCTGGAGGATGTTGCAGGCAGCAGAACGTTCTCCACGGCGTCTCCAGACTCTGTCACGTCTGTCAGATGTGCTCAGTGTGAACCTGCTTTCATCTGTGAAGAGCACAGGGCGCCAGTGGCGAATTTGCCAATCTTGGTGTTCTCTGGCAAATGCCAAACGTACTGCACGGTGTTGGGCTGTAAGCACAACCCCCACCTGTGGACGTCGGGCCCTCATACCACCCTCATGGAGTCTGTTTCTGACAGTTTGAGCAGACACATGCACATTTGTGGCCTGCTGGAGGTCATTTTGCAGGGCTCTGGCAGTGCTCCTCATTGCACAAAGGCGGAGGTAGCGGTCCTGCTGCTGGGTTGTTGCCCTCCTACGGCCTCCTCCACATCTCCTGATGTACTGGCCTGTCTCCTGGTAGTGCCTCCATGCTCTGGAAACTACGCTGACAGACACAGCAAACCTTCTTGCCACAGCTCGCATTGATGTGCCATCCTGGATGAGCTGCACTACCTGAGCCACTTGTGTGGGTTGTAGACTCCGTCTCATGCTACCACTAGAGTGAAAGCACCGCCAGCATTCAAAAGTGACCAAAACATCAGCCAGGAAGCATAGGAACTGAGAAGTGGTTAGTGGTTACCACCTGCAGAACCACTCCTTTATTGGGGGTGTCTTGCTAATTGCCTATAATTTCCACCTGTTGTCTATTCCATTTGGACAACAGCATGTGAAATGTATTGTCAATCAGTGTTGCTTCCTAAGTGGACAGTTTGATTTCACAGAAGTGTGATTGACTTGGAGTTACATTGTGTTGTTTAAGTGTTCCCTTTATTTTTTTGAGCAGTATATTTACGCCCGTATGTCGTTGTTGTCTTCTCTGTTGGAATTGCCGGTCCGTCTGCTGGGGAGTCAGTTCATCAGAGAGTTCCCTGGAAGTCACAATGTCTTTCGTGGTTGTAGCTTTCTCAGAGGCTTTAGAAAGTGTCTGTTGTAATGGATACGTCAGGTGTACAGATGGTTGTCGGTATTCCCGTACTAGACTTACGTAATTTCCAGCTGCAGACTAATAATTCTATGTCTAAGGATTTGCTCTTATTCTGTAGTGATCCATAGTCTCAGAGTTTAACCATTTCCAGCCGTGTAGCCAACACTACACGCTGTATGGTCTCCATGGCCTATAGAGTTGTAGTTCTTAACCATTTCACATGTAGCTTCAACTGAATGTTTTCTAGTCTGATGGCCTATAGAGTTGTAGTTCTTAACATGTAGCGTCAGCTGCATGTTTTCTAGTCTGATGGCCTATAGAGTTGTAGTTCTTAACATGTAGCGTCAGCTGCATGTTTTCTAGTCTAATGTCAATTTTGTCAGGAGTGGGTTTTATACACTTCTGAGAAAAGGGCGGTCCATGACGCCGATGTAATGCCTATACTCACGTGGGCGTGGCCACTGATTTGGTTAACTTTATATGAAAACCCATATTTTCTCATTTAGAAGGTTAACACCACATGACATTTTTTCACAAATATTTTCATGTTTAATCACATACGTTTCACAATATTTAGATGTAAACCCCATAACCAGAGACACACTTTCCTGTCCTTGAGATCACCAAATGAAACACACTCGTCATGACTGTCCCTTAAGTGTCCACGGACCACTCCCACATTCTCAAAAATAGAAATATTGTTTAATTATTCCAACTTTTGATGTCCAAGGGTCTCTGTGTTCCACAGTTTACATTCCAAGCTCGAACACTACATAGAGGCAGCGTAGTTTATGACCGCCATAAAACAGCCGACTTCCCGCTCTCCTCCTCTACGAGAGAGAGCACGCTGTAGAGCAGACCCACTGTAACCTGATCCTTCAGATCATCACAGGAGAGTTATGACACTCCTTTTTTTACCCAATTTCGTGGTATCCAATTGGTAGTTACAGTCTTGTCTCATCGCTGCAACGGGAGAGGCGAAGGTCGAGAGCCGTGCATCCTCCGAAACACAACCCAACCAAGCCGCACTGCTTCTTGACACAATGCCCTAGGCCACTTGACACAATGCCTTAGGCCACTGCGCCACTCAGGAGGCCTGAGTTATGACACTCCTTTGCCAAGATAATCCATCCACCTGACAGGTGTGGCCACTCTAAAATGTGCAATTTTGTCACACAACACAATGTCACAGATGTCTCAAGTTTTGAGGGAGAGTGCAATTGGCACGTTTGCTACAGGAATGTCCACCAGAGCTGTTGCCAGAGAATTTAAGTTTAATTTCTCTACCAAAGCCACCTCCAATGTCGTTTTAGAGAATTTGGCAGTACGTCCAACCGGCCTTAAAATCGCAGACTACGTGTATGACGTTGTGTCGGCGAGCGGATGTCAACGTTATGAACGTTGTGCCCCATGGTGGCGGTTGGGGTTATTGTATGGGCAGGCATACGCTACGAACAACGAACACAATTGCATGTTATTGATTGGCAATTTGAATGCACAAAAATACCGTTATGAGATCCTGAGGACCATTGTGAAGCCCTTTATTTTTTAAGGTATCTGTGATTTACAGATGCATATCTGTCCCGTGTAGCTCAGTTGGTAGAGCATGGTGTTTGCAACGCCAGGGTTGTGGGTTCGATTCCCACGGGGGACCAGTATGGGAAAAAAAAAATGTATGAAATGTATGCATTCAGTACTGTAAATCGCTCTGGATAAGAGTGTCGCCTAAAATGTAAAAAAATATCTGTATTCCCAGTCATGTGAATCCATAGATTAGGGCCTAATTTATTTATTTTGGTCACGCTTTAAGTTACGTGTAGTTTATCTGGGCTTCATAAAGCCTTCATAAACACGACATCAATGTGTCACAAATCATCTGTAACCGTATGTCATGTTCTATAAAGGGTTCATAAATGTGGCATAATTGTGTGACATAACTGCCAATGTTAAATGTGACATAACTCACTAGGTCAAATATGACATTAACCTGTGCTTTATAAAGGGTGGCATATGCACCGCATAATAAAGGCTTTGTAAATCATACTAAATTGAGGCTTCACAAAGCATTTATAACCTTGCAACGCCAGGATAATGGGTTCAATTCCCGGGACCACCCATATGTAAAAAATGTATGCAGACATGACTATAAGTCACTTTGGATAGAAGTGTCTGTTAAATTGTACATATTATATTACTATAAAACATTTCTAAGATGGCCCAATCTCTTTCCTTTTTGGGTGCATATTGGACCTGACCTCAACTTTCCCCAAAATGCTGTGCTGCAGGATGACACACTCTAAAGTGCAGTCAGAAACAGCAAAAGACGTTTGTAGTGCCGTTTTAAAATCTGTAAAAGAAAATGATCAGTTTTGTTTTTACAGGCTTCGGTTTTTCCCCCACTTTTTAATAGAAAAATAACAAAATTGGATTTTCTGTGTTCACAACAATGCTTAAACCTCATCAGGAGAAGACTTCTGATGTGTCTGACTTTATAGTAAGTACAGCATCATACGATGGTAGGCGTGTATGTATGTGTTATAAATGACCAAAGGGGTCTAACTTTAAAGTACAGCGTCGTGCGACATAAGGCATTTATGTACAAAGGTGTCTCACTTCAAACAAAGTATTACAGGACACGACATAGTGTCAATAAATAGGTTATTAATGTTTTGCTGATTTATGAAGGACAGCCACATCTCATAATTATGGCTATACCCCTCCCATTTCCAAAATATATCTTGTTAAAATTTTATTTTTAACCTAACCCTAACTAACTAATGAAGGTCAAGTTTGATGCGTTGGTCCACCAAACCTTTCGTGCATCTGGACAGAAGTGTCTGGGAAGGAGATTAGGTGTAATGTGACTAACATGACTTTGCTTTCGAGCGTGTGTCATCCTTCAGCACCGCATGTCACCATTTATAGAGCACATATTTATATCATATTCGACATAGTGGGTTATGTCACATTTGATATTGGTGATTTTGTCACAAAGTTATGCAACATTTATAAACCCTTTATAAAGCATGACATACAGTTATAGATGCTTTGTAACACATTTATGTAGTTCTTTTGAAGGCATTATGCTGAATGTCATTTAAATCGGGACCTTTATTTCAATTGTCTGATTTCCTCATATGAACTGTAACTCAGTAAAATCTTTGACATCGTTGTATGTTGCGTTGATATTTTGTTCAGTATGAAACAGCTGTGTGTATTCACCACTGCCTCCTTCCCAACCTGGGACATACTGTAATCGTATCATTGCATTGCTTTTCAGGCAAATCCTATGGGTAAATGAGCCATATTTTACAGTGGCGTGTTAAGGCCGTCCTGTATATAGTACTCACTATCAGGGGCTCTTAGACCGATGTGAATAAAAAATGACCAACTAGCTGTAGGGCTTGTCTCTGACGATGTGAAGAAAACGCTATTTGCATTCCTAATGAGTGCTTTGAAAGGCACTCTGCGGTAATTGCGGAGGCGGAGGCAAAGAACATAAACAAAAACAGGAATGGCCCACTCTTATTGGAGTTAATATGGGGCTGTCAAGATGGCCCCTGTCTCATCAGCTGACTCAGTGCTCAGAAAGATAGAGGGGCACGACTAACGAGAGGATGTGCTCTGGAAAAAAATCTGTGAGAGAAGACGAGAAGCGTGAGGGTGGGGGTTCATCTATTTCCATCACAATGTATAATTTAAAATTCAAAGCTATTTTGGGGGCATTTGTAGACGGAGAGGGAAAGTGGGAACATTTCAATACAAGAGTAATGATGGTAATGGAGGTAATTATACATTATGGCCGTGCCGTCGTTTGGCACCACCAATTGGCTGCTCTCATCCATATTTCTCTATTTACATTTTTTTTCTCAGACCCTCTCTCTTCCCTTCTGTTTCTCCATCTGTATCACGCTGTGCAGACAGGCGAGGAGTGGCTGTAACTTATCAGACGGGCGAGGAGTGGCTCTAATTTATCAGACGGGCGAGGAGTGGCTGTAACTTATCAGACAGGCGAGGTGTGGCTGTAATTTATCAGCTACCTATTAATTTCCCTGCTGCTGATGCTGCGGGTGGCGGTGCCGGTGTTAGTGTAGAGATGTAGCGTTAGTGTAGAGATGGAGCGTTAGTGTAGAGATGTAGCGTTAGTGTAGAGATGTAGCGTTAGTGTAGCGATGTAGCGTTAGTGTAGAGATGTAGAGATGTAGCGTTAGTGTAGAGATGTAGCGTTAGTGTAGAGATGTAGCGTTAGTGTAGAGATGTAGCGTTAGTGTAGAGATGTAGCGTTAGTGTAGAGATGTAGCATTAGCGTAGAGATGTAGAGATGTAGCGTTAGTGTAGAGATGTAGAGATGTAGCGTTAGTGTAGAGATGTAGCATTAGCGTAGAGATGTAGAGATGTAGCGTTAGTGTAGAGATGTAGCGTTAGTGTAGAGATGTAGCGTTAGCGTAGAGATGTAGAGATGTAGCGTTAGTGTAGAGATGTAGAGATGTAGCGTTAGTGTAGAGATGTAGCGTTAGTGTAGAGATTGTAGCGTTAGCGTAGAGATGTAGAGATGTAGCGTTAGTGTAGAGATGTAGCGTTAGTGTAGAGATGTAGCGTTAGCGTAGAGATGTAGAGATGTAGCGTTAGTGTAGAGATGTAGCGTTAGTGTAGAGATGTAGAGATGTAGCGTTAGTGTAGAGATGTAGCGTTAGTGTAGATATGTAGCATTAGCGTAGAGATGTAGCATTAGTGTAGAGATGTAGCATTAGTGTAGAGATGTAGCGTTAGCGTAGAGATGTAGCGTTAGTGTAAAGATGTAGCATTAGCGTAGAGATGTAGCTTTAGTGTAGAGATGTAGCGTTAGTGTAGAGATGTAGCGTTAGTGTAGAGATGTAGCGTTAGTGTAGAGATGTAGAGATGTAGCGTTAGTGTAGAGATGTAGAGATGTAGCGTTAGTGTAGAGATGTAGCGTTAGTGTAGATATGTAGCATTAGCGTAGAGATGTAGCATTAGTGTAGAGATGTAGCATTAGTGTAGAGATGTAGCGTTAGCGTAGAGATGTAGCGTTAGTGTAAAGATGTAGCATTAGCGTAGAGATGTAGCTTTAGTGTAGAGATGTAGCTTTAGTGTAGAGATGTAGCGTTAGTGTAGAGATGTAGCGTTAGTGTAGAGATGTAGCGTTAGTGTAGAGATGTAGCGTTAGTGTAGAGATGTAGAGGGAGAATTCCCCAGATGTGTGAGCGACACCCATCAGATAGGAGCATGCTGGGGTCAGAAACCATCTCCTATGATGCTCTACTATCCACCCTCAGCTCAGTGTCTCAGGTGTTAAAGTTCGCCACAAGGTTTTAGCTTTTAATAGCTATAGTTGTCTTTTACTGTCATCTACTCTAATAATCTGCTTATAGCAGTAAAAATGGAGCCATTTCCACACGTCAATATACCAATGTGTTTTGTGAAAAAACTGTTCTAGGTTTAGCTCGAATATTGGATTTGCCGCTTTCGCATCAGCATTTAGGTTTGTCAGAGGCGCTAAAATGAAATCAATACTGGACTTAATTGTCAGTATGAACGAAAATTCCAGCAAGGCCATATTTCAACAGCTGTCACACCCTGTATGACATGATTTATAGTGTTTCTTCTGAATAAGTAATCGTCCTCGGCAGGGAGTCATGAATATGTGAGGAGAGGGAGGAGGATGAGGAGCAGTTGGGATGGGGTGAGGTAGAGGGGCTGGAGGGGGAGGTGGTTGGGAAGAGAGAGAGGGAGGGTGCGGTGCGGTACAGGGGTCCTGTGCCTCATTGACTACAGGAGGTCAGAGGACTGATGGAGAAAGCCTCTCTAGTGACTGATGGGGCTGCTCCAGCAACTGCCACCATAAATATGAGAACACACCTCACACAGACAGAACCACAGAGGAAGTCCACGTCTCACTTCAGAGCTGTGGCAGTGGACACGCTTCTCTTTTGTGGCTGCAACGTTGGGGCTTGGTAAAATAAAAAGGCTAAAGTCTAGAGGCATGTTGGTCAGTGGCCCAGTCTGACATGGGAAGGTGTTAACAGTGGATGGAGACAAGGAGTTACACGATGGGTGGCTGGGAAGTTCCTCTGAAGCACACATCTTGGATAAGGATGTGCTCATCTCTTCTTTGATGTCAAAGCCAGGCTCTCATCCTGCCAACCCGATGCACATTAAAGAGATACAGCCTCCTTAGCTCTCCACACCTGCCTGGCAGTCAAATCTGACAGACTATCCAGCCATAAATTCAGATTTAAAGAGCACCAGCAGAAAGCCGTATGAGAGCCTGATTACAATGATCGTAGACACAATCAATTTGTCTGGGAAAAGATTGTTATCATCATTCTGATTGTTACATTAAAGAGAACTGGATAATTGCTTCTTTGATAAGCCAAGTACATCAGTCAACTTGAAGCATTCATTTATTCCTATTCATTAATCTTAAATTAATAATTCCCTACTAATAAAACAAATAAATATATATTGTGCAATTGAAAGGAAGGACTTTGAGGAAATGTTACATAATGTAATGAGCAAACATAGTACAGTGCTTTAGCAGTGCTGCAGTTAGCGCAGTCAAGTACAACATGCATAAAGTTCATCATAATAATAACACTACTACTGTACATGTATTTTCTAAAATGTGTTATCATTTTCAACAGGGGACCACTACTGTAAAACTACCTTGGTCTAACAAGCCATCTTAATAAGGGAATTCAAGTTAATTCAGGAACCGACAGCATAACTGACCTGTGACTCTCACACAAGTTAGCGTTTTTTTCGTCATGAATCTGATTCTGGAGGCAGCTCTGCAGAATGGTCACTAACTGGCACAGCCACAAAGTCATAAAATCTGATTTGAAATCTAACCCTATCCTTGGGAGGCAGGAGTGGCACTGCAGCATAGCTGGGGTACTCGAGGATGGAGGCAGGAGTGGGACTGCAGCATAGCTGGGGTACTCTTGAGGATGGAGGCAGGAGTGGGACTGCAGCATAGCTGGGGTACTCTTGAGGATGGAGGCAGGAGTGGGACTGCAGCATAGCTGGGGTACTCGAGGATGGAGGCAGGAGTGGGACTGCAGCATAGCTGGGGTACTCGAGGATGGAGGCAGGAGTGGGACTGCAGCATAGCTGGGGTACTCTTGAGGATGGAGGCAGGAGTGGGACTGCAGCATAGCTGGGGTACTCTTGAGGATGGAGGCAGGAGTGGGACTGCAGCATAGCTGGGGTACTCTTGAGGATGGAGGCAGGAGTGGGACTGCAGCATAGCTGGGGTACTCGAGGATGGAGGCAAGAGTGGGACTGCAGCATAGCTACATTGAGAAACGTAGACAAATGGAAAGAATGCACTGAAGCATTTTAACATCTTCCCAAGCCACCCACACAATCCGACCCCAAACCAAAGTCTAACTAAATAAACAGCCAGGGAGGAATATGCTTTCATCATGCCCTCCAGGAGACAAGAGTGCTCACATCCATTTCATCCATCTCTCCTTCAGAGGCACAAAGGACTTTAGAGTGTTCCTGTGATCGGCTATTTTCCTTTTTTGTCACAGCCCACGTCCCTCTACTCAGACAGCCGACTGCATGGAGTCTGAGGTCTGCAGCAGCGTTACTTTCCTATTTTCAAGCTAATTTCTATTCCATGTTCTATGGTTAGGGACGAAGATTCTCATTTACAGAACCAGGTCACACTCGGATCAGGTCACCAGAATATCAAAAACAACGCAGCGAAACCTTCAGCAACAGCAGTGAAAAGAAAAAAAAAACGTCTTTGACTACCAAAAAAATGAATAGGTGAATGTGTAAAAAGGGTACGAAAGGTAAAATGACTCCCATTTTATTTACAGTACTATGACAGGCAACTTCTAAAGCAGAGGAGGCTGGTGGGAGGAGCTATAGGAGGATGGGCTCATTGTAATGGCAGGAATGAAATAAATGTAACGGTATCAAACACATGGAAACCACATGATCGACTCCGTTCTATTTACTCCATTAGAGCCATTACAATGAGCCCCGTCCTCCTATAGCTCCTCCCACCAGCCTCCTCTGTTATAAAGTTACTAATTTGCTCTTTATGTGTGTACTGGCCTTTCAATGTGTCCTTCAGACTGAGCTGGGGGGGTTTGATCCAGGGGACTGATGATATAAATCAGTGTGTGTGTATATATTTGAGTGCATGCTGCACAGTGTGTGACTCATTCTTGTGTGTGTTTGTGAGAGAAGCCAGGGTCACACCAGATCCACAGCAATTTTAGACATTTGTCCAGGTCCCCAGGAGATGCCTTTAATACTGTCCACTAGGGGCAACATGAGCATCTATTACCATCTAGTAGGGAGATGACTTCGATAACCGTCCACTAGGGGCAACATGAGCACCTAAATCAATCTTTATTTGTCACATACACATGGTTAGCAGATGGTAATGCGAGTGTAGCGAAATGCTTGTGCTTCTAGTTCTGACAGTGCAGTAATATCTAACAATAATATCTAACAGTAATATCTAACAAGTATCTAACAATTCCCCAACAACAACCTAATGCACACAAATGTAAAGGGGTGAATGAGAATATGTACATACAAGTATGGATGAGCGATGCGAAGGTGCAATAGATGGTATAAAATGCAGTATATACATGTTATATGAGTAATGTAAGATATGCAAACATTATTAAAGTGGCATTATTTAGAGTGCATTTTGTATAAAGTGACTATTGATCGATTGTGCATCTGTAAAAGTTTGTCAGGGTTTTGGGTGACAAGCCAAAATTTCTTCAGCCTCCTAGGTTGTCACAATGTGGATAGGGGGGGTGCACCCTCTGCTGTTTCCTGAAATCCACGATCATCTCCTTTGTTTGTTGAGGTTGAGTGAGAGGTTGGTTCCTGACACCACACGTCGAGTGCCCTCACCTCCTCCCTGTAGGCTGTCCTCATCGTTGTTGGTAATCAAGCCCCCTACTGTTGTGTCGTCTGTCAAACTTGATGATTGAGTTGGAGGCGTGCATGGCCACGCAGTCGTGGTTGAACAGGGAGTACTGGAGGGGAACTGAACACGCACCCTTGTGGGGCCCCAGTGTTGAGGGTCATCGAAGTGGAGATGCTGTTTCCCACCTTCACCACCGGGGGGCCCATCAGAAAGTCCAGGACCCAATTGCACAGGGCGGGGTTGAGACCCAGGCCCTCCAGGTTGATGATGAGCTTGGAGTGTACTATGGTGTTGAATGCTGAGCTGTAGTCAATGAGCAGCATTCTTAGGTATAGGTATTCCTTTTGTCCAGATGGGATAGGGCAGTGTGATGGCGATTTCGTCGTTTGTGGACCTGTTTGGGCGGGATGCAAACTGAAGTGTGTCTAGGGTTGCCGGTAAGGTGGAGGTGATATGATCCTTGACTAGTCTATCAAAGCACTTCATGATGACAGAAGTGAGTGCTACGGGCGGTGTTAATTTAGTTCAGTTATCTTTGCCTTCTTGGGTACAGGAACAATGGTAGCCATCTTGAAGCATGTGGGGACAACAGCCTGGATAGGGAGCAATTGAATATGTCTGTTAACACACCAGCCAGCTGGTCTGCGCATGCTTTGAGGACGCAGCTAGGGAAGCCGTCTGGGCCAGCAGCCTTGCGAGGGTTAACACGTTGAAATGTTTTACTCACGTCAGCCACAGAGAAGGGGGGGGGGTGCTGTCCTTCTTAGCGGGCTGCGACGGTGGCACTGTATTATCCTCAAAGCAGGCAAAGAAGGTGTTTAGTTTGTCTGGAAGCGTGACGTCGGTGTCCGTGACGTGGCTGGATTTCTTTTTGTAGTCTGATTTTCTGTAGACCCTGCCACATACGTCTCGTGTCTGAGCCGTTGAATTGCGACTCCACCTTGTCCATGTACTGGCATTTTGCTTGTTTGATTGCCTTGCAGGGGGAATAGCTAGACTGTTTATATTCAGACATACTCCCAGACCTCTTTCCATGGTTAAATGTGGTGGATCATGCTTTCAGTTTTGTGCGAATGCCGCCATCCATCCACGGTTTCAGGTTAGGGTAGGTTTTAATAGTCACAGTGGGTACAACCAGAGTGTGGAATCGAGTCAAATAACTTGGACTCAAGTCAGACTCGAGTCACAAATATGATGACTTGCAGCTCGACTTTGACACCAATGACTCGTGACTTAACTTGGACTTGAGCCTTTTGACTCGACCTGACTTGATACCCTCCCCAAGCCCAAATATTAAAAATTATGCTATTAAAAAAGTGTGCAGCCCATCAACTCTTCATTTAACCTGTTGGGGATAGGGGGCAGTATTTGCACGGCCAGATAAAAAACGTACCCGATTTAATCTGGTTACTACTCCTGCCCAGTAACTAGAATATGCATATAATTGTTTGATTTGGATAGAAAACACCCTAAAGTTTCTAAAACTGTTTGAATGGTGTCTGAGTATAACAGAACTCATTTGGCAGGCCCAAACCTGAAAAGATTCCAAACAGGAAGCGCTCTCTCTGACTATTCTTGGCCTTCTTGATCATCTCTATCCAAAACAGGGGATCTCTGGCATAACGTGACATTTTCTAATGCTCCCATAGGCTCTCAGAAGGCGCCAGAACGTTGAATGGTGACTTTGCAGGCCATGGCTGAAAAACAGTAGCGCATTTGGATAGTGGTCGATCTGAGAACAATGAGACTGGGGCGCGTGCACGAGTCGACACCATTTTATTTTTTCGTCTTTGAACGAAAACAGGGTTTCCCGGTCGGAATATTATCGCTTTTTTACGACAAAAATCGCATAAAATTTGATTTTAAACAGCGTTTGACATGCTTCGAAGTACGGTAATGGAATATTTTGAATTTTTTTGTCACGAAACGCGCCGGGCTCGTCACCCTTCTTTACCCTTCGGATAGTGTCTTGAACACACGAACAAAACGCCGCTATTTGGATATAACTATGGATTATTTGGAACCAAACCAACATTTGTTATTGAAGTAGAAGTTCTGGGAGTGCATTCTGACGAAGAACAGCAAAGGTAATCCAATTTTTCTAATAGTAAATCTGAGTTTGGTGAGTACCCCACTTGGTGGTGTCAAAATAGCTAGCCCGTGATGGCCGGGCTATCTACTCAGAATATTGCAAAATGTGCTTTCACCGAAAAGCTATTTTAAAATCGGACACCGCGATTGCATAAAGGAGTTCTGTATCTATATTCTTAAAATAATTTTTAGGTTTTTTGTGAACGTTTATCGTGAGTAATTTAGTAAATTCACCGGAAGTGTTCGGTGGGAATGCTAGTCACATGCTAGTCACATGCTAATGTAAAAAGCTGGTTTTGATATATGAACTTGATTGAACAAAACATGCATGTATTGTATAACATAATGTCCTAGGAGTGTCATCTGATGAAGATCATCAAAGGTTAGTGCTGCATTTAGCTGTGTGGTTTGGGTTTATGTGACATTATATGCTAGCTTGAAAATGGGTGTCTGATTATTTCTGGCTGGGTACTCTGCTGACATAATCTAATGTTTTGCTTTTGTTGTAAAGCCTTTTGAAATTGGACAGTGTGGTTAGATTAACGAGAGTCTTGTCTTTAAAATGGTGTAAAATAGTCATATGTTTGAGAAATTGAAGTAATAGCATTTCTAAGGTATTTCAATATCGCGCCACGGGATTCCACTGGCTGTTGAGTAGGTGGGACGCAAGCGTCCCACTGGCCCAGAGAGGTTAACGGATTACAGTTTGAATCGGACAGCAGCCAATCAAATTGTGCCAGCTGAGAAAAAGTTGTGCGTGGCAGTGCAGAGGAACCTAGGCGGGTGAATTCCGATGGAGCCCTTGGAAAGATGATAGCCAAAATTATTATTTTCGGATATAAAGACGACGCTGTATCAACAAAAACGGATCGCAACTTACAAAACATGCAGGAAGAAAATTACAGACGAAGGTGCAACATATTCCAACTTTATTCGACATTTGAAGCTGCACAAAGAACTGTAAGTCGTGGCTAATATAGCAGCTATATAATTTATAACTTTGCTAGTGTTGCATGTAGGCTAATGTAATGTTAAATCAATGAGCCTCCACACAGTCAGTGAGTGCGGGGAATGTGTCATTGCTCCCAAGTTTGAGCTATAACTGGCTAGGCAGTTGGTAGCCTAAATCCTGCCTGATGTTACTGCTGTTCCTAAAACCATTGACATACGTTAGCCTACTGTAACCACACACACAGAGAGAGTGTGTGTGTGTGATTGTGTACAAGCCTACATTACCCGATTGCGCCCTATAGCGATCCTCGATCACTATTGGGGGGTTTCTCATGGCTACCCATTGCATTTCCATGGAAATATAACTTTATTTGGAAAGTAATAAATATATAGATATTTTTGAAGCATTCATGATTTGCGGTAAATGTAATATACTAACTATTACTCTATTACTCTTGTTAAAATATTAAATGGTATTACATTGGTGAAGTGCACATTATGACTTGTTTAGGACTCGATACTCAAAGTTTAGGACTTAAGACTTGACTTGATACTTGTCGGTCTTGACCCGAGACTTGACTCGGACTTGCCTGTCTTGACTTGGGACTTGAGTGCTAAGACTTGAGACTACTTGTGACTTGTAAAACAATGACTTGGTCCCACCTCTGGGTACAACATCTCCAATGCACTTCTTTATAAATGCACTCACTGAGTCAGCGCATAGATTGATGTTGTTCTATGAGCTGACCGGAACATATTCCTGTCCGCATTACCATCTAGTAAGAAGATGGTAATGCGAAGGCATCTCTAGTAGGGAGATGCCTTCGATATTGTCCACTAGGGGCAATGTGAGCACTTATTGCCATCTAGTAGGGAGATGCCTTCGATACCATCCACTAGGGGCAACATGAGCACCTATTACCATCTAGTAGGGAGATGCCTTCAATACCGTCCACTAGGGGCAACATGAGCAAACTATTACCATCTAGTAGGCAAGCAGCTTGCTATAGAGCGTGCTTAAACCGCGAGCTATGGCTCCGAGAATCACGGGTTCAGACCCAGTGCTAGGCACTCATTTAAAATGTTTTCTGTTTTAATCCTATCCCAAACCTTATTATTACCATAACCTGTCAGAATAAATGCCAACATTTAATCATATTTTTTTTTTTCCTGTTTTAACCCTCCCTGGACAAACATTGAATACTGAAATGAGACAATGAGATCTCGTTGGCGAGATCTTGTTGGTGAGAGAGAGAGAGAGATCTGATTTTAAAAATACCTTCACTTGGCCCAAATACTTACATCATTAAAACACAAACTTTAATACATTTGAACAAACTAGAAAGTTAAAACCAAGTCTCCCCCCCTCCCACCACACATAGAACCCCCCTGATACCCCACATCTCAACAAAATCCCCCAGACGGTTCACCAGCGCCCCATATACATAATCCACTTGTAGCCGAGACCGCACCAGCCCCAGCAACACAGCTCTGGGGTTCCTATGTCCCACCCCCAGCATCTCATGTTTCTCCTCGTCTTCCATATTGAAACTTTTCCTGCCCCTCCATGTAATTCACTACACCTATTTGCTACATATAGGTCCACAGTCAATCCCAAACCTAGACCTGTGCACCACCCCCAAGGGCAGAAAACATCTCTACCGGCCTGGAACAAGACAATAACTAATGCTGCACTGTATCCTCCCCACAGAACAGATACCCCCTCCCCACTGATGGATCAAGGTGTGACACCTATCTGTTTGTAGCGATAGCTCTGTGAATAATCCTCCACTGTAGATCTGCAATAATCTTCTCTATTGGAGGATTATACAGGCAACGCCAACATCCTCTCAGAGAGAGCCCGGTCCCAAAACCCCGGCACCCTGTTGCCCTCAGAGCCACCTTCACAGCCACCGCATACAGAGCTTTTTTTGCTGGCTGTGCAAAAGGAGTCCAGCTCCGGAGTCTTAAACGATAACATCATTCCCTCACCCTCCTGGTATTCCCTGCAGCGGCAGCAATGATGAACGGAGGTAGGTCAGTGTCATTCATAGTTAGACGGTCCAGTCTCTGCCTAGTCCCCAGCAGCTTTCTGAACGAGTCTGGTAGTGCAGCTTGACCCCCTCCACCACCTACTGCAGCAGCCTGGTTGACTTCATGGAGGAAGCCTCCACCATGTCGCTGCCAGATTTCCACCCAGACTCTTCTTGCAGGTCACCCAACTTAGGAAACCCCGCTCTCACAAGCCTGGCCCACAAGCTGACAGAGGTCTGGATGAGTGGATTGTGAAACAGTTGCTCCTCCATTATCCTTGCTCCTGGCCGTGAAACATCTCTG